>NW_026637066.1:2055000-2635811 GCF_028554395.1 Pezoporus wallicus | reverse complement strand
GCAGATGAGCTGGCTTTCAGAGAAGTGAAGTTAGGAGTTGCAGCTTTTAAACTTAGATTATGGGGCACCTTTACCAAAGTAATTTTGTGTTCTATGTCTTAAGGTAGCTTGTTTAAATGGCAGTACAATGCTGCTGCTTTTCTAACCAGCTCTAATTTTAGGTTATGTTACAAATACAATGATTGTATCATTCCAGGTCTTGATTATCGGAGGAGGAGTTGCTGGCCTGGCTTCTGCAGGAGCAGCTAAATCGATGGGTGCAGTGGTTCGTGGATTTGATACTAGGTAGGTGTATGAAAATGGTAATAGCAATCTGACGTTATTTTAAGGTTAAGTAGTTTGAGTCAGTATTACAGTGAAAGCACTTGTACTGCGCTGAATCACAGTTCCTTTCCTGCTATTTTTATTCCATCTTTGTTCCTCTGTTTTTTTATACCTTAAAAAACCCAAATCTTCCAAAAAGTCCTTATCATTGCATCATTCAGAAATACATGAATAAAAAAATCATTACTTTATGAGAGTGAGAAAGGTAGGGCTTTTATCCATAATTTCATGTCTCTCTTCTTCTTGGGGACACAGAGGAAATAGTAAAGAAATAATCTAAGCCCTTATTTATAGCTTGCTTTGATCCAGGTTCATAGCTGCATACTCTCATTCACTTCCTCTCTCCTGATCCAAGAAAGGCCTGGTAGGAAGTCTTTGGAGAGACTCTCTCCTTCAGCAGGTTGAAAGAAGCAAGAGATCAAGTTTTTTTATTTATAAATCTCAGGATGAAAGAACAGAAAATGCATCTAAAGCTGTTTCAAATTCTGCTTTCTTTGGGTCTCTTCTTTATGTTTGGAAGGATTATTTTGTCCTATAGCCGTTTTTTAGAGCAGTAGCATGGGAAAATTACTGAGCCCAAACATTTGTCTTACAGCTCTGGGGACTACAAACTGGATTATTTTCTGTTAAATGGCCTTATATTGAATTTCTATGTGCTTAATACTGTATTTGCATTAAAATTACTTATATAGGTTTGATTTTATGCAGAAGTGGCATTTAGTACTTCTTAACTATATTTAATATGCTTAGGAAAATTAAAATGAAAAAAGAGGCTTATAAAATGTGGAAGCAAGGACAGGCGGCCTGGGAAGAGTACAGGGATGTTGTCTGAGAAGCTAGGGACCAGGTTAGGAAAGCTAAGGCCCAGTTAGAATTAAACTTGGCTAGGGATGTTAAGGATAACGGGAAGGGATTCTACAGGTACGTAGCAAATAAAAAACAGACTGGGGAGAACGTAAGCCCCCTCAGGAGGCTCTCGGGAGAACTAGCTACACAGGATTTGGAGAATGCTGAGGTTCTGAATGACTTCTTTGCCTCGGTCTTCACTGGCAAAGGCTCTGACCACACCACCCAAGTCTTGGAAGGCAGACGCAGGGACTGTGAGAATGAAGACCTTGGGCCCACTGTAGGAGAGGAACTGGTTCGAGACCATCTTAAAAATCTGAACGTGCACAAGTCCATGGGTCCTGATGAGATCCATCCGCAGATCCTGAAGGAGCTGGCAAATGAAGTTGCTAAGCCACTGGCCATCATATTTGAAAAGTCATGGCAGCCAGGTGAAGTTCCCGACAACTGGAAAAAGGGAAATATAACCCCAGTTTTCAAGAAGGGGAAAATGGATGACCTGGGAAATTACAGGCCAGTCAGCCTGACCTCTGTGCCTGCCAAAATCCTGGAAGGCATGCTAAGGCACATGAAAAATCAACAGGGTGGTTGGTGACAGCCAGCATGGCTTCACTAAGGGGAAATCCTGCCTGACCAATTTGGTGGCCTTCTATGATGGGGCTACAGAACTGATGGGCAGGAGTGGAGCAGTTGATGTCATCTACCTGGACTTGTGTAAAGCATTCGACACTGTCCCACACGACATCCTTGTCTCTAAATTGGAGAGACATCAATTTGATGGATGGACCACTCGGTGGATAAAGAACTGGCTGGATGGCCGCACACAAAGAGTAGTGGTCAGTGGTCTCCAGCTGGAGACCAGTAACGAGTGGTGCCCCTCAGGGATCGGTGTTGGGACCGGTCTAGTTCAACATCTTCGTCGCTGACATGGACAGTGGGCTTGAGCGCACCCTCAGCAAGTTTGCCGATGACACCAAGCTGTGTGGTTTGGTTGATAGGCTGGAGGGAAGGAATGCCATCCAGAGGGACCTTGACATGCTTGTGAGGTGGGCTGATGCCAACCTCATGAAGTTTAACCATGGCAAGTGCAATGTCCTACACCTGTGTTGGAGCAATCCCAGGCACAGCTACAGGTTGGGCAGAGAAGAGATTCAGAGCAGCCCTGGGGAGGAGGACTTGGGGGTGCTGGTCATTGAGAAAATGAGCATGAGCAGGCAGTGTGTGCTCACAGCCCAGAAATCCAACCGTATGCTGGGCTGCATCAAAAAGAGCGTGACCAGGAGGTTGGAGTATTGTGTGCAGTTCTGGTGTCCTCAACATAAAAAGGACTCATCATTAGGGACTGTTTTGATAGGACAAGGGATAATGGTTTAAAACTTACACAGGGAAAGTTTAGATTGGATTTAAGGAAGAAGTTCTGTGAGGGTGCTGAGGCACTGGAATGGGCTGCCCAAGGAAGTTTTGAATTCTCCATCTCTGGCAGTGTTCAAGGCCAGGCTGGACAGAGCCTTGGGTGAGATGGTTTAGTGTGAGGTGTCCCTGCCCATGGCAGTGGGTTTGGAACTAGATGATCTTAAGGTCTTTTCCAGCCCTAACTGTTCTATGATCCTATGATTCTATGAATATATCTCCAGATTTATGATGTGCAACATGACGAAACCTTCACTCTGGTTTGTTAAAAAATCTGCATATGCCTTAAAACAAATTAGAAGGAGTTTATTTTTCCTAAAAGCATGATCAAAACTTGTCTAAACCTTTTTACATTTTTTTTAATTCCCTTCTTAAACATCCTTTATGCTTTTATGTTGGTGTGCAAGAATTTTATCTTAAATCTTGTGTGTTGTCAATGTTCAGCTAAGTCTAAAATTTAGTTCATTATTTACTGTGATACCATGTGATGAAAAATAAATATCAGATTTTCAGGATAACTGTTAAACCCCCAAAATCTCAGAACCCAAATAAACCCTCAAACCCACGACCCCTTAACCCCCCAGACCTCCCAGTTTTCCCTGTAAAAATAAGGCTTACTAGTTCCCATTTAACAGATTAAAGGCAGGGCCACAGGTTGTGTATTTGGCATCTCTTTGGCATCCAAGTTTGGGCTGTAGGTGTACCTGGGCATGATAAGAGAAATGGGTAAGTGGAGTTAGTCTCAAAGCTGGGAGCTTAACTGTTGACTTTTATTGGAGCAATGCTGCTGAGTGTACAGGAAACCTTGGCTGCCTCTATTCCTTACCCAATTATTATTATTATTATTAGGGATCTCAAGTTAGTGATGCAATTACTTTTTTCACTTAATATATACATTTTAGGACTTAACTTATGATCTCCTTAATCCTAGAATAAGTTTTAGATCTCTTGTGTGGAAACTGCTACTAAAAAGACCAGAAAAGTCGTGGTGGATTTTCATGGCAGCAGTTGTTTTCTTCCCTGCAATTTTATTTTGTTAGAGCTGCAGCTCTGGAACAGTTCAAGTCTCTTGGGGCTGAGCCTTTGGAGGTTGACTTAAAGGAATCTGGAGAGGGACAAGGTGGTTATGCTAAAGAAATGTCCAAAGAATTTATTGAAGCTGAGATGAAACTCTTTGCCAAACAGTGCCAAGATGTTGATATCATCATCACTACAGCTCTTATTCCAGGTATGTTTTATGTGGAAGATGCTGATTTTCATTTATCTTGTGTAAGTTGGCATGTTTTGGAGCTGTGCCTGCAGTGAAAACAGAGGTGTTACTGAGTTATTTCAGTGCTACCATGTACCTTTTAACTTCCCTGACAATGTCTGTTTTTGAAGCATGTGTCTTTTTTTGTAGCTTTTGTTTTCACAAACTAGAGTCTTTGACTCAATACCATGTTCTTCTATTGAACAAGGAATAGATGGTAATAAAATAAGAATATGTAATTCTCCAGCATATTTATTGCATCACTGCTACTGCTGCTATCCAGCTTGTGCACAAAAACGAATCCAAACAAAACAGTACTGTCTTTGGTAATTGAAACATAGTAAGATAGAGCTTACTATTTGTGTGGCACAACATCTGTATTTTGATTTGTCATCTTTTGTTGTTTTTTGTTATGACTTCAATTGTAAGATTGGATGTTGTCAGTTACTGAGAACAAAATTTTACATGCTCAGAGCAAGATGTTCTAGCATCTCTTTTCTCTGCTTGTACAAAAAAGCCTTCTATGACATTTCATCCTAGGTACTGATGACTTGAAAATTTTGCTTAAAAAAAATAAGGTTTATATATCTAGAGAGCAGGTTTACATATAGAGAGAATGTATCTCCTGAGCTATACAGATAAAAAGCTTTATTTTGTGTTTAACTTAAAATGCCTTGTCTTGTAAGGCAAAAAAGCTCCCATCTTGTTTAAGAAAGATATGATTGAATCAATGAAGGAAGGTTCCGTTGTTGTGGATTTAGCAGCAGAATCGGGGGGAAACATTGAGACTACAAAGCCTGGAGAAATGTATGTTCATAAGGTGAGCATTTTAATCTGCAGATTGTTCTCAGTTTGTGTGAATTCACATTGTGTTTTGTAAACTGTATGCTGAAAATGAGTAGCTGATTTCACTATTTGGGCTTAAGTAATCCTTATGTACCTCAACCACTTGTAAGCCAAACTAGGGTTCATTATCACTACCTGTTCATTAAAGTAAGCAATTTTGCTCTGGACTGAACTTACTACTTTGGTTTTGCTCCAGTGTTTATTGGCCCAGTAGAGAGCCTGTTTTTCATGCTTTTTGGGTTTTATTTTTGGTACTTGTGAGGAGTCTACTAGCAGTTACAGAAATTTGGGTGATGAGATTAAAAGTAGCAGGTTTCCAAGGTTCTTTATTTGGTGATGTCAGGACATAATGGTGTTATTAGGGAAGCTTGTAGGACATACTGTTGCCATGGTTATTAATATTAGCAGGGCTGTGTGTGTATGAGTCATGCACTGTATTTGGCTTTGTGGTTTTCTAGGGCTTTTGATGTCATTGCTTAAAAAATTAGAGTATGCAGAACAGAAGTAATCAGATACTTGCATGAAGAATTTATACGGAACACTTTTAGTCAGAGGAGTATTATCCCTGGATATAGTGTGCTGGCACTGACCTGTGGAAAAAAAAGCAGCAGTGCAGAGGTATTATCAGTGTGCCATAGCATTGTATTGTGAAGCCAGGATTCCTGGAAGCATGCATGGATCTTGGCTCTCAGTTGTGGGAGCAGTGTTTTAACTTAAGCCTGCTTGTATGTGCATGCCAGCCTCAGCTTCCCATACATTCCAAAATCCTGATAACCAGGTATACTCAAATTTCTTCTTTAAACAGTAGGGATGTATTATGTTACCTCTTTACATAAATGTGAACCCATTAGGCATGTTACTTGCACAGCTAGCTAGCTCTAAGGAAGTTTCGTTCATTCTTCTGTCATATGGAAAGTTGCCTTCAGTGCATGCCCTCAAGAACAACTGAGAAGGTGCCAGGCATTGGGCAGAATAATCTGTTACCTGATGCTTTAAGAAGTTCATCTGAGAGAATGGTAGGATTTGGAGAGGACAAGCTCTTTCACCAATACATCTTCCTCTCTGTGTAGGCTTGCTGCTAATAGCATTTAAGTTGTTGGATTTGGTCATGTTGGATACTGTAATTGTTGTGAGTAATCCTTCCCCCAACATAATAATGTTAGAGCTGTAGGTAACAGTTTTATCTGGGGTTAAAACCAGAAATAAGTGAAACAGTTTGGATATATATTTCTAGGAGGATATATAGGAATAAGAGAGGGACTTTTTAGAAGGGGATGTAGCATTAGGGTCAAAGGGAAATGGCTTTCAGCTGAAAGAGAGTAGATTTAGATTAGACATTGGGAAGAAATTCTACACTCTGAAAGTGGTGAGACACTAGAAGGGATTGCCCAGAGAAGCTGTGGCTGCGCCATCCCTGGCAGTGTTCAAGACCAGGTTGGATGGAGCTTTGAGCAGCCTGGTCTAGTGGAAGGTGCCCCTGCCTGTGGCAGTGGGGTTGGAACTAGATGATCTTTAAGGTTTCTTTCCAATCCAAATGATTCTGTAATTCTATAATTCTTCAGAGATTGTACTAATCCTTAGTATTTTGTTTAAATTTTTTTTTCAGGGCGTTACACACATTGGCTATACAGACCTGCCTAGCAGGATGGCTACTCAGGCCAGTACTCTGTATTCCAATAACATTGTCAAACTCCTAAAGGCTATTAGTCCTGACAAAGAGAACTTCTACTTTGATCCAAAAGATGATTTCGATTATGGGACTCTGGATCATGTTATTAGAGGAACTGTAGTAATGAAGGTAAGTCAGTAAATATCCTTTTCTTAATTTGTGAGTGCATATATTTATCAGTGTTGCCTATTTAAAATACTTCAAAGATCCTGCGTGTGAATGAACTTCAGATAAGGCTTCATGGGTAGTGTGGGCAATCATGTTTGTATTCAGCTGAATATTCCCCTGTCCCTTTTTGTGAAGGGAGAGCTCTTTGCTTCTGTCTTCTTGTCATGGTTAAACAAGTATCTAATGTCTACTATTGAAAAATAGGAAAAAGATTCAATTTGCATGTTGTATTCATATGATAAAAGCATAGTTATTTAAAACATGTTTGAAACATTACTGCAAGATCAGAAAATATTCCTTTTTTGTTGTTGTTTTTAATAAATACATGTTTCTGTTCTTATAAGAGTAACTTCAGAAAAAAATGGTGGAACTTAAATGTGCAGGATACTCTCAACTCTATTAAGAAATACGAAAATACGACTTTGGTCATGGGCCAGTATAGGCTCTCCTCCTGAAACTATTAGGAAATAATAACTTGCAGTTTAAGTAAGAGGTATTTGCTTCTGCTGAGTTTTGCTGCATAGTGTTTCCAGCATTTTGTAATGCTGATGATACCTGGAGGAGGATTGCATTGACCTCTGCTCTCCCAGGCCACTGAAGTGGTGTTTACTGCTCAGGTCTCGAGGTTTTTCCTCCAGAGGTCTGGAGAACAGCAAGAAATGTGAGAGGGTATACTTGGTTCCTAGCTGTGGTCTCGGCAGGCTCTGATTACAATTCAGATCTGTAGCAGATTTTGCTATTTCCAAGACCCTGTTTTATTTTGCATAAATGTTTTCCATTTAAGGAACTTGACCACTTTGGTTTCTGCTTTCAAGCCTTGTGTTGTGATTCCACGAGGTGCTCTTGGACACTAGTATTAAATCATGTCTGAAAAATATGTAAATCAGTAAGGTTAACTTGGTCAGGCTGTACTGATCATCTAACCTTGCAAAATTTTGCAAATGCAGAAAAAAGAAGATATTCCTGTGGCATGCCCGTAGGATGTTAAAACTTAGTTGAGTTGCAGGATTAAGAAGAGGAGCTTCCTCTAACTGTAAAGCATCTGCCATGTTAGTGATAACTGTGAATACCTCTTGTCAGGATGGCAAGGTGATTTTCCCAGCACCTCCGCCAAATAACATTCCTCAAGGAGCCCCTGTGAAGCAGAAGACTGTCGCAGAGCTGGAAGCTGAAAAAGCAGCTACTGTTACACCTTTTAGAAAAACTGTGACTTCTGCATCTATATACACAGCAGGTAGGCACCTTCCAGATTTGGAGAATCAGTGTATAGCGCTCCTTATTTGGCAAATACTTTTAAGACTCCTCATCTTACTTATTCAATTTAATAACTATTTGGGAGAGCAGGTGATTGGCTGTTCTACTCTAGTGCAAAATCAGTGTATTAGAATAACTGCTGTTGGGAAGGAAAATAAAATTTTATAAGTTTAACTAAAAGTATCAACATTTCAAACAGTGGTGACTCATGCTGTGTGCATCTATGTGTTTGGTTTTATTTAAATATCAGTAAAATACTTAAAATCCTGAAGGACTCCTGCTAGGACTGTATCCATACTTTGCAGCAGAACCAATTCAATGCCATTGCTTTCTTCAAATTTTAATGTAGTGTATGAGTTAATTTGCCTACAATCTACTGAAGTACTGAGAATATGACATTTGTTATATATATTGTCATAATAATATATATTGTTATAGATATTGTTGCTGTTGGCATTTGGTATTCTGTATGTACCAGAGATTCTGCATGAGGTAATTAATGAATTGCGTATTCTTTATTTTAACATCTGTTCTTCATATGCGTGGTTTGAGTCTTCATAATAGTATTTCAACGTGATTGTC
This sequence comes from Pezoporus wallicus, assembly GCF_028554395.1. Lineage (NCBI taxonomy): Eukaryota > Metazoa > Chordata > Aves > Psittaciformes > Psittacidae > Pezoporus > Pezoporus wallicus. The sequence goes on along the minus strand of NW_026637066.1, from coordinate 2,627,463 downwards.
ACTCTTCTATATTTTTGCTCTAGAGCAGGGGAGTGATAGGATTCAGTGTTGCTATAGAAACCTATCATTGCTACTTTGTGGGCATGCATAACAAAGGTGTATGTATTGCATTTATAATTTTATTTTCTATTGCAAAAGAAACACTAGCACCAAAGAGCCTTGTAGTCGACAAAGATGACACAGCTGATCTTGAAATAAGTCCATGCACAAGACTCCTTTTTGCTTTTACCTCAATACTGGGCAATCCTGTTGTACAGAGGTTAAATGTAAGAAACCAGTGAAAACTATAAAAACACTTTGCTGTTCTTCTAGGTTTGGCCAGCATGTTAGGGCTGGGCATTATAGCACCTACTTCTGCTTTCACGCAAATGGTGACAACATTTGGCCTAGCTGGAATAGTGGGGTACCATACAGTGTGGGGTGTGACTCCTGCTCTTCACTCTCCACTCATGTCAGTGACTAATGCTATCTCAGGTGAGTAGCTGTCACACAACTGCTTGTTTTCTTGTTTTGGAGTAGGCACAGTTCCTTTTATTTGAACTTCATACGAAAGTCTGCTGATAAATAAATAGCAAGGACACCTGAAACAAACCCTTTATGAGACTATGATATTTCAAAGGAAGGACAAATGTGGTGCTGTGTATTTTTAATTTTTATAACTGATTTTTCACTTTTAACCTGTTTGCTTTAAAATTTGTTTTACTTGGGAGTACTGCAGTCTCTCCGTTCATAAAACGTATCTTCCCATCTCTCCAAAATGTTGCCCTGAAAATAACTTGTCTTTCATATTTTCTGCATTCTTTTTTCCTCTCCTCAAACTATGCTTTTTGAGAGAGAGGAAAAAGTTCCTAAGTGACCTGTAAGGCTCATAACTCTGTCAGATGTAACATACTGCATTTGTATATATGTATGACATGTCACAAGTCTGACTCACTTTGACTGTTAAAAGCAAAGTTTCTTTTATTGAATGAGCAATTGGAGGCTGACTCTGTGTTTTAAGGCACTGTACTTCAAAACTGTATTCATATAATAATGTTTTTTTTTTTGTTTTTATTTTTAAACATTTTCGTATTGCTGTAAAGGACTGTTTAGTCTGACTAGGACTGAAAAGTCTTTGTTTAAATAGTAGTGTGTACAGCAGGGGTCAAAATTTGAGTTGACTGGTATCTGTTTGACAGCTGAAGGGAGACTTCCTACAGGTATAGAGCCTTTTCAGAATCAGTAACGCTTTTTTCTCTTTTAAATAGGACTAACTGCAGTTGGTGGGCTGGTAGTGATGGGAGGACACTATCTCCCTGAAAATGCTCCTCAAAGTCTTGCAGTGCTTTCGGCCTTTATCTCTTCAGTCAATATTGCAGGTATGAAAGGCTTTCTCCTGAGGGTAACTTTAAAGCACTTGTCTAATTCTTCTACTTCTTCTAGGTCTTTAATTATATAGATTCCAGAAGTGGAATTCTGGAAATTGGGTAGAAGTTACTCAATCTGGTTTGCACATCCTGTTGTGTAAACCTTCTTTAGGGAAACATTTAAATGTGCCTTTTTCTTTTACAGTATCCTTTTGGTGATGATTATATGAAATATCTTTTCCTGTATATCTTGGGATTCCTTTTTTTCTACTTGAAAAATATACTAGTGTCATAGAACAAAATTCTGCTTGCTTGAGCTGCAGAAGCCCAAGCTTCACAAATCAAAAAAAATAAGAAAGTGAGCAATGTGTCTTATAGATACAGCTTTTTTCTAGAGTAGACAGGGAAAATGGCAGAGTCATAAACTAAGCTGTATCCTACAGTCAGTGTATAGAGCCAGAGCACGTCCTTCATGTGTTCCAACTTGTCCTTTTATGAATTTCTTCTGAAGGTTAAAAAAGACAACAGGATCTCACACTGATTACATATTTGTTTCCTGGTGGTTTTCCAGATTAATAGCTTTTCAGAGGCTTTATTGTTGTCAGTTGTTAACTTTGTGTGGTACTGTGGTTTAACCAAATATTTCTCTTACAGCTTGGCATATGTTTAGTTTCAGATTTTATTTTTGTAAAATTGTTCCTTTGCTTTGGCCAGGTGGGTTTCTAGTTACACAGAGAATGCTGGATATGTTCAAACGTCCCACAGATCCCCCTGAATACAACTACTTGTACCTACTTCCTGGTGGTGTATTTGTAGGAGGCTATGCAGCTGCTCTTAGTGGTGGCTATCACATTGAACAGGTAAGGAGATAACTCTGTGGCTCTTTGCCAGCTGTTCACAGCATGATATCTTTCTTCACTGTTTACTCTGAGGGATAAACTGCAAATTAGCCGTGGTCTTTCCATTAGCTATGTATTCCCACAAGGCGAGTCTGAAGTTGATTAACATGAAGTTTGCAATCATATCCCAAATGCTGAATCTGAAAATTTTAAAAGCTTTTTTTTTTTCCTTTCCCTGCAAAGCAGCAGGTACTTTGTTACTTATTGGACAGTTTTCCTAAATCACAGCTTAAGTATTAGAGGAACTACAGAAACCAGTCTTTGGTTTAAATGTTTCTGAAAATTCAGCTTGGCATGACAGTTGAAGTAGGTGTGACATCTGGATGGGATGAGATTTCAGCACAAAGAGATATACAGGGATTGTACCTGTAAATGAGCATCTTTTATGGCATTTTTTTTTTTGGTTGTTGTTTCATTTTAAAAGGAAGAAAAAACAATCTGTATCACCTTCTGTGTTTGAAAAAGGTGAATGCAAACATATCTCTATGCCAGAGGCTTGTAATAGATTTGATTTTTTTTTTTTCAGTTATCTAGACATGTACTGCTTAGTTCATTTAAGTTTGTCCATACGTACAAGATAGGAGTGCAGATGTTCCATAAGCAAATTCCGAAACTATTGCTGTAATGAACAGGACCATTTAGTTTCAGGTTTGTACTAAAGAAAAATTTCCTTCTGAACTGATGAGGAAAAAGGGCTTAACTCAAGTTTAGTATTCACAGATAAACCAAGACTGGCCAAAATCACATCCTGTGCAACAATTTCTCACAGTCAGAAGAGTTTTGACTTCAGTTAAGAACTGTAACTTGCATATGTTCTGGAGAAATCAGCCCTTCTGTGTAATATTCAGAAAGATTTTTATAATGATTATTCAGTTTGTCTTCGATTCATATATGCATACTGATGTTTTTCTTATTTTAAAGATGATGTATTTAGGCTCAGGCTTATGCTGTGTTGGTGCCCTAGCTGGCCTGTCCACACAAGGAACAGCTCGTCTTGGAAATGCTTTGGGTATGATTGGTGTTGCAGGAGGCTTAGCAGCAACTCTTGGATGCCTTAAACCCTCACCTGAATTGCTGGCACAGATGTCAGGTGCACTGGCACTTGGTGGTACCATAGGTATGTGTATGATACTATAACCTAACAATATTTGCTCTATGCATAGATTTATGAAGGCTGTGTATACACAAAATACTGTATAGCTCTCAGGTGAATTGACTAAAATACATGTCTTGTGTATGTTACTTTGCAGATACGTGAACAAAAAGTCACAGGGCTTTTATTAGTGCATCAGGGTAATAGCGAGAGTGGTGGAAAAGCAGCAGCAATATTTAATGAAGCTTCTAAGAAAATAATAAACTTTAATCTTTTAATTTCCATTATATCTTCGTTGCATAAAATACACAAATGCATCTTTCACTTAAATGCTATAACAATTCTCTGTGTAGAACAAATTCTTCCATTGGAGTAGGCATGTGTGTGCATTTATTCAGTGCGCACGGAACTATGATACATTAATTTCCATATGCACAGATTGTGTTTTGTAAGACTTCCCTCTGTTTTCAACTTTTAATAGGTTTGACGATTGCTAAACGCATCCAGATTACAGATCTGCCTCAGCTAGTGGCTGCTTTCCATAGTTTGGTTGGTTTGGCTGCGGTGCTCACCTGTATTGCAGAATACATGATTGAATATCCTCACTTTGCTGCTGATCCAGCTGCAAACCTCACCAGGATTGTGGCATACCTTGGCACGTACATTGGTGGAGTGACTTTCAGTGGCTCTCTTGTTGCTTATGGAAAACTGCAAGGTGAGATCTTCCATTCAGAATTAAGTATTTGTAACAGGCTTTTTTTACCCCTAGGGTTTATCTTTGCTTTTAGACTGCTATGTAATTGGAAGGAAACTTAGTATTTTGCATCAGGTAAAACTTTGTTTAATTCATGTGAATTCATTCACCCCCCTTTTAAATCGTATTTAATTTGTGTACAGCTTTAGTTATAAAAAAATTGTCTTCAATGCTTGGACATACTACTGCTAGTAATTACTAAGTCATGTAAGCTTCCCTCAATTCATCTTATCTAGAAGTAAGTGTTGCTTTAGTGTTAAGACACTACCTGACATTGTTTCTCTAATTGATTTTATTGAACTTTTATGTTCACAACTTCATATTCCTGAGCAGACATTTTGATTGAAATTTTTGTGTTGCTGGAATCGATGAGCACTGCCAGTATTTATAGGATTTTGTTCTCAGCACTGCAGGCTTCATTTAGGAAGGTCATTGCAGGCTTCACTTAGGTCATTGCAGGCTTCATTTAGGTAGGTCATAGAAGGCTTCATTCAGGTAGGTAGCTTGCAATATGAGCTGAGACTGCCTCACTTGAAACCATTCAGTTCACTGTCTACCTACTGTGCAAACTCCTTGCATCTTTCTGTTTTAGTAAATATGCCTTCTAAATTAAATACTAATTTCTGATTCTTATGCACCTGAAGGTTCTTTATTGTGTTTATTTTTGGTTTTGTAAGCACACAGATTTTGAGAGACTGAGGTAATACCTGTACTAAGAAGTTGTAGCTGAGCTTCCTGTTACTAATCCTGTTACTAGCTTTGCAGTAGTTCCTTTAGGAAACATCTGTCTGCTTTCTTCAGTGTTTATGAGACCAGCCATTCAAGGAGGAAGCATGATATGGATGGAAAGCTGTCTTCTCTAATAATCTTTTGAAGGATTTGTCAGTAGTATGTATTTATGATGTATTTCTGCTAAGTGGTTACTCATGTATTTCTTCTTGTTTTTTTTTTTAATTTTCTCCATCTTACCTCCCTCCATCCCCTCAGTGATTTGTGCGCATGTCCCTGGTGAACTTCCTGACCTGTTTCAGCCCACTCTCCTGTTTCTTGTTTTGTTTTTGTGGGGTTTTGTTTGGTTTGGTTTGTTGTTGGGTGGGTTTTTGTTTTGTTTTTTCTTTGCCTTTCCCCCTTTCCCTTGTTTTTTTCCCCCACTTTGACTCCTAGTCCTGAGAACATCAGTTCATTCTTCCCCTTTAGTTCAGCTAAATTTAAATGAGAACTCAGTAAGTAATTATGTACACCAAAAGTAACAGATAAACTTGCATTATTTTTACTCATTGCCATGTTGTTTGGGGGAAAAAAAAAAAAAGCCTAGGGTGCAAATAAAACTCACATAAATACCAACCCCTCTTTGCCAGTACGGAAAGCTGTAAGAATTCTGTGTGACTGAGGGTACTTTTGAAAGCATTTGAAAGCAGGAGTATTTTATATTTGGGATTATCTGTGTGGTCATATTTTTCTAAGCACACAGCTTTTGAGGGGCTGAGATAATAAATGTACTAAGAAGTTCCAGCTAAAACTTTGTATTACAGAGCATCCCAGGGCCAGATTGAAAATACGGGTTGTTTTGATTTGTTTTGTTTTTTTTTCTGGTTTGTTTGTTTGGTTAATTGTTGTGTTTTTTTTTTTTTTTGTGATTATTCTGAAGGACTTCAATGAGATTAGGAATTAAAAAGAGTTTGAGCAAGAGTATTTGAGAATCTTAGCTTTGATCAATTTGTTATCTGCTCCTCCTTTTTTCTTTTTTTAATTTTTCTTTAGCTGAGCTATTCAGTTTTCTCTGAAGGCAAGAGACAGGCTCACCAGCACACATATATCAATCTCTGAATATGCATTTGGTTGCAGGTATCCTGAATTCTGCACCACTGCTCTTGCCTGGTCGACATGTATTGAATGCAGGATTGTTGGCTGCCAGTGCTGGTGGAATGATTCCATACATGATTGATCCTAGTTACACTACGGGAATGACTTGCTTAGGTTCTGTGTCAGTTCTCTCAGCCATAATGGTAAGTCAGGGTGTTTTAAGAGGTGAAATAAATTAAACATGCTTTTTGTTCTTTGACTTTGCACAATTCCTCTTAACTGTTGCATTTTTACCAGCCTGAGTCGCAGTCGTCATAGTGCCTGTATGCTAACTTGCAGCAGTAAGTAGCAACTGACTGTCCTAAAGCTAGCAGTAAATTAGAACTGTTCCAGAGAACAGGCATGTGTATATAGGATTACTTTTTGCAGCTATGACTTAATGGAGCCTTTTATATGACAAACTTCTTTTAAAAGACTTCTTGGAAAGTTTATCCTTAAAATAATCAAAAGAGCGCTAGGTCTGCTGGTTATCATAGCTTAGTAAGATTATCCCCATGTGTAACTTGCCCCTTTCTACTCACTGGCTGTTGCAATATTTACCTTGAGTATTACCATGCTGTAAACTAAGTCTTGCAAAGACTCCTCAGTACAAATCTTGTAATGTTATGAACAGTTTCACAGAGCAGGTAGGATATTTTTTTGAGTAAAAATATGTGGCTAAGCACAGGGTGAGGACAGTCGAGTGCCTTCATGTCCTCTCCCAAAGGCAGAACCAGTATGTCCAATTCTCAGGCTACAGCCTGAGAAGACTTGAATAGGTTAGTAACTTAATATTTATTTTTCAATGCCAGAGGCAGGTTGTCTTCTCTGCATATTCTCCTTAGTTATAGCTTGTAGCATATGCTTGAAGCATTTTCTTTCCTTTTCCAGGGTGTCACTTTAACAGCAGCTATTGGAGGTGCTGACATGCCTGTAGTTATTACTGTCCTCAACAGTTATTCTGGATGGGCTTTGTGTGCTGAGGGCTTCCTACTGAACAACAACTTGCTGACCATTGTTGGTGCACTCATTGGCTCTTCTGGTGCCATCCTCTCTTACATCATGTGTGTGGTAAGAAGTCAGCAGAAATGTGCTTGTTTTCCAAGGAATAAAAAACTGTATTCAGCATGTTTGCTAGGCAGATAAGCAATTGGAAGACCAAACTGCTAGGTGTTTACAGACTAGACTGAAACTGTTGGACTAGTTGCCAGTCATCTCTGTTTGGTTTTGAGAGATATGTACTTCAAAACTGCAGAAAGCCTTTGCTTTGATTTGTGCATTGAGGTTTGGGATCTGGACTCGAGTTTAATTCCTTGTGCTCAGGTGTTTTTTTAGACATATCACTCTATCACACTCATGTTTACTTTTCATTTAAGATAAATGAAAAATCTATCAGCAGGAGATACTGTAAGTAGTAAGTTCCTTTAGAATAAAAAAAAAGAAGGTTGGTTTGGTAGGGTGTAATGGAAAGTTAGATTTTTGGAGTGCGGGAGAGTGTGCTACTCTCTTCAAAGAAGGTACTGTGAACTACCACGGGGTGGCAGCAGGCTTGCATTAATGTAGTGCTGGTACTATTGCCTGTTGGAGCAAACTCGCGCTTCAGTGCAACCCTGTGTGTAGATCATACTGCGTTATTATTAATGGCCTCTTTTTCTATGAAACAATTGTGCATAAGTATTTTGTTTTCCTCTGTGTGTCTCCTTTTTGTTTTCAATGATGGAGAGATGATGACTTAAAAAATAACACCTATTCACAGCTACCAGCCTGGTGATTACCTGTTGTGTAATTCTGTTTCACTTCTGCTGTTGTCTTCTTTTATGATCAGTATCACTCTTCTCCTGTCCTAATGTTTTCCTGTGGTCAGCTCTGGCTATCTTTTTGTATTTCATATCTGCTGGTAAATAGTGTCGTTACCATGTTAGCAATCACTCATTTTTATCCCTTTTGAGGAGCAATTTCAGAAAAGCTTAAAAAAGTATTTTTGTGCAGCTTTGTGGAAGTGAGTTCAAGTGAACAATCCCAGGTATGAATTTTAAAGAATCTTGTTCGTTCTTGAACATTTTGTATCTCCTTATCAAAAGAAAATCTGATTATGTGGTTCATAGGTATATTTATTTAGGTATAAATGTATATATTCATATATATTTGTATACAGGCATCAATTTAGTCCATATCAGCAGAAGGATGATGCTTATGGGCAACACAGGAATGAAAAGTGTGTTCTTTAAAGATCAAATCCTTGTAAGTCTTGGTGAAAATATAATCTGTTGGGTATGTATTTACATAGGCATAATACCTCTATAGCTTCTCTTTTTTTTTTTTTTTTTACTGTTCCCACCTGTTTTTTTATTTATTTTATTGCTACTTCCTCTCAGCACTCACAAGAGAGTTTTGAGATACTGCATTTGTTGTGTGGAGGAATCTAGGTAAATAGGAGGCCTGGGGAAGTAATTAGAAAAGCAGTTGTGCTGTGACAAAGTGTCTTTCCTCTATGAATTTCTTAAATTTCAGTGAGTTTAGTGTTTGAGATAGGATTCTAGAAATTTTGTGCTGCTTTATATAAAGTTTAGACAGAGTTCATCAGCCAGTAAAATACAAAATATTTTGTACAATTTCTGCATAATAAGCAGAATAACTTTTTTCTAGCTCAGCATTTTTCTTCTTTACTTGCTTTAATGGAAATTGTTACTTTTAAAAGTATTGTAATTAGGGGATTCAGTATCATTGTCTTCAAGCTGCATTTCGGGAGAAAAACTGCTCAAGAGTTTCAATAAACTCTGAGTTGTTGTTGTAACCTGTGTTAATGAAGCAATAGTTATCCTCTTTTTTTTTAACTTCTTCCCTCTTCTAGTATGACTTCCATCTAAAGCAGAGTGTTTATTGAAGCTTATCTAGTACAGATGAGAACGTGTTTTTTGAAACATCTTACTGGTTGAAACCTTCTTTTAACATTTCCAATTACTTTTTGTGATAAAACTCTAGTTTAATCATCCAAAACCTATCCAGAAAATCTCTTAAAGCTTGAGTTGATAAAATTGGCCAACAGGTGTTCAGATAACCACTTAGTGCTTCACTTGTATGTACTTGATTTTATACCTGTCCCTCTTCTGTGCCTATTAGTTGGGTGAGTTAAGGACAAAGAATTTAACTTCAGAACAAAAAAACAAAGGCCTGTAGCGTTGAGTCATCCTGTGAATTGCAACTTCTCTTAAAACAGTAACACAACATGTCTTCATCAGAACACTTGATTGTGTTGGCATGTCCTTCTCTCCCTTTTTTTTTTTTGCCCTAGGAGAATACTTGATGATAACGAGTGTGGTACTAGAATTGGCATGCTTAGGAATTGGGGAAAATGCTTCAGGTTGAAGAGGAACCATTAATTGGGGTGGTGAAACAGAGCAAGAGAAGGAACAGATTCCATTAGTCTTATAAATAGGATGATGGTGCATCACCTGAACTGTCTGCGTGGTTTCTGTGGGCACAATGGAAGGACTTGGAGTTCTCAGGGATCAAGTGTTTGCTTTTGCCTGGGCTGTAAGCTCGTGGCCAGTACTACCTGTGTTTATACAGCAGAGAGGTCTTTTAGCTACTGGTTAGATTATCTGTGAGTGGTGAAGCCTGCTCTTTGTTGTGTTTGTGGTCTGTGGTGGTATAGAAGATGAAAGAGGCTGTCGAAGAGATTCCTTCTGCTGAGGAGGTCTTAGCTGCATTGTTTAATTGTTGCTTGTTGAGGTCTTGGCTTATTTTGAAGTCTTCTGTACCACTTGCTTTTCTTCTTTTTTTTTTTTTTTTTAAATTTTTTTTTTTTCTTTCCACATTTCCGGATTCCTCAGCTCTTTGGTGTGGAGCCAGGCAAGGGTGCTTCAGTCTCATGCTTGCTGTTTGTGGAGTTTTAGATTTCTAGTATTTGAACCATTTTTCTTTTGGTCTGGTCTTACTGTTGGTTTTTGGTTTAGATACGTGTAGAAAGTGCTTTGCTTCATGTGAAGTTAGTGTGTGCAACATCTGGAGAGGGTATTCTTCTGTCTAGGTAGTTTTACCTGACTCAACTGCTGTAATATACTAAGTAGTCTGTTCTTCTGTTTGATAGTTTGATATTGTGATACTTGTCAAAGGCAGTGTGTTCTTAGAGGATACGAACTACTGCCTGCTGCAGACGGTAGAAAGATGCTGATTTCACCAAATCTGTGAGCCTGCCTTGAAGTATCTGAAACTGATGATGAATCAGGACATCCTCTAACACCTTTGTTGTACTTATTTGCTGGATGGTGAATTTCACAGGATGGCATATCTTCTCAGGCTATAGCAAAAAAAAACGTGGAATTGCATGGTTTGTAAAGTCCGTGGAAAACGGACACTTGGAAGCATAGTTTTGTGTGGGTGTTTCCTTTTGCTTGTGTGTGTGCCTCTCCAGATCAATTCTTAAATTTTGCTGTGGTTTCTGAGCTAACACAGCAGATGTACAACACACATGTTTAATTAAAGAAGCAATTTATCCTGTTCCTTTCCTGCTTCCGAAGTTTTGTTTACTGCAATTACAAGTTTTGCCTGCTTCCAGATATTGACAGATACTGCTTTGGGACCATACTCACAAGGAGCCATGCCACTGAAAGCATTTATGCAGTGGCTTTTCCTGGCTAATTTTCAGGAGCCAAATTTTCAGGACGTGCTCTCCTTTTAAAGCTCCTATTTTAAGATCTCTTGTTTCCCTTTAGTGCTCAGCCAGTAAGTTAATGGTCCTTTTCAGTTTATTATGATTTGAGTTAACATTTGGTTAATTTTGTGTGGCTACTTGGCTTTGTGTTTTTCCTGCCTTGATGCTGTAGGAGCTTTGCTTCTGTACTACCTGTAAGAGCTACGCAGTTTCCTTGCTGTCCTGTAGCAGTTCTGTAGCCCTTCTGTGCTTATGCGTTGAATTGCTCAACATCTTAAGAAAATGTCTTGCAAAAATAGTGTGTATGTGTGTAAAAATAAACCTGTCATCAAACATGCATTCTTTTGTATTTTTCTCTTTTGAGAACAAAAAGAGACAATATTTGCTATTTATGTTGTTTTGTTCTTGTCTTAGGGAAATACTGATGCTCTCCTGTTACATGTAATGTGTTAGAAGCTGATGTTGGACTACTGTTGTGTTAATCTGTGTCTCTGTTTTAAGAAGCCTGTTTTAAGAAATTTTGAGTTGTAAGCAGGCAAAATCATCAGAGAAAGACTGTTGTCAAGGAGGTTTTAATAATTTCAGAAGTTTTCTTTGTGGACATTTCTTCTTTATTTTTGGATTTCATCTTTACCTGATGAAAGCTCTCTTTATGTTTCAGGCTATGAACCGTTCCCTTGCAAATGTGATTCTAGGGGGCTATGGCACCACATCAACAGCTGGTGGGAAGCCCATGGAAATTACTGGAACCCACACAGAAATCAATGTGGACAATGCAGTTGAAATTATAAAGGAAGCTAATAATATTATTATTACTCCAGGTAAGACATTCTTGACTCATAGAGTAAGATGCTCAGAGGATGTATTGTTTAAAAAACACTCTCATAACCTAAAAAAAAACAAAACAAAACCCAAAACCGAAAGAAGACGAACCCCAACTAATGAGCAAAATCAAACAGCCCATCTAAAAAAAAAAACCACAGTAGCCCACCTTGCAAAAAAACCACACTAGCCCACAGTTGCAACATAGCAGTAACAGGGCAAATGTTGCCTGGGTTTGTGGTATATGTTTTTGTTCCCAGGTTGTCATTTCTTTGTGTAGACATCTGTACAACACTTTATTTTTCCTTGGGTGTGTCTCTTCAAAATTTGTCCTATATATTTAGGCTTTAATTTTTTCAGGACAAAGACTGTCCTTTTTAAATTATGTTTACAGTTGATTTTTATCTACAGCCGTTGTGGTGTGAGTTTCCAAGTACTACCACAGTACCAGTTGTACCAATAACAGAATGTCTGTCTGTTAAGTTACTGAAAGAGGGGATTTTGTTTATACTTCTCATCTACTTGCTCAAGTCTGGATTGTACTGTTAAAAAAAAAAAAGGCAGAAAAACATCTGAAACTTTAACATGTCATAAATACTGGAATTAAAGTGGAAAGAAACCTGAAAACCAAAACCCTGAGTTGTCTGAAACTATTATGTTGGCTGTAGGCTCATATGGTTCAATAATACCTTTCCTGTTAGAAGAGGTCAGGTAGGGAATAGCTCAATACTTGTTTTCCTTCAACTGAATGGCACAGATATTGTGTTAAATTTATTTTAGCATTTGAATGCAAAGAATGATAAACAAAGTCATCTTTCATTTTGCTTCAGCTTAAATGAAAACATCAGTGGGGTAGGGTTCTGATTTGGGAAGTCATCTTTGTTTCTAAGAAAGCTTGCAAACATTTTCAAGGAGTTTGTGTCTTGCTCCTGTGATCAGACCTTGAGGACACTGTTAATAATTTATGCTCTCCATTTTCTTCCTGGGCACTTTTGCTCTGATGATTTGAAAAGTTTGTTTGCTGTTAAAGCAAACCTAGTAGTATGTTGAGGTTAATAGTGGTGAAGTAACCTGATAGTAGCCTCTTTATCAATTTTTCAGTGTACCTGTCTGAAACATCATTTGCTGATAGAAAGAGGAACGCATGCTTTTGTGTAGTTGAAATAAGTTACTTGCGTAGTTTGACTGCTCAAAGCTAAATTAAGGAAGTGTGGTCTGGATGATCAGGTAGTGAAGTGGACTGTGAACTGGCTGAGGGAGAGAAGCCAGAGAGTTGTAGTCTATGGGGCGGAGTCTAGTTGGAGGCCTGTATCTAGTGGAGTGCCTCAAGGGTCAGTACTGGGACCAGTATTATTTAATATATTCATCAACGATTTAGATGAGGGAATTGAGTGTACTATCAGCAAGTTTGCTGATGACACTGAGCTGGGAGGAGTGGCTGACACGCCAGAAGGCTGTGCTGCCATCCAGAGAGACCTGGACAGGCTGGAGAGTTGGGCAGGGAATAACTTGATGAAATATAACAAGGGAAAGTGTAGAGTCCTGCATCTGGGCAGGAACAACCCCAGGTTCCAGTATAGGTTGGGGAACGACCTGTTAGAGAGCAGTGTAGGGGAGAGGGACCTGGGGGTCCTAGTGGACGACAGGATGACCATGAGCCAACACTGTGCCCTTGTGGCCAAGAAGGCCAATGGCATCCTGGGGTGTATTAGAAGGGGGGTGGTTAGTAGGTCGAGAGAGGTCCTCCTTCCCCTCTGCTCTGCCCTGGTGAGACCCCATCTGGAATATTGTGTCCAGTTCTGGGCCCCTCAGTTCAAGAAGGACAGGGAGCTGCTGGAGAGAGTCCAGCGCAGGGCAACTAAGATGATTAAGGGAGTGGAGCATCTCCCTTATGAGGAAAGACTGAGGGAGCTGGGTCTCTATAGTTTGGAGAAGAGGAGACTGAGGGGTGACCTTATTAATGTATATAAATATATAAAGGGGGAGTGTCACGAGGATGGAGCCAGGCTCTACTCAGTGGCAAACAATGATAGGACAAGGGGTAATGGGTACAAACTGGAACACAAGAGGTTCCACTTAAACTTGAGAAGAAACTTCTTCTCAGTGAGGGTGACGGAACACTGGAACAGGCTGCCCAGGGAGGTTGTGGAGTCTCCTTCCCTGGAGACATTCAAAACCCGCCTGGACACATTCCTGTGTAACCTTATCTAGGTGTTCCTGCTCCGGCAGGGGGATTGGACTAGATGATCTTTTGAGGTCCCTTCCAATCTCTAGCATACTGTGATACTGTGGTACACTGTTAGTGGTCAGGAGACCAAAAGTGGTCAGTGGGAGTACAGTGATCAGGCTGGGAATATATAAGTATCTTGTGTGTGTGTGTACATATACATTTTTTTTTTTGTTTATTTTTAATTATGGGAGCTTCTGTTTGTGTGGAAGGTACACTTACTGTTTTGAACTATTCTGTCTGCACTGAAACAGAAAAATAGCTTACAACTTGAAAATTCTTCCAGGTTATGGTTTGTGTGCAGCAAAAGCTCAGTATCCCATATCTGATCTGGTGAAAATGTTGAGAGAACAAGGGAAAAATGTAAGGTAGGTACTTTCCTTGAGTATTACAGTTGTTTGTTTGTTTTGTTGTTGTTATTTTGGTTTTTTCTTCATTCCAGAAAAGTCCCCTGCAAGTCTTTGTTTTGGTTTAATTTCTCTTCCAGTCATTATTATGCTGATTGCTCTCTCAGAATACTAGCTAAAAGAATGCTCTAGTTTTACTAAGCTATAGCTGAATATCTAGAAATATCTAGAAATTTCATACTGAATATAAAAGATTCCTTACTTCCTTATACTCTTCTTAAATTTGGTTTCTGGAAGAAGCCAGCATCTGGAGAATTATGTTTTTTTTCCCAGTTTGTTTTATTTGGTGTCATGCTGAAGTTCAATTAAAAAGAATAGCTTTAAAATGTAATACTTCTTTATTGAGGCAACAAAATTTTACTTTTCTGAAAGGTAAGTAAGCTCCTTTGGATACATATGCTCTGCCTCTGGATATAGTAGTAGTTTGCTACACAGCAAAACAACTGGAGTTATTTGTAAAATAAAACTTTAATATAATTCTGCATTGTGTTCAAAAGTTAGGATTTTCTACAGGTGGGGAGGTTGGAGAGCTCTGTGAAAGCAACCACTTTGTGGGAATACATAACTGTGAGGAGTAATCACAACAGCTGAAATCAGTGCAGGGAGAATAGCTTTTATGTTTGTAGTCAACAGGAAGACAGTACAGGCCTAAAGTAAGTGCTTTGAATGCCCTTGTAGAGAAACCTCCATTGAAGAGGACTGTTTATTGTCCTGAAAACAGCTTTATTTTTTTTTTTAAGTCCTAATTTCTTAAGGAAATGGACCTCTCTGCTTGGGGAATGGTTAAAGGGGTGTAATAGGAATAGTTAAGGATAGTAGGCAGGAAAGGAGAGCTTTCTACAGTATGGAGTAAGTTTTTGCTGGGGTCAGTCTGGTATGAAGTGGAAGAGTAGATGAGGTAGCAGTCTCTGCACAAAACATGTTAGACTTATTTATTTCCTGGGATAACTGACTTGAATTAATAGAAGTAATGCTTACTAATACACAGCAATGTTTGTGTATTAAAAAAGTACGGATAGTAACATCCAATTCTGATTGGCATGTTTGAAAGAAAGCTGAAAAGAATTAACCACACTATAATGTTAGATACCCTCCTTAGGTTAAAAATCCACAGTCTGCCTTGCTGTTTTACTTTTCTTAAAACCTCTTCTGCAGTCTGGAATAGCTAAAGACATTCAGTGCATACTGATTAGAGGTGTCTTGCAGACACTAAAGAGCTTCTCTTTTTGGACTGATGTGTTGCACACAGTGCCTCTGTTTTAAAGTGTATTTCCTGTCTGTTGCATTAGTTGAAATCATCGTAAATCAATCCATGTAATCTTGCATTAGCAGCAGGACTTTAGCTTCCACAGGGTATGCTGCCTGATTTCCCTTTGCCTCTTACAAGTATTAAGGCTGTGATATCTTCTCTCACACCAGGCTTTGCGGTTTTCTAGTCTGGTTTGTTCAGAAAGGAGACAGTGAACATTGGAAGGTCTGAGGATGTAAACTTCTGTTACCATTTTAATGTAATCTCTATTCCCTTAAGCAGGTTAACTTATTGGATTCTCATAAATTTTTGCTATTGCAAGCAACACTGCTGTTAGAGTTCTTTGAGTATTGCATGGAAGAATAACTGGAGTGCATATGGCCAGACCCATGGTTTTATTTTGCTGGAGTGCTGATCCAAATAACAGGGTTAATTCTTAGATGCCAGTAATGGCCTGAAGTCCTTTTCATCTTCAATTTTCCATAGACCTTATAGATATTGATATATATATATTGATACAGATATTGGAGCAGTCCTATTCACATCTGTTTCTCCATGTTTAGCAGAAGCTGTGTGTCCAAATTGCATTAAAAATTTTGAAGACCTGTTAGCTGTGCAACGAAAGAACCTTTCTTGGCTAATGCAGTGGCAGTGTTGTGTGCTCTGGCTTTCCTTTCAGCTCTTCTGTTTTTTTATCAGCCTTGGTGAAATAAGTAATTACTGGTTTTGCCTTTTATGTTGGCTTTGCAGGGGAGAAACGTGAATGAATCCTTGAAATAACTGGCTTATACTTGAATCAGTTTCAGGAAGGGATGCTGCAGTGCTTACCTGGTATTTTAATGAAATAAATCTGTATTTACAGTTTGTGGTAGTTCAGGCCTTTCATCACTTTGGGGAGCTCCCACGGTGTTCATTGAGTGCAGCTGCTGTCCCTCTAGTTTCAGTAGGCCTGGAGTGCCTCAGGACCCTAGTACAGTCACCATCCAGATGTAGTGACACTCTCACACATCCGCTGTGGAAAGATGCCAGCATGGACATATGATTGCATCAATTTGTAATGCCCATTCTGTGCCAAGAAAAATTATGTCTGTCATATGGTCTTCTTTTGCTTCGTGGCTCATGATTGATCCAGAGGAGCTGTTGTTTTCATTTACTTTGCTTATAGCCATAACATTCTCAGTGAAGAGTGCAGATTATATAACATGATGTATAACCTTTGACTGGGGTCAGAAATACGGAGAGTTTGGAAACTTCAGACTTTTAAAATGCATAGCTAACATCATCGCTTACTTGAGATGGTCTTGCAGCAGATCACATCTTTAATGCATTAGAAGGATCACATAGAAAGCTGGATACTGCTGACCCTTCATTATAACATTCCGTTGTCATGGGTGTGTAAGACAAACTTTTCATAAACTAAATCCTTAAGTTCCCAGAATCTACTGGCCTTGGAGAGGAAATGCCTGTTCTACAACTGCTGTTGTATCTCTGTTAAGTTACAACTGAGTAAATTGTTGAAAGTTCTTATTTTTCAGGCACATGTAGTTTGTAGGCCCCTAGTTGTGAAATTCTGATTTCTTCCATATAATTAAATTATATTCCATAGAATCACTAGACTAGGTTGCTCCAGGCCATATCCAACCTGGCCTTGAACAATTCCAGGGATGGGGCAGCCACAAGTTCTCTGGGCAACCTGTGCCAGTGTTTCACGACCCTCACAGTGTAGAATTTATTCCTAATATTTAATCTAAACCTCTCTTCTTCCAGTTTAAAGCCATTCCCCCTTGTCCTGCCACTACAAGCCCTTGTAAAATGTCCCTCTCCAGATTTCCTGTAGCCCCTTTAGGTACTGGTAGGCTTCTGTAAGGTCTCCCCAGAGCCTTCTCTTCTCTAGGCTGAACAAGCCCAACTCTCAGCTTGTTGGTCATCTTGTGGCCTCCTCTGGACTTATTCTAACAGTTCTGTGTCTTCCTGAAGTTGGGGACCCCAGAGCTGGATGCAGGGCTGGAAGTGGGGTGTCATGAGAGGTGAGCAAGGGGGCAGAATCACCCCGGACCTGCTGGTCATGCTACTTTTGATACAGCACAGGGCATGGTTGGCTTTCTGGGCTGCAAGCGCATGTTGCTATGTCATATTTTGCTTCTTCTCAACCAACAGCCAGAGTCCTTCTTGTCAGGGCTGCTCTCAGTCCATTTTCTGCCCAGCCTGTATTTGTGCTTGGGATTGCCCTAACCCAGGTAATTCTATATGTAGATATATATAGATACGTAGTTACTGTATAGTATTATAGTACAGTTATAAACTGTATACATAAACATAACTGTATACATAAACTGTATATATAAACAGTTATATACAGTTATAAACTGTATACATTTCCATATATAAGTGGGTAATTGACATTTTCCCACATCAGATTAACTGTCATAGCTGTTGCCACAGTGTGACTTCCCTAAGACTTTTTCAATCCATGTGTTTTTTTTCTTGCATAGTAAGAAATACTTGTTAAGAAAAATGTATTACAGAGTGAATGGACTCTTAGAATGATGCTTTTTATAGACTTTCTAAATCTAGTTCATACATAAATATGGTGGTTTTCTGGTAACTCTCGTAGTAGAGAGAAATATTGTCCAACATATTTGAAAAATCGTCCATCATATTTGAAAAATCATGGCAGCCAGGTGAAGTTCCTGACAACTGGAAAAAGGGAAATACAGCCCCCATTTTCAAGAAAGGGCAAACAGATGACCCAGGGAACTACAGACCAGTCAAGTCAGTCTGACCTCTGTGCCTGGAAAAATCATGGAGCAGATTCTTCTGGAAGGCATGCTAAGGCACGTGAAAAACAACAAGGTGCTTGGTGACAGCCAGCATGGCTTCACTAAGGGGAAATCCTGCCTGACCAATTTGATGGCCTTCTATGGTGGGGCTACAGAACTGATGGACAGGGGTAGAACAGTTGATGTCATCTACCTGGACTTGTGCAAAGCATTCGACACTGTCCCAGACAACATCCTTGCCTCTAAATTAGAGAGACATCAATTTGATGGATGGACCACTCGGTGGGTAAAGAACTGTCTGGATGGCCGCACGCAAAGAGTAGTGGTCAGTGGTCTCTAGCTGGAGACCAGTAACGAGTGGTGTCCCTCAGGGATCGGTGTTGGGACTGGTCTAGTTCAACATCTTCATCGCTGACATGGACAGTGGGATTGAGTGTGCCCTCAGCAAGTTTGCCGATGACACCAAGCTGTGTGGTTCGGTTGGTATGCTGTAGGGAAGGAATGCCATCCAGAGGGACCTTGACACGCTTGTGAGGTGGGCTGATGCCAACCTTATGAAGTTTAACCATGCCAGGTGCAATGCCAGGCACAGCTACAGGCTGGGCAGAGAAGAAATTCAGAGCAGCCCTGCAGAGAAGGACATGGGGGTGTTGGTCGATGGGAAGCTAAATATGAGCTGGCTGCAGTGTGCGCTCACAGCCCAGAAAGCCATGGGCTGCATCAAAAGGAGCGTGACCAGGAGGTCGAAGGAGGTGATCCTGCCCCTCTACTCTGCTCTTGTGAGACCTCACTTAGAGTATTGTGTACAGTTCTGGTGTCCTCAACATAAAAAGGACATGGAACTGTTGGATCAAGTCCAGAGAAGGGCCACGAGGATGATCAGGGGACTGGAGCACCTCCCATATGAAGACAGGCTGAGAAAGTTGGGGCTGTTTAGCCTGGAGAAGAGAAGGCTGCGTGGAGACCTCATAGCAGCCTTCCAGTATCTGAAGGGGGCCTAAATGGATGCTGGAGAGGGAATCGTCATTAGGGACTGTAGTGATAGGACAAGCGGTAATGGGTTCAGATTTGAACAGGGGAAGTTCAAACAGGCTGGATATAAGGAAGCAGTTCTTCACTGTGAGAGTGGTGAGGCACTGGAATGGGTTGCTCAGGGAAGTTGTGAATGCTCCATCCCTGACAGTGTTCAAGGCCAGATTGGACAGAGCCTTGGGTGACATGGTTTAGTGTGAGGTTTACCTGCCCATGGCAGGGGGGTTGGAACTAGATGATCTTAAGGTCCTTTCCAACCCTAACTATTCTATGATTCTGTGATTCTGTGACATACAGATTACCTGTATTTCTCCCACATATGTTCAAGTTAGTTGCTAATACATTAGTGTTTTGTTTTGGTTTGTTTTT
Organism: Pezoporus wallicus; assembly: GCF_028554395.1. NCBI lineage: Eukaryota > Metazoa > Chordata > Aves > Psittaciformes > Psittacidae > Pezoporus > Pezoporus wallicus. The sequence continues at coordinate 2,607,989 of NW_026637066.1, read as the reverse complement.
TTTTAACCTCATATTTATAGATGGATATCTTGAGGGACTTGGCTTTCTGTCTTTTGATGCTGGAGAATCTAATTAGTTTTGAGCACATAGAAAGATGGGTTTCTTACATTTTTGAAAATAATAAAATATGGATTTAGTGTTGGACATTATTTTTTTATTTTTTATTTTAACTTTCAGTTGTTTTAATTATATTGATTTACAGTCATCATTCTATGTTGCTGTACAAGAAAATCTAGAAGAATTTTAAAGGATGAGCTGTTATGATGACCTCCCAACCAGTCTTAACATACTGCATAACTCAGATGTGCGTAAGGTGGAAATTACTGTCACTGCTGAATGGCAGCTTAAGAACAACATACAGTGATGCAAGCTCATAGGATGTTGAAGTATGCTTTCTAGGAAGACACTAAATGTATCAGCAGGATATCATAATCAATGTGTGTCAGTTCTCAGTTGGTGTCACATAGTCAAATTAACTAGGTGGATTCTGAATTATTAGTGCTGCTGAATTAGTAGGGACAAATGAAGTCTAATAGATCTGTTAGCTCAAATATATTGGTATAGCTAGAAAGCACTAGCAAACCTTACTGTACCTGGTTTGCTTTTGCAAGGATACAGCTTCAGTTCTATGCTCCTGGGCCTGTATTGTAGGTATGCCATTGACTCCTATGGGTCAGCTCAGCTCTGGTGACCTTACTAGGTTAGTGTGTGATGCTTTGTGGAGGTAGGCTGCTCTTTCTTCCATGCAGTTGGGTTCTTGGGAGGATATTTGCATTGAGATGAAGTCCATGCCATATATTTGGAGCTTGCTGTAACTGTGATAAACCATAGTGGCTGGAAATAGGAGCCAGTACCAGCTCTCACTCACTTAAGTATGCTTAATAATTTAAAGAATTAAATTCAATTTAAAGTCTTTAAATTACCTGACCCAGCAAACCCAGAGCTTATTTGATGCTGAAATAACTATTTCTAGGGATATGTTGGTGCCTCAGGCATGACGGCAGGCCTAAGCTAGCTATGCACTTTGATACTAGTAATCTACATAGTCATCCATAATGTGTGATGAGAGCATTATACTGTCATACTTCCCTGCAACTGTTATATGGCAGGATTCAAGCTGTTCAATATCTGAATGATGCACTTCTCAGTTAATTTAGTTTTGTATTTTGTTTTATTTTCTTTCTTCCCCTCCTTGTTACCTTAAATAACAGATTATTGGTTGTACTACAAACAGAGGTGGAGAGGTGTCAAAACACAAAGTGAATGGGGTGGAGAGAAGAGGAGGTGAGGCAAAACCCTTGGGCAGATTATTCTCTGTATATACAGTGCTTAAAGTGTTGAGTGAACTAAACTAGGCACTAGCCAGATGTTATGTACTTACACCACTCTGTCCAGCTTTGGCATAGTGACAAGAATCCTATCTTTACATGGATGAAGTGATCTTGAAACACTTCTGCACTGGATTGGGCAGGTGCTAGCTGTTTCAGTATTGATAACAAGAATGTTATCTAGCCAGTTGTAATAAAGATAGATGTTGACTTTATGAACTGTATAAAAAGTGATTTCCATTCTGAGATTTTTCATGCAATAGTTGTCTATTCACACTGCTATAATCAAATTCATACTACTTTAAGTAACACAAACTGCTCCTCTCACTTCCCCCGAATTTAAGTGCTTTCTGTACTGAAAGTGTTGTCCTATATATGATGTGCATGTCAGGAGTTTTAGATTTTTAGTCTAAATTTAAATGAAATTGTTGCACTCTTTGTATTAAAAAAAAAAGTTCAAAATATAAGCATATTTTTCAGAGTGCTGTGTTGTCTTTCTAAAGCTAAGAAGAATCTGAAAGAGGCTGATTAAAAAGGCTGGATATCCTTGCCTGATATTCCTGCTGTTTAGGTATAGTCTTAATAGCAACGAGGTGTATGCTCACTTCAGTGTATCTGACAGCTGGAGGTGGTAAGCAAGCCCCATGTTACATGGTCAGGGTCAAGAGAAAAAAATCAGACTTAATTCTGTGTTTCAGTGAACTGCCAGAATAATGTTTCAAGTCAGACACAGCATGACTGTGAATTTTCGATATAGGTGAAGTATATATAGACTGAAACCTTAATGTCACATAAACCAAAGGTCAAAAAGAGTGAGATTTCTGCTTGATTTAAAAACAAACCAACCAATGTAATTGAGTTCTTGCATAACAGATATTAAAACTGTATTAAAGAAACCTCACAATTTTTTCTCTTTAAAATATTAATATTTATAAAATAGGTCTCTCTTTTAAACTAATTTGAGTGTTGGATTTTTGAATATGAGTGAGGTTCATATTTTGAACATCTGGGAGATGTTCATGTGACAAAATGTTTCTGCTGTAATACACATAGCTTTCAAGAACTGCTGCTGTTTTGACTCCGGAGTAAGGATTTTAGCTACCTCTGTTCTGTGCTTACCTGAATTCTGCTTTCCATTGGACAGCCTAACTTCACTCCAGATGTATGTAGATCTTATCTTGTGAAATAATGAAAACCTTAGAGAAGCACATATTTTTAATGGTTCTTTTTGACACACTTGCACACCCAGTTTTAAGAGGTACTGGCAGGCTACTGTCATATTTTGTTAACAGGCTCTTAGAAGCAGACTTCTGGGAGTCGCTTTAATATTTATCCAGAAAGCTTTTGTATGAGTAGCTTTCTTCGTGAATACGCAGTATGTGGTTTCAAGCAGAGTCTGTCAGAATTCCCTAAGTACTGATAGTTCATGCTGTAACTTTTCCTGAATGAAGATTACTTGTCCCTTGCTTTTTTTCTTTCTTTGCTTCTTGTCAGGAGTGTTGCAGTTAAAGATGAAATTAATTCTTTTGGCAGCTTAAATTTTGGCTTTCCAGCCCTTGGAATAAGATTGTATGTGTACATAGTATTTAATAAAAACCTCACGAGTATTTTGTTTTGTGTATTGCCAAAGTAGCTTTGGTCACAAAGACACTAAAATAATTTTATTAGAAACAAAAGAGAATTTTGTTGGCAAATCTTATTTTCACTGCCAGAGGAGTGATGGGTTTTCTCAAGTGTACTTCAGAATAAGAGTTCTCTTACTGTACTGTAAGTGATTGAATTTGGTACACTTAAAGACTAGCTGCAGTACTGCACATGGCTTCCATTACTGAGTGGTATGAAACGTAAGCTGTTAATGTTTTGTCCTGTATATTTCCTCTCCTTTTTGTGATTCTAAGTATTCTCCTTTGCAATAGGATTGCAAATATTTACTTGCTGAATACTGTGTATTCTCTTTCTTTCTTGAAAAGCATTTCTTTTAAAGCTGGCTTTTATCCTGCTGCTTGACCTAGAGCTTAAAATTCTAGTATATCTTGTGCTATGTGAATTGATCATATGTCCTTAATTTTGTTGCTAGAGTTCCAATTATGTCAGCTTTGCATTGTCTTAATGTTGTCTTGCTGATGGAGTGTTCAGTTGCCCTTTTAAGGATGTATTTGCACAGTGTTCAATTCACAATCCGTCATGGCAAATTGATTTATCAGTCTTGCCCTTTTTTCTGAAGAAGTCCAAAGCAGTCTTACTGCACTCCTTGGACTTCTGTTCAGAAATTTCTGTTCAGAAATTCAGAAATTTACAGTTCTGTTGTTTATCTCTTCCAAAGTACATGTAGGCTTCCTTATTATAAAATGTGTAACTTCAGCCATATACATTTATCTGAGGCATTTCTGGTGTGCTGGAATCAGCGTTCCATTGGTGAAAGCTCCAGAGCTGGAAAGACGTAAAATGTGCAGAGCAGTAGACATGAATATTCCTAGTTTATTCAGGGCCAGTAGATGAGCAGAAGAGTACAATCTGCCCACGAGAAATAGAAATAGATCTGCTTCTATGCAAAATGTTTTTGGGAGTTGCAGCTAAACCAGTTTTAACACCTTCATTCTGACTTTTGTCAGGTTTTTACTCTTACAGAACTGTATGAATGCGCTGGCTTCCTCTCTGCCACCCTCTGTGTCTACCTGAATTTTAGTAACTCATAATGCATAAGCTGTGTATTTTGTCTAAGTTGTTTTTGAGCTGTTCTGAAAACATTTCTCACCTTCTCTCTCTTTTTTTTTTTTTTAATCATGACAAGAGAGTGGGACATTAACCAATTCAGCAAAACATTGTCTTGTGCTTGGAGTCCTTACTAAACTTTCCATTAGAGTGTTATATTGTGCTAACCATGCACATTCTAGAGCTGCCTGAGTCAACAAGGTCATTGCCAAGGGCATTTCTAGGAGTGGCTTTACTTCAGGAAGGGTGCATATTCTTTTGGCCTTTTCATGGAGTGTTACATTTTGTGGCCTATTCATTTACTCTGGGTGCTTTTACTTTTCAATGATGTAAGGGACCTGCAAAGCATATTAATGTGGGTGATGGTTTTGCAGCAAAAAGGCTTATACATAAAAACTCAAAGTTGTCTTGTCATAAATTTTTAAATGTGGTACAGCTTGGAAAGTGGATGCAAAAGCTTGCAGTGTGTGATGTGGCTCAGTTTGGTGATTGTAGCCAGACAAAATGGTAGTATAGACCTATTACCTACAAAAGTAACTGAAGAAAAGCTTTGTGGTGTAAGCTACTGCTGGGTGGAAAATTTACTCTGTTCCATCTTGATAGGATGTGTTCCCAGGCATTTCTGGCCATGAGTTCCTTCTGTGTTGTCGCTACAGGTGTCCAGCCGGCTCTCCAAAGCCACTTTGCAGGTGCAGCAACTTTCTGAAAGACTCTTCTTATGATGGAAGGATTGAAAATGTACTCCTGGCTTCTTTAGTTCTACTCATGAATGAGCATATTCTTTTGCATGCCTTCTGTGTCAACCATACTTTTAACTTTGCAGAAAAGCAGCAGCTGCTCTCCAAGTGAAGAATCAAATTTATGAGCTGTGTTCTCTTCCCCATCCTCTAACTTCCCTGCAACACTGGAAAAGTAACTCTGATATTGTTAAGGTTTAATCATTTAATTAATTCATGTGTGCTTTTACTCAAGAACTCAGTCTTGTAGGTCACAGGTGGCAATTTTACTATGCATAATAGAGTGGTCATATTAATGGGATTGAACTTTCTTTCTTGTTAGGTTTGGTATTCACCCTGTGGCTGGTCGTATGCCTGGTCAGCTTAACGTACTCCTAGCAGAGGCTGGTGTTCCCTATGATATTGTACTGGAAATGGATGAGATCAACAATGACTTCCCAGGTTAGCATGTGAGCTGTGAGTTTCCAGTAGATTGGATTTGTTGTTCTCAATTTTTATTTATTTCTGGTTTTATATCACACAGGGATTATTAAAAATAAAAAATCTCAGTCAGACCATTGAGTTTCTCTTTGTGCCTGTCATGATACTGCTGTAGAGGAGCAGGAGGTCTTTCTCTTGCAGTCTGAGTCCTCTCCCAGGTGATGGCAAGTGAGCACAGAGGAATACAAGAAATAGTGTGACTCAGGAGCAGAAAGTACGGACATGTAAAGCAAAGGGTAATACTGAATGCAGGTGTACAGAAGAGGGCAGTACCGAGATAGCAGTGTTCTTTTTTAGTTTGTATCTGTGAAATAAGTGTGGTGCTGTGTCCTTTTTTTCCCCTCTGTTACTGCCCCATACAGGAAAACTACTTTTTACTGACTTTTTTAAGTCAGGTGTCGTGGATGACTTGACCCTGTCATGTCTTGCAAACCAGTTTAGCATTGTACAGACATGTTGCTTTCTTACATCTTTATTTAAAAATCAGAAAGTTACTGGTAAAAGGTTTTTCAAAAGAATATAGTCAAAGGAAAAGCTAGGCACAAGGAGATTTGAAAGTAATGGTACTATGTGTCTATGAAACTACATTTAAATGTCAAAGGATTTAATTTTGTGAGGTGGAATGATCTAACAAGTCCCTTAGAACAGGGTTCTGGATGTTTGCAGTTTGCTTGGGGTAGTTTGTAGCACACTTGCCTCTCACATATAACTTGTCTGATAAATTTGAAAAATACTTGTGAATGAAGTCCCTATAAATGTTGTAGAGTACGTGCCATAACAGGTTTTTCTGCCTCTGAAGATCAGATTTAACACAAAAATACATCAGCATCACTGTTCAGGTTTCAGATAATTTTTCATCAGTCTTGTTTTCTTTGTCTTGCTGCAGAAACTGATTTGGTCCTTGTAATTGGTGCAAATGATACAGTTAATTCGGCAGCTCAGGAAGATCCAAACTCTATCATTGCTGGAATGCCAGTTCTTGAAGTCTGGAAGTCCAAACAGGTGAAATTAACAGAGTTTCATTAGCACTTACCTTAGGAAGCATGCTTTAAAAAAAAAAAAAAAAAAAATATTTATAGGATAAGCTAACAAGATTCTCCTACTCTTCTGGTTTCCATGAGAAGTTTTTCTGCAAGTTGTCCAACAAAACAGTCAGTACTTTGAAAGTGTGATGCATTATTCATGATTTTATAATCATCAGCGAATGCTTTAGTGAGTCTAGTGGTGATTGCAGTAGAAAAGACCAATGAAAGTGCTATTAAAAAATGCGATTAGAGTAAATTATATTCTGCTCACATTTGCAGTCCTGAAGCATTTCTGTACAAATACCTGCTTTTTTAAGTTCATAGGAAATTTGATTGACAACTTTGATATTGAAGTGAAAATACAGAAATGAATAATATGCTTAAATAAAAAGAATCAAAACAGTAACTGGCTGGGTTTGAGTAGAGCTTAGTTTGTCCAGGTTGAGCTGACAGTTTAATTACCTCACCAGTTTTGCTCTTCAAAAGCAACGTTGTCTCCTCTAAAATACATAGACTTGAGTTGCCTCATTGTGAAATCTTTGGTAGTTTGTTCTGAACCCAGATGTAACCTCAGTTCTTCTGAGGGTTTAGCTATTCAGATACTCAGTGGTAGGCACAGGTATTTATCAGGGTGTTGCAAACTGGGAAATAAACATGTATATGGGTGAAGCTGGTAAAGCTTCATAGTTTCTCTGCTGAAGGTGACATGGTTAACTAATTTAGCATTTAATATCTAAAACTGGCTGACATTTATTTTAGGATTAGAAAACCCCAAAATCTCGTGTATGAAGTAATGCAGAGTAGTGGTCTGGAGAAGTCTAGAGAAATGTTGCACCAAGTATTGATGTGAATGCTCATCTGAATTGTGTTGCTATCAGGGAATTGGCTCTTAAAATAATTCAAAATAAAAAAGCCTCAAAACCCTGTTATAATCATCAGTGCCCATCTTGCTTTGATGTTATTATACGGAATAAGTGAAAGTATATGCATATGTAGCATCCACAGTCTCTTCATGTGCTGTGTAATATTGTGCTTAATAATAAATGTTTCTGAAAATGGTTTGGTTATCAATTCTGTCACCTGTGTTGAAATTTGAAATAGAGTTTCATAGCAGTGAGTACCCTATTTTGAATGCGTCTTCCTCTCCCTTAGTTTGTGGAAGTTGCTCTTTGTGTTATCTTTGTTTGGAGGAGGGATTGCAGTTGGATTTTACTGTTTCAAACATGAACTCTTTATGTGCAGGTCATTGTAATGAAGAGGTCTTTGGGAGTTGGTTATGCAGCGGTGGACAATCCAATCTTCTACAAGCCTAATACTGCCATGTTGTTGGGAGATGCTAAGAAGACTTGTGATGCCCTGCAAGCAAAAGTCAGGGAATTGTATCAAAATTAAATACTGATTTTGTATTCCACTCATGATTGCAGTTAATGTTTTGTCACATAGGTTGTGAAAAAAGAGTTATAGAAGAATTCTTTACTGTCATAATACAGCCAGCATTTGAAGAAGACGGCATTGACTCCTAGGAGATGTAGTTCAGTTAGGGAATCATTGAATCATAGAATGGTTTGGTTTGGAAACCAAACTTAAGATCATCTAGTTCCATCTCCCTGCCATGGTTCCATTAGACCAGGTTGCTCAAAGCACTATCCAACCTGGCCTTGAACATTGCCATGGAGGGGATACAGGCTTTGTGAAAAGATGGCCATATTAGGCCTTCAAACTGAATCTCCCATGAGGCAATGCATTAAGGAATGAAAATGTGCTTTTTAAGGTTAACACTAAGCTGTTAGAAGCAGGAACTAATAACTCATGGGCATCTTTTAAGTAGTTACTGGCTTCTTCCTCCTTACTGTCTGTACTTCTGTCATGGTAATTCACTAGAAAATACTGTGCCAAACCTGTATTCTGTCTTATCATCAAAGTTGTTCTTTGGCCAGTATGGACAAAACAACTATTTATTTCATCAAAACTTCAAGCAAATTGCAAACAGATGCAAGCAGATGCAAACAGATGCTTACATGATCTGAGACTCTGAACAGAATATTCTGTTTCTTTTGGGGATTTTATGGATGCTGTGAATCAGGAACATTCTAGGAAGGTTACTTTTCTTCAGAAGAACAGTTCCACTTTTTTGTAGTGTCCGCTTACATTATGTAAACACAGGATTTCAGGGACCTACCCAATGATTTTTCAAATCTGAGAAGGAAAAGTACACATACTTGCACTGCTTAACTTTTTTAAGCAGCTGCTAAGTTCTCCATTTTTTCCACTTGTTGTCTTTTTAAGTGTCTGAGGAAAAATATGGTCCGTTCTGCAGAGGCAGAACATGTCGCGTACCCGATCTGTTCACAGAATTTGGAACACTGTTTCAGTTTATGTTCACTTAGACTTTTCACTGTATTTGCTACTTTGAAATTCAGTGATGCTTTCTTAATTAACATTTTTGTGATGCTGGAAAATGCACTTCCGAACATATTTAAGATGCTGGAGTTTTATTAGAATTTTTCTAAATAAATAAGCTATTGTTTGAACAGCACAGAAACATACCAATCTTAAAATCCAGTGTTTTGATTATTTGACTTCTCTCTAATTAAAAGCACTGTTAAATTCCCATAATAAGTTCAGCAATGAATTAAATTACATTATGACATAGATTACCATTTTGTTTTTATTATGTTAAGTGTACTTGAGTGGAACTCAAATATTTGCCTATTAAAATAACTTTATCATGTTTCCACAATCATGTAGCAACTGTCTGTGGTGACAAAGGCTAAATAGAAATAGCTGTACTTGTGATAGAAAGCTGTCCTATTTGGGGAAGACAAATTGTTATGAAGTAAGTCTTGAAATTAATCCATTTTGATTCATAGAACAAACATTTTTTTATTATACCATGTACAGAGACCTCATTTAAAATATAGTATTTCTACTTAGCTACCTCTGTTTTTATGTGAAAATCACTTAAAACACAGACTGAACTGATAAGAATTATATTAAGGGTTGTAACAATGTACTGAGGAAGCTACCCTTTTTGCAAATCTCTTTCATATAATTTGAAATAAAAATTTTCATGTAAGCATTAATATGTTGTACACTGCAGGAAAAAACTTGTAATTAAATTTTAATTTTAGAACATTGTGGCAGCTATATTTGATTGTAGCGTATATGGCTTCTTGATTTCATTATATTCAACTTTTCTTTTAGGTATGCAAAAAATAGGAAAATGGGTGAGCAGGAAAGGCAAGGAAATAATCCTCTGTCTGTCTCCCAACTAGACAAGATGGGATTTGAAGGGATTTAACATCCTAAAGCATTAATTTTTGTCTTGTCAAACATGATGTATCTAGATCTGTATGCAACATGTTTCTGCTTATAAGTAGCTTTTTAAAAAACACAACAAACCCTACAAATAAAAACAATAGGGGAGGAACTTAAAAAAATTAAAAATGTATCCATACCATTATGTTGGATTAGAGGTGCCAGTGTTATCTTCGAAGCTGTGCTTTACCATGGAACACCAGCTGATCATTGAAGTGCTAATAAAGTCAATTATTTTTCTTATTGATCACTGTCTCTTTTTCTCTCCTGTTGTTTGTTGAGTGGGTAAGTATCTGAGATTCTTTCTGGAAGTCAGAAGATCAAATTGCTACCAAGGATGTTGAGACTGAAGAATGTAATGAAAAGGAGTCAGTGAAATATGCATATTTCTTGGCTTTTTAATTTGAATAGTTCTTTAAAATGATGTTACATGACTGTAGCAACTTCTAGTAAATAAAAAGGGTTAGACAACTTCTGAGAGCAGTTGATCCCAATATTTGTTGCCTTTTTAACCTAAAAAAAAAACCCTGAAAAAGCTGTAAGAGCTAACTTGGCTGAGGCATGAGATTAATCCTATGCCCTTGAGCCTGATACCATATAAGTTTGCTTCAGGTCTTAGTTATTTTGATCTACAAGATGGTCAAGTTGATTTTTGTGAAGATTTCAGTTTCTACCTTTGGAGTGAATGATAGTAACTTCAGGCATCTGCTGGTCTGTTCAGTTATATCGTTACACAAGTCTGACATGCAGCTTTTGTGTTTTCTTTGAGTTTTGGTCAAGCCAAGACTCAGAGGCTGCAGCCTGGCATTAATTCATGAGTTAACCCATCTTCCCTGTTGAGCTGCCTGCCTGCAGTTTGATCAGAAGCTGCATGCTTTGATTTGAACATTTCATGGGTGGAGGTGCCATAGCTTCTCTGTTCCAGTGTTTGATTCTTCCCATTGTGAACGATTTTTTTCTTTCGTATCTATTGAATTGCCTTTGCTGCAATTTGGGTGCATTAGCTAGCCTAATCCTGTTGCCTTGTCCCTCTGAAAAGAGTCTTTTTTCACCAGTCTTACTGAATACGACAGGAAAACTCTGCCCTTATCCATCTATGCCTGACAAACACTGTCTTTCGTTTCTCCTTGTATGTTGCATGAATGATAAGTTCTAGCTTGGCTCACTTTGGTGTGTTAGTGGTTTCTTTTACTGGACACATTGATGCAGATGCAGTCTCATAAGTATGAAATGCAGGGAAATCATCACTTTTACCTCTGAGCTACCTGCTTACTGAAGCAGTCCAATAAGTGGTTGGCCTTTGCTGCAAGGTTGTGGTATTGTTTCACGGTTCATGATGGTATAGTGGGACCATCTTGTTTTCTTGCTAGTTGTCCTGCGCTCTGTGCTGTTGTGTGGGGTTATTCTATCTGAGTAATGTTTTTTTTTGTGTTTGCTTTGGAGCTCATCAGATTCCTGTCAACCTGTTTCTTAGCTTGCTGAGGTCCCTCTGGCAGTCATACCCTCCAGAAATAATTTGTTCCTGCAACTTTGTAAAACCTGTGAGCTTGTTGCGAGTGATTTCCTCCTGATTGTCCAGGTCAATAATAAGGAAAATCGAGACTTCAGTACTGACCCCCTCATGATACTGTTACTTCACCACTAGCTGATTTCTTACTGTTATCACAACCATTAGAGTCTGGTTGATGCTCCACCTGTGCAAACTGTATGTCACTAATGTGCCTGCATACTGTATGAAACCTTGTCAAAGGCCTTGCAAAAAGCCAAGGTATGAAAATCCTTCACTCTTCATGGCTCCTATGACTGGAGTGTTGGAATGGAAGGTTACAGGCGTTTTAGAAAAGAGAGGCCCAGCAGGCGGGGAGGGGGAGTTGCCCTTTATGTTAGGGATAGGCTGGAGAGTATGGAACTCTGTCTGGGGACAGGTGAGCAGTCCACAGAGAGTTTGTGGGTCAGGGTTAGAGGGAATATAGCGATGGGAGACATTACTGTGGGGATCTGTTACAGACCGCCTGATCAAGGAGAACCTGCGGATGAAGCACTCCATAGACAGATAGGAAAAGCCTCACGCTCGCAGGCCCTTGTCCTCATGGGTGACTTCAACCACCCTGACATCTGTTGGAAGGATGGTACGGCCCAGCACAAGCAATGCAGAAGGTTCCTTGATTGTGTGGAAGACAACTTCCTCCTGCAAGTAATAGAGGAGCCGACAAGGAGAGATGCCATGCTTGACCTCGTGCTCACCAACAGGGAAGGGCTGGTTGGAAATGTGATGCTCCAGGGCAGCCTTGGATGCAGCAATCACAAGATGGTCGAATTTGAGATCCTCAGGACAGCGAGAAGAGCGTGCAGCAAGCTCAATGCCCTGGACTTCAAGAGAGCAGACTTTGGCCTCTTCAGGAACCTGCTTAGTGAGGTTCCATGGGATACAGCCCTAGAGGGCAGAGGGGGCCAAAACTCATGGTTGATATTCAAGGATCACCTGCTACAAGCTCAGGAGTGTTGCATCCCAACTAGAAGGAAGTGCAGCAGGAGGGCCAGGAGACCTCCTTGGATGGATAAGGAGCTCCTGAGGAAACTTCAAATGAAAAAAGAGGCTTATAAAATGTGGAAGCAAGGACAGGCAGCCTGGGAAGAGTACAGGGATGTTGTCTGGGGAGCTAGGGACCAGGTTAGGAAAGCTAAGGCCCAGTTAGAATTAAACTTGGCTAGGGATGTTAAGGATAACAAGAAGTGATTCTACAGGTACACAGCAAGTAAAAAACTAGGGAGAACATAGGCCCCCTCAGGAAGCTCTCGGGAGAACTAGCTACACAGGATTTGGAGAAGGCTGAGGTTCTGAATGACTTCTTTGCCTCAGTCTTCACTGGCAAAGGCTCTGACCACACCACCCAAGTATTGGAAGGCAGACGCAGGGACTGTGAGAATGAAGACCTTGGGCCCACTGTAGGAGAGGATCTGGTTCGAGACCATCTTAAAAATCTGAACGTGCACAAGTCCACGGGTCCTGATGAGATCCATCATCGGGTCCTGAAGGAGCTGGTGAATGAAGTTGCTAAGCCACTGGCCATCATATTTGAGAAATCATGGCAGTCAGGTGAAGTTCCTGATGACTGGAAAGAGGGAAATATAACCCCAGTTTTCAAGAAGGAGAAAATGGATGACCCGGGAAATTACAGGCCAGTCAGTCTCGCCTCTGTGCCTGGCAAAATCTTGGAGCAGATTCTCCTGGAAGGCATGCTAAGGCACATGAAAAACAACAAGGTGCTTGGTGACAGCCAGCATGGCTTCCCTAAGAGGAAATCCTGCCTGACCAATTTGGTGGCCTTCTATGATGGGGCTACAGAACTGATGGACAGGGGTAGAGCAGTTGATGTCATCTACCTGGACTTGTGTAAAGAATTCGACACTGTCCCACACGACATCCTTGTCTCTAAATTGGAGAGACATCAATGTGATGGATGGACCACTCGGTGGATAAAGAACTGGCTGGATGGCTGCACGCAAATTATTGTGGTCAATGGCTCAATGTCCAGCTGGAGACCAGTAACGAGTGGTGTCCCTCAGGGATCAGTGTTGGGACCGGTCTTGTTCAACATCTTCGTCGCTGACATGGACAGTGGGATTGAGTGCGCCCTCAGCAAGTTTGCTGATGATACCAAGCTGTGTGGTTCGGTTGATACGCTGGAGGGAAGGAATGCCATCCAGAGGGACCTTGACACACTTGTGAGGTGGGCTGATGCCAACCTGATGAAGTTTAACCATGCCAAGTGCAAGGTCCTACACCTGGGTGGGAGCAATCCCAGGCACAGCTACAGGTTGGGCAGAGAAGAGATTCAGAGCAGCCCTGCAGAGAGGGACCTGGGGGTGCTGGTTGATGAGAAAATGAACATGAGCTGGCTGCAGTGTGCGCTTGCAGCCCAGAAAGCCAACCGTATCCTGGGCTGCACCAAAAGGAGCATGACCAGCAGGTCGAAGGAAGTGATCCCACCCCTATACTCTGCTCTTGTGAGACCTCACTTGGAGTATTGTGTGCAGTTCTGGTGTCCTCAGCATAAAAAGGACATGGAACTGTTGCAGCGAGTCCAGAGGAGGGCCACGAGGATGATCAGGGGACTGGAGCACCTCCCATATGAAGACAGGCTGAGAAAGTTGGGGCTGTTCAGCCTGGAGAAAAGAAGGTTGCATGGAGACCTCATGGCAGCCTTCCAATATCTGAAGGGGGCCTATAGGGATGCTGGGGAGGGACTCTTCATTAGGGACTGTAGTGACAGGACAAGGGGTAACGGGTTAAAACTTAAACAGGGAAAGTTTAGACTGGGTATAAGAAGGAAATTCCTTCCTGTTAGGGTGTTGAGTCACTGGAATTGGTTGCCCAGGGAAGTCATGAATGCTCCGTCCCTGACAGTATTCAAGACCAGGCTGGACGAAGCCTTGGGTGACATGGTTTAGTGTGAGGTTTCCCTGCCCATGGTAGGGGGGTGGGAATTAGATGATCTTAAGGTCCTTTCCAACCCTAACTATTCTATGATTCATGTGTCCTCAGGGTCAACCATCTCACTGCAGAAGGCAGTCATGTTGGTCAGGTATGATGCATCCATGGTAAAATCATCCTGCCTTTACCCAGTTGTCTTGTTTTACGTGATATTCTGAAGGCCTATTGGTTATATACCCTTCCCATGGTCATGGTTAGGATGCCTGGCCTATTATTTCCCTGTTCTTTGCTTTTCTTGAGCCAGTAACTTACTCAGATCAGAAGTTAAATTCTAACTGTAAAAGCTGCTGTTTCTAGCACACACTGTGTTTACTTTCTTCCTGAAAAACATGGAGTTTCATGATGGCAAATTGGCTTTGTAACATTTTGTAAATAGGGGAATTTAACTGATTGCCAAATGACAAGTTTGCAGCTATGTGAACTATTAATCAATCTGTTTCTCAAACTCTTATGTTAGTCTGGAATTTTAGAAACCATATATTAATCTAATGAGTTACATATATCCTGCTATGTTGGTTCCTTGTAGCAAGCAGACATTTCTGGCTAGTTCAGATAGGGAAATTAGGGACTGAATCTACTTTTGTATTTCAGTTTGAATAAAAACCTGGCTTTTGAAGTGAATCACAGTTTCCTTCACTTGCTAAGTTTTGGTTTCTGTTGCCGAGCAGTCTTGGAGTACACAAACTTGGATTCTTTTGAAACAACGGTAGAAGATACTTTAGTGCTGTGAATGAGCATTCAGTCTGTAGAAGCAGATTATCGGTAGTTCACAGTAAATATCCTCAAGCATATAAGGTGCATTTCATATCCTCAACACCAAGTGCCTTTTTTTCCAGGTTTGATTCTGTTGTGCCAAAGTAATTACTAAGGTAGATTTCCAGATCTCCAGAGCATAAGACAGATCAAGAGGGTATAATTCACTTCTTTCCAGTCTAAGGCTTATTTAGTTGTAATTAGTTAACTAAAAATTTAAATTCAAAAAACAACCCACTCCAAAACAGAAAAAGATTTTTGCCCTATAAGAATAATTATATTTTTATATAAGCTCTCAATTTCTGCAGAAAAACTTGGCAGGAAGGCGTGTGAACACTAGGAGGTCTGGATACTTTGTACCTAAGCAGTGCAGCTCAAGTACCCATTTCTTTAGACTTGCAGTGAGTATTTTTCCAATGATACCACTATTGTGGAGTGGTGTTTAAAAAAAAATAATTCTAAAGAAGTGCAAATGCTGATGACTTGTGTAATCCAACTGCTCTGTAGCTGCAAAGAGCATATATGGGTTGCCCAGAGGGGCTGTGAATGCTCCATCCCTGGGACTATTCAAGGCCAGGTTGGACAGAGCCTTGGGTGAGATGGTTTAGTGTGAGGTGTCCCTGCCCATGGCAGGGGGGGTGGAACTAGATGATCTTAAGGTTCTTTCCAACCCTAACTATTCTATGATTCTATATCACGTTCACTTTGTTAAACTAGTGTTTAACTTCCTGAGAGGAAGGTACTTACACATCTTCATAAATAGGTTTAGTAATATTTGAAGGTCAAAGTTCCCAAAAGGTGATAATTTGAAGTAGCAAAACCTGTCCTAAAACATTAATTTAAGGTATTGCTTGAGACATTAAGGGACTAATTTACAGCCCTTTTTCCAGAGCTATCATCTTAATGACTTTTAAGGAAAGTAGTCTTGCTACAAAGATCACACCTTCCCGTGTAAGTACAGCTTTAAAAATAAGGTTGTATGTGATGCAGTTCTGTTTGATGTGCTGAATATGAGCGTCACTAACAGTGTGATGTTTTGCAATTAGGTGTGAGAGAAGGTTTTGTGAGTCTCTTGGCCTTCTTTTCCTGTTCCTTGTAGACAAAACCCATAAACCTGGTTATTATAACCCTTTCCCTATTAAAGAAAGGAAGAAACAAAGGAACTGGAGAACAAAAGGGCTAAGAAGGCTTCACACTCAATCAGAAGTGTCTTCTGAAAGAAGATTGAGGTTGAACTCTAGCATAGCATGAAATTAAGTTATTCTATTACATGGTCAGTCTAACCCATAATTTAAAAAATCCTTAGCAGAATGGAAACTAAAGCTAGTGTACTTAAAAAGCTCAAGCAGATGTTAAAGCTGTCTCATGCAGTAATAACTAGCAGTTGCCCATTCTCCCTATTAAAATATTACAGATGTGGATACGAAAAACCATTTGGTTTTCTGATTTTGCATTCTCAGAAGCTCACTGTTGTCATAGGCCATGGTACAATGAACTTAAGTTTTCAAGTGTTTTATGGTGGATTTGTTAATGTGAGGACACAACACAGGAAGTTCTCTATTCTGTAATTTATAGGCACATCAACAATCCTTATTTTTCATCAGCATGCTCTCTCCAAATGTATCCATTGAAGTTGGTTTTATGAGCCATATGATATGAGGTCATCTATTTATATTTGAATTTTAAAAACAGAAAAGTGTTATCAACATAGTGCAATTTGGTAAGTGTTGCTATAATTTTCATGTTATAATCGTTTTGAAGTCAGGTTGATTCTATGATTCATTTACTCTTTAAGATACCTATGATGATCATTAAAGATCTCAATATAATGAATATTGCCTGAATGGGAGATGATATGAATAAGAAACTTTAGTTTTAGTTTGGAAGCATACTCTAGTGTATTACCTTGAAATTACTGTAGTCATGCATATATTGCAATTCCTCCTATTTATTGAAAAAGATTTTAATAAAAGGTTGAGCAAAACAATGTTGGGATGAAGCTAAGATGGCAGTGAAGAACAAAATATATGGTTCAAAGAGCTCAGTGTAACTTTTGAGATAAAAAGACTTGTTTTGCTTGCCCTGTGGATATGCTGTGCTGGTCTCTCTGATGAATTGCGGTGTATCCTCTGGATAAGGAGACATCTGAAATTTTGTTGTCGATGACATGACAAATGAGAAAATTTTCAAGAGGGCTTGAGTTTGACTTTTGTAGCAATCAGTTCTCTTTCCATTCTATTTCCAGCTCTATTTCCATTCTATTCAAGGACCAGCTCTGTGGCTTTGGGCTGAACAGTTAAATCTCAGTGTTTGAATGGGTGTGATATCCTTCCATATCAGAAAATGCACAATGGCTTACAAACAGCAACTATTTTTTAAATAATATAAGTAGTAGTCTTAGCAACACATTGCTTCTGTGTATGCATTCTTCTCAAAATAATTGTCTTTAAAACTGTCAGCTCTTAAAAAGGGAAAGAAGAAAGCTGGATCTTTTACTAAACAGCACCTGAAACCCATGTAGTCTCCAGACTCCTCCTGTGTTGATTTTGCTTGTTGGGTGGTATTCTACCATTAGTTTTCAATAAACCTGGAGTATTTTAGCTTACTTGTCCTTTCAGAAATATGTTTTAGTATTTGGAAGATAAGTATCTTCCAAAGATGTTTTGTTAGAATTGTTCCAGCAGGCAACGTTTTTGGTTTGCTTGGTTTTAGTTGTTTTGTTTGGGGGTTTGTTTTTTTTTTCCTTCCCTCAAAAAAGCATGTTGGTGAGGTGCAAAAGTCAGTATTTGAGCTTAGTTTTCAATCAGTATCTTTCTTATTTTATCTTCAGAATATACTGATTTGACTCTCAGCCAGACTTACCAAGTAATACATTAGGTTAGGATAGGGAAGTAGATCAGGTTTTGATCAGTTTGACACTAAGTTTACCATACCTGAAGACTTATGTACTTTGCAGGAAATACCGAAGCATTCTGCCAGAATTTAAATTCATTATATTTTTCCATTTCAAAGGAAAGTTAATATCGACTCCCTTTTGTCTAGCTCCAAAAATTAATTCCCTTATGTCTTTTAAGAATAGTTGCAATCGGTTTGGGAGTTACTCTGATGAACTTGCAGTATTGGATACATTTTGTGGGTGAAAATTAGTTTTTGTTAAATTCTTAATTGTCTATGCTTTGTGTTGGAGGGGGCCATGGTTTATCGGGATGGAAACATGGAAAATAATTACTATGGTTTGAAAATGTTAAATTGTGTTGCATACAAAGATAATACAAAGGGAACTTAGACAAATAGGAGTTGGGGATCTAAAGCAGCTTTTTTATTTTGTGAAAATTTTCAGTTCTCTACATTAAAAGTTTCATCAAAATAAAGACACAAAATAAAGACATTTATCCGTTCTGCATCTGATCCTGTATCCACAAATTTCAGTGCTCCTATTAGGAGTTACTTGTGATTTAGGTTAGTATTCACAAGCTGTTAAAATAGAGGAATTTAACAAATGCAAATGTTGAGATTTTAATTTTTGAAATATGAAATTCATGTTTTCTGATTAAACTGTAGATAAGAAAACCCATTATCCTTTTACTGGATTATATTTCTTGTATAGAAAGTATGTTTTAGGGCCCAATGTAAGGGATGGTTGAAAAGAAAGTCCCTTAAATAATCTTTCTGTGCTAGGGAAGGTTTGATATTCTAAGAAGGGGAGTCCCAGTTTGCCTGTTATGGCAATACCTCTACTTTACAAGTAGAGGTGAGGACCTTTGTAAGTGTTCAGGGTGTGATATATGAGTTGCCACAAAATGAGCACATTTTTTAAGGCTGGTGTTTTGCCATCCTTTATTAAAATCCTGTAGGAATAGATACTGTTGAGGTCCAAACAGTGGATGCAAAGCTGTTTGTATGTGTGGTGTATGTAGATGTGAGTGGTCAAAATGTAGGTTTCAGCTGATACTTCTCTCTATAAACAGTTTTTCCGTGAGTGTCTAAGATATTTAAGTATGCTTCTGCCTGGTTGCATATTTAGAGGTTTTTTTTCTGTTTCAAAAGCTTGTTCCAGAAATGTCCAAGCTAGTTCTCTTTGGCTTAGCTTGTGTCCTGTTACCACTGAGACATAATCCTTGTGCAGAATATGTAATGAAGCAGCTACAACATCGTCTTCTGAAAAAGACTTCTCATTCTTGGGGATTTGGTTATTGCTATTGTTTGGTGGCCTCTTGTTGTCATAACAGACTTAAAAAGAAAGGGAGAGTTGACTTATTTTATTAGGCAATTGATGTAGTTGGGAAAAGAATGGGCACATTTTTCAAACCTCATTTTCTTCTGTTTAGAAATGGCCTTGTACTCAGCTTTGAAGGCCACATTACCCTGAAAGCTCTGGTTTGTTTCCCAGCTATATTGTTTGGTCTTGCATTATTCTCTCAAAATTTGTTTTCTGTGGCATGTCAGACAAACCTGTATGTTCTACTGTTTCTTATTGTTATAGGATCTAAAATTATTAACGTGGTATTAAAGCTACCTGGTGCATGTTTCTGGCATTTGTTCTTGAATGACTTTGTCCATTTATCTTTAGCAGCAATGTTTGTTAACCTCATTTTAAATACTAAAATCTTTAAAGTGCTTCGGAAAGGATTTAAAATAGAATGCACGTTACAGCAGAAAAAACAATGAAGTGTCTTACTGTAAGTAAGCTACAGTAATAAAAAGTTATGTCTGCATGGTGGATAGTTAAAGAGGATATTTCAAGGTAGAAAAAAATGCATTTTTTAGAAATACTATATTGTGTTGTCTAGCTTTTGATGTCTTTCAGACCAGAGTAATTGATTTGAATATTTTATCAAATACTTCTTTAAAATTAATAAAAATACTTCAAACTGTAACAGAATTACATTTATAACATTCTTTTGTCACTTAATTGTTTTAGAGTCTGTAATATAAAGTAAAATAAATGCCTGCTATCCCATAGCTCTTTGGTTATCATACAGTGTATTCATTTTAGAATCATAAAATCAGAGAAACATTTAGTTTGGAAAAGACCCTTAACCTCCATAATCCTTGTATCAGTCTCCTTTGTGATTTTTTTTTGGTGAGGGTCCTGAAGAAATTCTCCTTGAACAGAAAAGAAACTGGTTGACTTGCTATGGGCACTTGGAGTAGGCAGGGA
Source organism: Pezoporus wallicus (assembly GCF_028554395.1). Taxonomy (NCBI): domain Eukaryota; kingdom Metazoa; phylum Chordata; class Aves; order Psittaciformes; family Psittacidae; genus Pezoporus; species Pezoporus wallicus. The sequence goes on along the minus strand of NW_026637066.1, from coordinate 2,587,980 downwards.
ACAGGAGGAGAGAGGGAGTTGAAGCACCGGGCTTGAGAGTTGAATAGTAATTGACTGTACCAACCACTGGATGTCACTTGTTCCATATAAATATATGTAAGAAGTTAATGGTCTGGCATAAGAGAAAACAGTTTGTATGTCTGTTGCAAGCATGGAAACAGTGCCTAGGTGAGAACGGGCAGCAGAAATTTTCTTTCTCTGCCTTGTGCTTTTTTATATGAAAATCAAGAAAGGCTAATATGAAGTGACATCTTGTTACCTTAGAGTATAAGTTGCTTGTAATTGAGTTTTGCCTGTGTTATGCTATAATGCTTCTAAAGTGAGGTTTAGGTGATGGCTTTTCAAGTAATGTGTACCCACGAGCCAGTCATCAGGAAGGCCCTATTTCTGCCACTATTATGCTGATCTCCATGACTTCTGTAGCAGCAGTATTGACTTGGACCATAAGTTTGAGTCAACAGAAATATGGTTTTCACAAGAGTGTGTTTGATCTTGTGTTGCATTTGTAGGCTTTTTGTAAAGATGAATATGTGGTTGTAAAGAAGGATACATCAAAGGTAGAAAAAGGAAAGTTGCAGCCAATAAAAAAAAAAAGCGATGGAGAGATGAAAGACAGAGAGGAACAAAACCCAAGAAGTATTCTCTTCCTGAGGTATTGCCCATTTACTGCAGAATATCTACCTACGGAAGTTCACATCTTGAAAAAAAAGTATGGGCAACGTCGGTACCAGTCAAATTCCAACTCCTGTGTTTTGACATGTGTAGTTATGCTTGATGTGGTCATCTGTTGTGCAAATAGAATTGTGCCTGTATGTACATCCTGTCTGTCAGTCCTAACAGCAGCATCTGACAGCACTATCAGAAGACTAGAATAAAAGTAACCTTTTCTTGACTGAGTGGCAGAGAACTGTGGTAAGTCTTTTTCATTCGTAAGTCATTGCATAAACAGGTAACCTTCAGTCATAACACACTGTCCCATCACTTCTTTTCCTTTTCTCACTAAATTTTCATCTTTCTAGTAAGTATGTAAAATTATAAAATATAAATAATATTCTAAATATATTAACCAAACACAATATAAAATATGTAAAATAAATGCAAAATATATAAAATGTATTATATAATAAATATAGGAACATCCCATAATTAATGAGTTAATGTCATGGCCATCTCTACAACATTACTGGTACAGACTTTCTGTAAGCATAAGAATGTTCATTTCACTTAATGCCTCCAGCTCTTAAAATTTTACTGATATCTAGAATGTAGAATGACATCTTGTCCTTAGTGAAATGAGGTCCACTTCTTCCAGTGACTTCTGGTTGAGCATGTTTTTTTCCATGTGTACTTAGCTGTTCTGTACTGTTGTTCTAGTACTGTTGTACTAGTGCTACAGCATTCTCAAAAGAACCCCACCCAAACAGAACTGTCCCCTGTTACATGGGAGACAACATTTTGAAAATTGTCTGATGAAAAATCAGTTCTGACTTTTATTTCTAACCAAAACTTTTTGTTCAAAAGGAAAACATGTTGTTGTATCTTACAAAATTTTGTGCATTTGACTTTTGAAGTACAAAAGTTGAAGCATGGATCCTATCTAAAACCCAGCAATTATTAACAAATGCCTCCTACTTGTCATTCCCTTGAAACTTATAATATAAACAGTTAAGTGATAGGGTATTTACAGGGTACATTAATGAATTTTTAATATGTTTGCATTTGTATATTTTTATCATGTTTCACCTATTTGTGGTGATTCGCTATCTTAAAGGTTTATTTAGTGCTTTTGAAAAATTTTTAGATTTTATAGTAATATCTTGTTAGTGTGTTTGAAACAGTCTTTTATTTCCCTTCTAGTTGTGTTTCTGTTGCTGCTGTTAAAACTGTGGTAGGGTCTCAGGTGGCTGCTGGTTATTAACTCTACGGGCTTTTTGTTAAAGAATGGTTTCTTTCCAAGGGTCTTTTAGTTAACCCGAGTGTTTTCATGTCTGGTATTTGATCACATCTTTTATAAAAAAGTTTTGTCTGTTCTGTTCTGTTGTATCTTGAAACTCTACAGTGAAGTTTTCAGTCCCAGTTTTTCATTACCCTATATAGTATTAATTTCGCAACAGCAAAGGCTGTCTCTGTCTGGTTATTATAAAACCATATTAGATACCAGTGGAGACAACAGAGCTTGTTTACTCTTAATTACATACAAGTCAAGCGGTGTGTAATACAAACCTTTGCTAATTTTGTTTTAACAGTTAAACATATTGGTCAAATTTGGTAAATGATGCCCTAAAGGGCTGTGCTACAGGTTACAAGAGCTGAAGCAGTTTGTCAGCTGCTTTCTGGCACTGAATATTTTAATTAAAAATATGAGTGGAGCTTTCATAATTACACACATGTGAGGAATAAGAAAATGAGAAGAAATAAAAACTTCACCTTTAACTTATTGTTGCACACTTAAAAATTTTTTTTTTCTTGTAACAGCTATACCAGGAAATTTCAAATGTTCTCAGTAGAATTCAGATAAGGAAGGAGACAGCTGTTTCCACCATGGCTGCTCATAGAGGTAAGCTTTCATGTGCTAGGTCTCCATCCTAGTTTTCAGAAGAAGCCATATTCATGGTTTATCGCTTTCTTTTATGACTCCATTAGTGTTTGGCTTGACCACATCCTGATTTCTTCATTTGCCTTCAGTCTCCAGAACACAGTAGATTCCACCACAAGAAAGCCATTCCAAGTAGTTTTATTTGGGTTTTTCATGCTACTTTCCGCTTCACATGTTGAGGAATTCCAAGGAGAAGAGCAAAGAGGGGGCGGCAGGATTAATGTGTTGTGGAGTTTCCATCTATCCATTGCTGTGCCTGATAACCAAATGAGCAAGACCTTGCTGGGTGCTTTTATTCATTTATTTGTCTAGAAGCCTTATAGGTCATTTTGTTTTGGGGAATTATCTAGTTCTAAATTACATATGAGTAGACACAAGCAGATAAGTCTTGGGTTGCTTGCTTACCTTGAATTGTATCAGCTTCTTCCAAAAGAGCTCTTCCACAAATTTCATAGAATGTTTCATGTGTCTGATATACAAGATTAAAACCATACTTTAAGGAAACATTTGTTAGCTTTAAATTAATGATATGTGAAGTCACAAAAAGTGGTATCCAACAGAAACCCATGCATATAATGGTACCAAAAGTATAGCAGATTCTTAGGGCAGTGGTATATTAATCATACAAGAGCCCAGTGCTGTAAATTTTACTGCAGTCAGGTTGCAGGCACTGTAAGTGATGAAATGAAACAGCACCTACTATAGTTCCTCTTCATGCAAACATTTCAAACAAGCTGAGGCAGAATGAATAATGCATGCATTAGTGTTCTGCAGGGTGATATATTCATTAATTCTTTTAAAGTATATGGTGGACTTATTTGTGAATCATGAGAAAAGACTAAGTAGTTCCAACCTGCTGAGTGTCAAAATCTATCTAAAAATGGTAGGAAAACTCATTTAGGCTTTGTTTGGTTCATTCTTTTGTGCCTGTATACTTAAACTGGTAGGGTATAAATGAATTTTTTTTTTCCTTTCTTGTACAGCAAAAAATGCAACAGCCCTGTCACTGACAACTCACAAAATAAGAAGAAAGAAAAAAAAAATTCCATGTATATTACTGCAAATAGAAGTAATTTTGTCCAAATAGGCAAGAAGATGTGACTTTTTCACTGAGTTTTTGCAAGCAACAAAATGACTTGTGGTGTAACAGTGGGTACATTTATACTCCATGCTGCAACCCAGAAGAGCCCTAGGTTCCATGTCCTGATAGACTCACTGTTAAATTGGTAAGAAAGTCTTTATCTTGAGTCTGAGCATCCATCATTAAAATGATCCAGGTTGGTGAGATGACTATAGCTTAGTGTAGAAAGATAACTTCTTGCCTGAGCTGAGCAGAGTTCGCTTCTCCTCACCTTTCTCTTTCCAGAGAGGGCAGATTTTGGCATGAACTCTGTGACATTTGTATGAATGAACCCTTTCTAGCAGAAAACCTTTATGTCTCTGGGCTCAATAGAGCAGGTTCAGCTGAGACTTTCTGCCTGGCATTGGCATAACGATGTTACTTGGCCAATGTGCTACTTCATACAGACAGTCTATGGCTGAACAACATGTCATGCTAGAATTACATACTGCATGTCTGGAAGCACAGACCTCCTGTGGTTTGAGCTGAAGAGGAATTTCTGTCCAGATAGCTGCTATGGTTTGGAGAGATTTCATTCCTCTACAGGTCAGCCAATAGAGAAGGACCAATTTGCATGCAATTTTGAAAGGCAGGCATTCCTTCTAGTGAAACTGCGTAATAGACATTTAAATGAATACATTTCAATAGGAAGAGTCATGTGTAGTGTTTTATGTGATTAGAAAATATTTATGTGACTAATCTTTTAGGAAAATGGGGAAAAACTAATAATTTACCCATACTTTGAACTCTAGAATGTAACCTCAATAGGAGAGTTACCTTTGCCAGCAGATTTCTTTCATGAGCAATACCCTTTGGTTTGACATTTGAAACTTGTGCTGAAACCACTGAGGTCAAAAGGTAGAATTTAAAATATCTCTTTTTTTTTCTTTTTTTTAAGGACCAGGTATGTGTCTCTGCACAGAAGGTAAAGAGGTAGAGTCTTTTTGCCTTTCAAAATGTTATTTATTCACTTGAAGTTTTACAGAAGAAAATGTTATTTACACAATAGCCAAATATGTTCTGTTTATCTGCCAAGACAATTCTTGCACCACAGTAATTCCTTCTGAAGAAACAAATGTCCCCTTTCACATTACAGCTATGCACAGTTTACATGAATTTTTCCAGGACTCCACTTTAGAAAAACTGCAGTAATACTTACATACTTTTCTTTTCCCTCATGTATAAGCAGTGACCTTTCTAACATGGCCTCATGCTTACACAAGCCAAAGCACCAGTAGATGATAATCTATAGGTGTTATGAAATGTACTCTGCTAAACAGGAGCGCTGCAAGTTTTGTCAGAAAAAATAAAGTTTTACCACATCAGTGTTGGAAGGGCAAACCAAAACAGGATTTAGGAGCTTGGGCTTAATGCAGATGTGGGACTGTCTGATTTGTGAAACATGTCCAACCTTGATTGTTTCCCTTCTTTTTGGTCTCCATCTAACTATGTTGAAAGGCCTTTTATGCATAAAGCAAGTCTCCTACATCTGTTGTGCCGAGAATTCTGTTATTGCTACAAATGAATACTTTAAATCCCACCCCAGCTGAAAGAAAAGAAAAAGCCAAGAGCAACAACTTCTCCTGAACAGAGGTTGTAACACTTTTCATATAGATTCCTTTAGCTTTGTGATGTATCCAACGGTTACTGGGATGGATTCAGAGTTATGGAGCATCCTCTTCCCTAAAAGCTGAAGGTGTTGCTAATTCCCTCGCAACACCCTGTCTGGACTCTTTCTTCTGTTGTCCTTTATTTAGAGATGCAGAACTAGCAACAGGGATCTATATTTGAAAGAAGTCAAAGCCAAATCCTAAATAGCGTCATGTAGCTGCTACCTAATACTTGAAGTGCCTCTTACGAGATGCCTAGTCACGTAAGAGAATTCATTTTTTAAGTATAAAAATCTGAAACAATCAACCTATTTATTTATTTAATCAATGTGAAAATTAACATCTATCTCCTTGTGAAGGCCTTGGCTGGTTCCCCTGGGATGCCAGTCCACTGGGAATTTCCCCAGGACACTTAACCCCAGGGGCCCAATGAAAATGGGTCCTCTGGAAACACAGTTACATAGATGCTTTTTTTTTAAAACAGGATTGATTGACAAAAATGTCAGCAAATCACTTGTATAAAATAACCTGCTGCTCTCAGCATGGATCCTGAAAGTAGGGGGTATAAGCCATGAGATGATGTCTTCCTCCTGAGAAGACTAAGATGTCTCCAAGGAAATCCCTAAACCATGGACTTAAAAAATGTCTTAAACTTCTTTTATTTTCCATCTTTGGTAAATCTTGACTTTTCAAAAGCACCAGCCACAGACTTTTAGAAAAGGGGTTGGACAAGTTTGAGTTGCAGGGAGCAAATTGGATCCCATCTTCCTTTGGTGAATGTAGTGCTAAAATTGCATTTGTTGCTTCTGCTGGTCACATCTGGAAATAAGCTAAACTGATTGTGCATGTATATGGCATACCTTAAGAAAGGCTAAAGACTCTCAAGGGACCAGGCTAGAGAAACACCAGTCTGGAAGTTGGATGTTAAATTTTTAAGTACTTTCTAGCCATACAGATGCCTATAAGTATAAATCCATCCAGAGTTAGGCTGGATATAGTGCCATAAAAGCCTTCCTTGAAGATCTACGCCATAGTCATTTGCATGAGGCAGCTCAGTGTATGGTGCAGCAGTGGAGAGGGCTTCCTTATGCTATGTCCTCCACAAGTGCCTCACACTGCTATAGCTCTTTAACTGTTCTTCTTTAATGCCTGTTGTGCAGAGCCCTAGGCAGGAGATTTGTTTATCAGTGCTGGTTGCCTACAGGGCCATCATTCATTTCCTCCCAGAGGAACAGAGCTGTCCTGCCAATTTGGATGGCTACAGGGGGTGCTGAAGGCAGTTTCTAAGACTGTAGCACATGATTAAGGAAACCACCTCAAGCTTCCCCTGCTACCCGTTCTTTTGTGGGGCAGACCTCTCTGTCCACGGTGAGTGATTGTTGGACTAATATCCCACAGGTGCATCTCCTCCACCAAGAATTCTGAATAAAACTCTAGAAGCATTTTTTTTTAAACTCATACCTGCTCAGATATTCCCAATTGCAAATCTTTAAAATACTTTGCATATCACTAGGATTAAGTGTTATTTGCTTTGAGTCACCCATGCCTTGGAGTTCAGCTGTTACAGGTTTTGTATACCCTAGATGATGCCTTACTTTATTAAAAACCTGTATTTTTTGCTGCTAGCAAGTTCCTCTTCTATTGGAACTGCTCTATCATGACATTCACAAAAGACTCATGACATTATTTATGTGACATATGTCATTTACAGAAAGCCTTTATAGGTGTTAGCTATCAGGTGTTATCTTGATAACTTGCATTTTCTAGACACCTTTTGGAATTTGTATCTTTCTTACGTTGTTTAAAATCAAGCTAAGAATAGACAGAAATTAAACATGCAACACAGGTTTTATGCAGTAAATTCAAATTGAGATGTTTCCTGTAGCAAATATGTGTCATTTTATAAATACATTTCCTTTTCTTTTTTTTTTTTGGGGGGGGAGAAGAGTTTGGTCAGTGTTTCCTGTATCTTAATACTCTTGACCTATTTGTTCTACTTGGTCATAGGAAAAGTAGCTAGGACTTTGGCTAGTGGAAATGGAAGATATTTTATAGTTTTAATTCCCAGTTGTAGTGTAATTGTTAGGACAAAGGTATAGATTTTCTTTCAGAGTGCTATTGGTTACCAGGTTGTAAGTGCTGTAATAAAACCAAATATCTATATGGACTGTGATCAATATGAGTTACAGCATTGAAAAGGAAAAATCCCTTTTTTTTTGTTTTGTTTGTTTGTTTTCTTGCTTTTCTTGCATTTAGACAGTGAAAGCAGGCATATACAAGCAGTGTTGGACTTTTAAAAAGTCTATATCGTTTCACGTACTAGCTTTTATAGAGTAAGACATTTCTTAGAAATCCAACAGCATTAGAGGCCTTTTAAAATATGAACTGCTGTTTTTTGCTGAGACAGGTTAAAATCATCTTAAATTTTGTATTAACTTTACTTTTTTGTTTTAAAAGTTTTTTATTAGGTCCAGAATTTAGGCCTGAGTTATCCTGACACCATGCCTTTAAGAAAATATCAGCCTATAGTAAGCATTCTGGATATACTTTAAATTTTATTATTGTAGGGGGGTTTTTTGGGGGAAGCAGGGAGATGTTGGACAATTCAGAGCAAAGGGGAAGAAAACCTAACAAATTCTTGGGTGCTGTCCAATTCCTGAGCTAAGCCATGAGCTCCATATTTGGCTTGAAATAGGGAATTTTCTCCTCAACAGCTGTCCCTAGAGTCGATATAAACCATTCTAAAATATTTAGTTACCAGCAGAGAGGTACTGCAGGAGGCACTAAAACAAACTGTTGTGAAGCCCTGGGCATAGTAAGGGAGCCCTGATTCATAGACTGTACTGTACATTGCATAATGATGCAGCTATTCCCCTGCTTGTTTTCAGCATTATGACATATGGCATAAGGAGAGGGCTTCCTTCCAAGGCACCTAAGCAATTCTGTTGGGAGAGATGACACAGAGATCAATAAAGCTGTTTGTAAGGAAGGAATGTAGATCCAGGCATGATGATACAGGCTGCATCAACTTTATTCCTTAGAAAACTTTCAAGAAGAACATAGTGTTCACCTCTTTGCCTGTCTTTGTACTTTTTAAAGACTTAGTGCTTTAGTAAATAATGATTTTTGGAAACAATACTTCCTGACAGTGGAAGAAAGCCAAAAAACCCTTAAAACTGTACTGGAGCATGAGAAGTAAAAGCACTGTTTGAGTAAAAATTTACCATTTTGAATGAATGATGTATTCAATCAAAGTCTTAAAGTGCCACTTAAAATGAAACCTTAAGAAAGATGTTACTTTTCTCCTTTGATTTATAAATCACCATGAAAGCAGGATAAAAAGTTCTTTGTAAAATGCTGCTTGACTCTTCAGCTGTTAAGCTGAAATCATATGCTAAACCAGTGTATGCAACTGAATAATGTACTGAGACTGAGATTACCTACTCTGGGTTGTATATTTATACTGCTACAAAAGCAGTAACCTTACCATATATTTAAACAATGTAAAAGGGAGAGCACATGCAAATAAAGAATGTCAGGTGGATATAAACCAGAACTGGCTTGAGTAAAGGGGCTGTGGAGCTGTATCTTCTCTTATGTAACATTTTGCAGTCTGCTAAGAACCCTGTGTATTTTATCATCATCAAGGATGACGACTGTTGTTGAAATCTGAAATATTGACATAGAAGGTCTGGATGCAACTTCTTCAGAGAAAGTACTCCCAGCCTACATCTCAGGACAGAATGGTCTGTGTGAGATGTCTGCCTTCAAGGGCAGCTCAAAATAATGAAATAAAATAGGTTTATTTTGTACTAAAATGCAAAAATCATCAGGAGCTGTCTTGAAACTAAAGAAAAGATTAAACCTGTCTTGGGGTTGAATGTGGTACAACATCAACAGGTTGGATGTTGGTTGTTTCACAAGTGCTTAACCTCATTCAGTTAAACTGGGGGACTGTTTAAATGAATGAAAGTTAAACTACTGGAAGGAGCATGGCACAAAAATAGAAGCTTAGCATTTACTCAGTTCAGGGAACAGAGAATGGGAAGAGGATGGTAAAGGGTAGTGAAAGAAAAGAAAATATGTAAATATATAAACATATGCAGTATGTAAGAATGAAAACTGTGGGCTCTGAAAACATGAGGATTTTTCTTGTTTTACCCATAGTATTTGTGAACTGTGCTGTTCACAATAACAACTAAATTGTGTATTTTCTAAAGTTAAGCAAGGTATTAGATTTCTGTACAAAACTGCTGTCTTCCTCAGTAGGACCACTGTTGTGAATGACAGTATGATCTTAAAATATCACCTAGACATCGGAACATTTTATTTACATAAATTGGGTTACGTACTTTGAGGTGTAATAACTTGATAATGAAAATTAACTATTTTCTAGGAAAAGTCTTCAAGAACAGTTTCATCTAAGGCCATGGCAGTGGTGGAGACAGCTAGGACATGCGGTCAGGATACTTACCTCTTTCCAGTAACCAACTGGCTTATTCCTTCAGCAGGCTCATAGAGAGAGCCCACATGAGCATTAAGAGTATTTACTTGAATTTCTTTTGAACACCATTTAATTTATTTCCAGGTAGGATGTCAGAGGCTGGAGGCCAGAAGCAGGTTTTCTGTGAGAGGCAGGAGTGAAAAGCATCAGTGTGCAAGTGGCCAAGCAAGCTGCTGGAGGCAAAGGTAAGTAAATACAGTGCTTCCCTTTGTACTCTTATGCGTAGATTGCCTTGGCTGAACTACACTGATGAGCAGTCCATGTTTAGGGTGGGTGTGGGACTGAAGTGCATGCTTGTGCTGGAAACCCTGCTAAGAAATCAGAATACTCAAGTTAGAAAGATTTAAATTGATACCATTGCCTCTCTGTAGTAACCCCTAAAACTCTAAATGGAGTCCCTTCTCTGGAGATAAATCAACTGTTTGTGTGCATAGCCTTCCAGTAAAGCACTGATATATGCTGCATCTTCTTACTGGTTGCCTGTAAGGTTTTATGTAGCATGAGAATAATCAACATTTGACTGAAGTTTCCTTGGGGAGTGGATTGTCTTCACGTTTCATTTTGCATAATGCAAAGTGGGTTGTTGACACTTGACAAATAATGAAAAATACTTTACATATTTTGATAACTTCCTTTGTAAAAACCTGATTAATAGAGGTCTGTTTTGAGAAGTTCTCAAGCAAGGTTTAATGTAAATGTATTACTTTATAAATAATTTCACTTTTCTGTAAAAAGTTTAAAATTAATAATGTGTGGCTTTCAGATTCCAGACAGTTGTTGATTAGTTTTTTTATGGAACCTCTTCTAACAAAACAGTTGTTTAAAGCTGTCAATCTACAGTCTCCAGTTATTCTATTCCTTATGAATTTTTTAATTCCTTATTTCTATGAATTTTGCTTAGCATACTCTCACAAATAAGAATAAACTCACAGCTGTCAAATATTGATAATTCATATCTGCTGAAATAACTGATTTTTAAAAAATATTCAGTAGAATATATACTTGGCACTTGGGCACAATCTGCACTCTATATGAAAACAGGTTTATAAGTTTTAATGTCATAAAATTTATGATGCCCATAACCTTTCATTCCTGTGAATGTAAGAAGAGTTTTAAAATTGCTATTAGAAACAAAATGATCTGGAGGGAATTTTGCTTCAGACTCAGAAAGAGGTTTTATGGAATGATGAGAGGGATTTTTTAATCTTAGTCTAAGGAGGACAGTTCTGCATCCATAAGCATGAAGGTCTTAAGCAGATCTGTTTTACCTTCATTTGGTCCAAGTTTGCTCTAAGTGTCTGTAGCTACATTAGTAAGATATACAGCTGTCTTAATAAAATTGCTTGCGTAGTTCCTGGCTGTGGCCAAAGCCAGGTGATACGTTCACAGTGGAGAGCTGGCCCTGAGATCATTCAGGGGCCATTCCAAGGAGCTGGTTGGGATGTTGCTAATCTGGTTTCATGTGTGGATGGGGAGTGGGGCACATTTGGTGTGCTCTGAGTGGCTGGGTGGCCTCAGAACCAGCAAACAGTCCCTGGGTCTGTTGTGAACATAACCAATACGTCTAGCAAGACTCTCCCTTATCAGAGAAATCTATTGTCAAGAGCAACTTATCAGTACATTCTGGGAGAACACGGAATGGTGAGTTTTGTTATGGCCCAGAACAAAATGTGCATGATGCTTTAGCAGACAAATGTGCTCAGCAGAGATCTGACCTTTCGCAGCTTGTCTTCTCCTTGCTCTGCCCAAAGCCTCCTGAGAAACTGTGATGTATCTTTCTTTCCTGCGCCTTATTTTAGAACTGACATGAGTTGGAGCTGTTGCAGATTGTGGAGACTTAACATCCCTTAGCATATTACCCTGCAGAGTCTCCCCATAAACACAGGTGGACAGACAGCTCCATATATCTCTCCAGCAGATGTTCTGTCTTTTCAGTAGCTCTCCCAGTGAGAAGCATGGTTTCTCACCCACTTTTCACCCTTTTTCAGAAAAAAGTGGGAACAAAACATTCCTCAAATCCTATGACAGCAGTACTGTGGCCAGAAAAACAACGTATAGCTATGAATTTAGTCCATCAATATTTAAGATGAATTCTAAGATTCTTTTCCCTCACTAAATTTCCTATTATTGTGTGCCAAAATCAGGTCCTGCAGCACAGTCTGCTGATGAATTCAGTCTCTCAGAGAGGTGGGTCCCCAGGGCACCAATTATTTGAGTTAATGTATTTGGCATGGAGTACATCCATCTGAAATTCATAATCTCCAGGACTAAGAGGTCAAAAAAACATTTGGAAACAACTGACAAAGGCATTTGCTTGTTGTTATTGTTTCTGGGATTAATATGGAGACATTTGTCTTCTCGCAAACATTAGTTCGAAGTGTGTGATTCTAGTCCAAATCTTCTTGTGAAGAAACTAGTATCACTTGACTAGACCTTAAAATGGAGACTTTCCATAGCCACACCACCTTCTTTTGGGGTCTTGCCAGATCTGAAAGGCTAAGTGGTGTAGGACATGTTGGGAAACATGTTGTAGTTGAACCTACTGGCAATCCACAAGTCAATTTTTGTCATAGTGTTCTGGCTTTGAGCTTAGTTTTCCATGTGACTTGTCGTTAGGTGAGCAATTGTCTGGCCACATACCCAAGTTAAGCTACCAGGTTTATGGGGCACTCATCAGTGCGGCAGAAAGTATTTGGTCCATGCTAATCTTGTCCTTACCACAGGATCATAGAGTAGACATTATGTAAGCTGGTTGTGAGGTGTTTATTGAGCAGATCCCTAAATTATGGGGCCTGGGAATACCCTGAGCTAGGGACGTGGCTCCATGTCTCTGGGCTATGTATATTCTGCTTTCAGGAACGTGTACAGGGAACTTGAAGAACACAAGTGTGCTCATCACCCTTTTGCTTGCATTCTTCTGGGCTGCAAACCACTTTGTGGGACTTCAGGTACACCCTTTGGTGCAGAACCTAAGAGCAGTCATGTGTCTCCACTGGGTCTACAAAGCTGGGTATCTTTCCAAATTTGTTGCTTTGTGCATCAGTTTCTCAGTGCTTAAAAATGTCAAGTCCTTGTCTCAGGGAGAAGCTTTGAAAACAAATGTAATGGTGAGTGTGACATTCTAGGATACCATTGCAGTAGAGGCATCAGTGTATTTTCTTTTGTTATGTAGCAAGAGTAAGATTTAGATGTCCTTTATTAATTTTCTGACTTTTAAGGTATTTTCACTTTGTAAATGTTGTCATAAGTGAGTACACTGTCATTTAGCAATATTCACTGTTTTTACATAAGTTTACTCATTTTTCTTGTTAATAAATCTGTTTGGACCTAGTAAGATACTATAGAAGACCCAGGTAGTTCTTGTGTTTGTTGCATCACCCACAAAATGAGGTCTGTCTGTAAGACAAGTAGTTTTCCAGTTTTTGAAATTATGATTCTCCTCCCCCTGCTAATACGGCCTAAATTTTGTTAAATACAAGTTTTGAGTCTGTCTGTGTTTGTATTTTCCCAGGCTCTTTTAATGCCTGAGGGAATAATTTATAGGGCTGTAATTCTGTGCGTTACTGTGTTATGACCATTTATAAATGGCTCCTTAGGGCACTAAGAGGGCCAAGAAAACGTAAATACAAACACAAAACAGAAACAAATACCTGCAAGATGAAGAAAACTACAAGGAGAGAGACCATATGGCCTAACAATTCAACTGCACTTAATGGCTCCATTCACCTCTTACGGAAGTAAAAGCATGTTTTACTAGTGACCCTAGTGAAAGAAAAATTGAATGTTTAAACCTCACCTGTAACATGACAATCACCTAAGTCTGTGTTTAACAATATCCGCACTCATTCATTTATTCTCTTTTAATATTGGGCTGTTCTTTACTACCAAATATAACTCCCTATTCCCCTTCCCTCCAAATTTAATAATGAATATTTTGAAATACTCCTGTAGCTTTAGGCTTGGCTGATTAATAAGCTCTTTATGACATTTTATGTTGCAGTAGTTAAAGGGAACTGTTGGCTGGGACACCTAATGGGAGCCAGGCACTGTCGGTCCTGGTCAGTTTTTACTGGAGTGAGATACATGCTGGGCTGAGTTGCCCTTTGGAAGCAACACACATTCCTGTCAAAAGCATCCAAGCACTCACAGTGGGCAAAACTTCTCTAGTCAGGATATTTTTACTTGATTATGAGCAGGTAACATCAACTTCTGATCACTGATTTGGGATTAGGGGAAAAAAGAGAACACAAGCAATCAAAAATTCACTTGAGCCAAGCACTTTTCCCTGCCTCTTTTCCAGGCTTGACTTCCCCAGTGTTTGCAGGGAGTTAAACTCAGTTTGTCCCAGGTACTACAGTCAGGTGATGGGTGACACACGATGTCTGTGGTTGTATGCATGACTTTTTGTTTTCCTGCTGCTTTCTTTCCTTACTTATTTTGTTCTATGGCCCTTTGTTTCTTGCTGCTTTTCCTCTGCTGTTATTTGCTTCTTCAGGGTTTCTTGCTATGCGGTTTCTCAGTGCCTTTCCTCTGGTGTGGGTTGGCTGTGGGTCATAGTCAGCCAGAGGTGTCCCTGCCTTGGTGTGCATCCCCTATGGACTGCAGTCACATAGAGGTGTCCCTGCTGCAGATCACTGGATTGCCACTGTCCCTCAAGGGACTGTAGGGTATTCACAATAGCAATCTTGCTCTGCATTGTGCCTTGTGAAGCTTATTTCTCTCCCCTATGAAATGAAAATTACTGGTGTGCTTCTAATTCCTCTGGAATTAGGTTCCTGATTATACCTGGAAAGGTATTCCTGTGCTCTTTAATTCTTCGCTGTTAAAAATGAGTACCTCATGTATAGACATGGTATACATACACACCCTACAGGCTGTGAGGTACTCTGAGAGTGCAGCCTAAAGGACAAATGTCTCATTTTGAAGAGAAGATGCCTTTTCCTTTATTGTGTGACAGATTCTGTGAATAATTACCTGCAAAGACATTATGGGCCAAACCATAATGGTCATGCACAGGACCAGCTTCCTGGGCTTCCTAGCTTCATAGGGACAAAAGCTGCACAAGTGAAGCTCTGTGATTTAATGACTTAGGACATGTTTTTCTGTGAGAAGCCTGTGAAAGACAGCTAATGATATCAAGGCTTTGCCTAGCCTGATTTGCTATGCACACCCCTGAACTCCCCTGCAGAAAAGCTGAAGATCCAGAAGTAGAAAAAACCACACATCACTGGTTTGGGCCATTATTGCTAGCGTTAAATCTGAGTTTTGCCAATAAATCTATTTGAATTAGGACAGGAAGCTGGGTGAGAATATTTAACATGGCTGAGACTTACAATCCTACCATTTTCCCACCAGAGGAAACTTACTAAACTGTAAGAAAATTAAAAGAAGTGATGCAATTAAGAAGCTTTTTCAGCAACACTGATGGTTTGCAGAAGGGTAGGTGCCATATGAACAGTGCTTCATGAGCCTTGAAACCTCCTGGCAAGGAAGTGAGTTCTGAATGAAAAATCCTTGCCAAATGCACCCTGTCATGTTTTCCATCAGTAGAGCTGGATATTTGTGTATAATTCCTGTGGGATTGGAGGATGGTAATGTATACACACAGAAAAAGTTCAATTTCAAGTAGCTGCTAACATCCAGTAAACAATATGTTCCAAATTCCTTTCAAGGCTCCTAACACACTGATTTTTTTTTTTCTAAACACTGCCATTCTCTGTGATGTTCAAGACTATTGGTAAGAAGCATTCATAACTATAAAAAGAGAAGAATTGGACATAAAATATTTTCTATTGAAGCTGCAACACACTGTGTGTCTTCTTCCTAGCCACAGCCCTCTATTTTCAGTGTGGCCGTCACCATGGCTTTTCAGAAAGAATAAAACCTTCAGGCTACTTCAAACCTGTGTGCCTCTATAGCTTCTCTGCTTGATAATACCAGATGGCCTTGTGACAGTTCATTTTTATCTTCATAAAATGGGGAGATTCTAGGACCTTGTAATATGGGAGTTTACAACAAAGGCAGGTGAAACACACAAATCTTTTGTTGGTACTGGAAAGGCACAGAGCGTGGCAGAGACACTCAGAGGAATTTGAGATGCACCTGTGAGTTCGCTATTTTTAAAAAGTAGTAAAATCCCTGCTAAGTGTTTTTGCAAAACATTATGTACTTGTATTTGTGTTTACGCATGCTCATAATAGGCAGAACTCTGCTTAGCCACATGGTAGCATTGCAATCCCTATCATCAACACTGAGGTTACAAAAGAAATTTCCTTTGTGTATAACCCATAGTTTATTTCTTTACAAGCACAGACCACAAGCATCAGCCACTGCAGCTCATTCAAATGAAGAGTTCATGGCTGCTTGCATAGAGCCCTTGCTACTTTCAGACAGCCTCTTGCACACTTGCCATTAATGCCATCAAGCAAAGAAAGCTGCTTGAGCTTCATTTGAAGAGGAAGATATGTGATGGGCCGTAATTTGAGAGCCTGAATATTTATCCAAGAGCTTATGCAGTGTTTCCAGATATTGAGTAAACAGACTTCAAAATCATGAGGATAACTTAAAAATCATGACCCAGCACATCATAAAATGTACCGTGCTTTGCTTTTGGACTTTGAACTTTAAGATATGAGGGATGTGCATCTCTAAACCTAAGCACAAGAAACTTCATTTGGTACCTATGTTACCTAATCTATGTTACCTAATTCATTTAACCTCATCAGGACCTTCCTCTAGGATCCATTTCTCACCAAGTAGGCCTGTAAAGGGAGATCCTATCTGCTTAAATTCTGCAGGGAGGATGGATTCTTTGGGTGCTTTAGGGTTTCCATGCAAGTTCAGTTCTTAAGGGAAGCACCGAATGCTCCTGCTTGAAAGCCTGAGATTCTTTATAAAATGAGATTTTAAGAAGAATATAATGTCCTGGAATATTCCTGGTAAAATCCTGTGAGTTGACACTATGAGAGACCAGATGAGAACAACAATACAGTTTTCTTCAGATTACTTAGGGCCATTAGACACCTACAACTCTAGTTTCCTTGCCTTCTTAACTTCTTCCTTAACAAATGAGGTTTGTTATATTCTGATGAAGTACGACTAATTGTCAAGCCACAAACTGTACTCTAGAACTGTTGCATACATTGTTATCCTGTGTTCAAAAATTGGTTTTCTAGCACATTCTCAAAGTGCAAATGATGAACTGGTTTGAAACACTGCACTGTTTCTGCAAAGAAGAAAGATGGTTAGATGGCACATCACACAAGATAATGCTTGTTCATGTACATTTGGGTAATCATACTATTTTGAATCTTATGGAGAGCTTGCTGGGGGTTTGCAATGCAGTTTCCAGTCCTCATAAGCTTATCGTGTCCTTTTCCAAATCAAACTGGAACTCAGCATCTTCTGACTCCTATCAGCTAATATCACTATGTTCTTCTAGCCTTGGCTGGAGGCTAAAACAATCTTTTAAATTATCATTTGTGATTATGAAGTGAGTGTGTGGGGCAGATGTTGAGTTTAGTAATCAATGGAGAGTAAAGGTAAGAAAGGAAATTTTCACACCAGTTAAACAGAAATGGATCAACCTTCAGGTCTGTGAGTGTAGATCAATACTACAAATGTTTCTTTGGTAGGAATATTCACAGTTGAAAATTAATCACGTGCATTGCATTACTGCTTTCAGTCCCTGACTATCTGGGCAATGCTGGAGTTGAGTGCCTTCAGCTATTAGTTTCCATCTTTCACATAGGAAACAATTTCAGTAAAGGGGATAAAATTTACCTTATAGAAGCTCTTAACTACTATGTCACTGCTAATGTTGTGTACTTTGCCATGAACAGCTAAAGCCCATAACATTTTCCCTACATGCCACACCTCCAATGACTTCATCTTCTAACTTCATGTAGGACTTCAAACACAAAAGTAAAAAGCAGGATCCAAACAGGCTGACATTCCACTAAGCTGGAGAAGAATATATTTTTAGCTTTACTAGCAAAAACTGAATTTCTGCTCTAACTGATGGATGGTGTTGCTCTGAACAAGCTGGGAACTGAAAAAAAGAATAATTGCCACATTTTAAAATATGGAATCAAACTTTATGATCTGTGAGCAGGAAGGTTCATCATGCTGGTGGTTTTATTTGTTATGCAAGCAGTCTAGCTTCTACCGACAAGATAAAAAAGTGCCTAAACATGATTTCAGCACTACTGGTTAGATATAGCCATAAATGGCCATTTGTGAAGCAGCTTTAATAAGCATGATAATACTTTGTATTTCAACAGGGCCTGTTATCTAAACAAGAAGGTTTATTAATATTTATTTAACTTTACATAATTCTTGTGAAAAAAGTATAGTAAATCTAGGGATGGCAAGTTTAGAAGAAAGATTATCTGAAATGTGAAGCAACTTGCCAGAAGTTGTATTGTGACCCAGTACCTGGCCTAGGAATACAGCTTTACAGTTAACGCTCTAGGATACCAGACTGCGCTAGGTTATAGCTCTCTGGAACTGTTAATGTACTCAGAGCAGTCCTAATGCACATGAGAAAGATGCCTTAATGTCTTCTGTCAGCAAATTGCAAGGCAGCATGTCAGCCACACTGGAACTTACTGGAGAATTTGATGCTGGAGCAGTTGGATTCAATAATGCAACTAATTATACTTGATGTAGCATTATATGAGAGGGTTCTCCAGCACAGAGAGAAATGACATGTTTGTTTTGAGAGTAGGAGAATCCCATCTTGGGAAAGTCAGCTGAGTATTCAGGCTTGACTTTGAAGCCTTTGATGGGAGAAGCATGTCTGGTCTAATCTCTGAGTGACAGTTTCATAAACACACACACTACAGTTGGTAAACTAATGGCTATATTATGCTCTGCTGATTTTCTTTGCGCTGCTCATTGAATTTCTTCAAAGACATCCAGATATGAAAGAGAAAAATGCACAGCATATTGTAAAGACCAAAAAGAGTGTTTGCAAACATTCTTGTTATCAAGCAAAGCATTAGAAATCTGCAGCAGCTCATGTAACTTTAAGAGGCTGTGTAGTACGAAAGAATACCACTCTTTTAGATGAAAACCTGTTAACTGTCCACAGGAGGTAAATGTAGCTTAGTGAAGATACAATGTCACCGAGAACTGCAGGCGTCTGTCTTTGCTCACTTTGCTGGTCGCATCTGTGGAAATCATTTGCTATCAATTATAAGTTCCTCTCCTGCTTTATGTTATGATGTGACTTATAAGCAGAAGAACAACTGGCTTCACTTCTTACTAGGGAATTCTTCCAAAATAGAATGAAACAAGTCTTTGGCTATTGCAAACTGATGGCAAAAACAAAGGTTGCTATGAAGCTATATCCCTTATCAGTAGTTGCCACAACTGCACTTAAGCTCTGGGCAGCTGAGACATAAGTCAGGGTAGCCTAAGACATCTGTGAATGTAAAGCAATGCTTTTGACTGCCTCTCATTGCATGAAGGCCACTGGTTTTCTGTGTATCCAGGAGGGCAGGAAACTGCGTCTTTGTAGCCATTAGCAACAGCCGGTACAGAACATTACCAAGTCCATCGTAAAAAAATGCCTAGAATCTTTGTTTCTTCTTCAAAATCAAGTAATTTCACAGTGGTAGTTTTATGTCATTTTCTATAGGAATTCATCTCCAAGATCCCCAAGTTTAATTCTTGGTATATGTTTTTCACTTACAAAAGATATAATAAAAATTTTAGTCTTGCATTCACAGGCAAGATGTTCTTGCCAGTTCTATAGACATAAACCCATTAATTTTCCATTAATGACTACCGAAAAAAAAAAAAAAAAGAAAAATTTCCTTCAGAGCCTGGGTTGCAAAAAAAATTTTGTAGTTCTTTAGCTACATTTTCTCAATTTCAGGTTTCCTTTCTTGTAAAAAAGGTTAGCTCCATTAACTCAGGGATATGTCATGATGTGGAAAAGGGCACTGAGCTGGGCTGTCCGCTCACAGCTTACGTGTTCTTTCCCCCTTCTATAAAAAATGGGATTCTATCTTGATTGGGCTTTAAGAGGCATTCGAAGAATGAACAGTAAAGTTTATTTCTGCATGTTTAATAGTGAAAATTAAGACAATAGGTAGAAATCCACTTTATGCTCTAAGCTCCTCTCTCTTGCCCTATGCTCCTCTTCTTTATCTTTCCCTTTCCCTCACCCTCTGCCAGAGTGTAAAAGAGACCAAAAGGGCTCCAAATAGAAGCTCTTCTCTCTCCTATGATCTCAATCGGAACTGAAAAATCTGAAAATACAGTCTACAGCTGATAATAGATTTGGAAGTTGACTCCTGTTATTCCAAACACACTGCTCCTCCTCAGCCCTTAATCTGGTTTAGATGTATCTGTTAACTGTTCAAGGAACCTGCATTCTTCTTTGATTTTGATGTCTGGAAAACCTTCACCTTAGTGTAATACTGAGATTTGCAGCCTGTTCTTTTTTACTTGCTGTTGTGCCCATGAATGCTCACCAAATTACATTATAGAGCTTTTTGCTGTCTATTGTAGTTATCCCTAAAACTACTGTCTGGCAAATATATTAAGTTATAACTATAAAGGATTATTATGCCGCTGTAAAATTGTCTTCAGCTGACTAGGTCAGAGAAGTAGGTAAGTTGTGATGATCAAAGAATCGTAGAATCATAGAATAGTTAGGGTTGGAAAGGACCTTAAGATCACCTAGTTCCAAACCCCTGCCATGGGCAGGGACACCTCACACTAAACCATATCACCCAAGGCTCTGTCCAATCTGGCCTTGAACACTGTCAGGGATGGAGCATTAACAACTTCCCTGGGCAAACCATTCCGGTGCCTCACCACCCTCACAGGAAAGAACTTCTTCCTTATATCTAATCTAATCTTCCCCTGTTTAAGTTTTAACCTGTTACCCCTTGTCCTGTCACTACAGTCCCTAATGAGGAGTCCCTCCGCAGCATCCCTATAGGCCCCCTTCAGATACTGGAAGGCTGCTATGAGGTCTCCACACAGCCTTCTCTTCTCCAGGCTGAACAGCCCCAGCTTTCTCAGCCTATCTTCATACGGCAGTTGCTCCAGTCTCTTGATCATCCTCGTGGCTCTCCTCTGGACTTGTTCCAACAGTTCCATGTCCTTTTTATGCTGAGGACACCAGAACTGTACACAATACTCCAAGTGAGGTCTCTCGAGAGCAGAGCAGAGGGGCAGGATCACCTCCTTCACCCTGCTGGTCATGCTTCTTTTGATACAGCCCAGGGTATCACAGTATCACACCTCCTTCACCCTGCTGGTCATGCTTCTTTTGATACAGCCCAGGGTATCACAGTATCAAAGTATGCTAGAGATTGGAAGGGACCTCAAAAGATCATCTAGTCCAATCCCCCTGCCGGAGCAGGAACACCTAGATAATGTTACACAGGAATGTGTCCAGGCGAGTTTTGAATGTCTCCAGGGAAGGAGACTCCACAACCTCCCTGGGCAGCCTGTTCCAGTGTTCCGTCACCCTCACTGAGAAGAAGTTTCTTCTCAAGTTTAAGTGGAACCTCTTGTGTTCCATTTTGTACCCATTACCCCTTGTCCTATCATTTGCCACTGAGTAGAGCCTGGATCCATCCTCGTGACACTCCCCCTTTATATATTTATATACACTAATAAGGTCACCCCTCGGTCTCCTCTTCTCCAAACTATAGAGACCCAGCTCCCTCAGTCTTTCCTCATAAGGGAGATGCTCCACTCCCTTAATCATCTTCGTTGCCCTGCGCTGGACTCTCTCCAGCAGCTCCCTGTCCTTCTTGAACTGAGGGGCCCAGAACTGGACACAATATTCCAGATGGGGTCTCACCAGGGCAGAGCAGAGGGGAAGGAGGACCCCTCTCGACCTACTAACCACCCCCCTTCTAATACAGCCCAGGATGCCATTGGCCTTCTTGGCCACAAGGGCACAGTGTTGGCTCATGGTCATCCTGTCATCCACTAGGACCCTCAGGTCCCTCTCCCCTACACTGCTAACAGGTCGTTCCCCAACCTATACTGGAACCTGGGGTTGTTCCTGCCCAGATGCAGGACTCTACACTTTCCCTTGTTATATTTCATCAAGTTATTCCCTGCCCAACTCTCCAGCCTGTCCAGGTCTCGCTGGATGGCAGCACAGCCTTCTGGCGTGTCAGCCACTCCTCCCAGCTCAGTGTCATCAGCAAACTTGCTGATAGTACACTCAATTCCCTCATCTAAATCGTTGATGAATATATTAAATAATACTGGTCCCAGTACTGACCCTTGAGGCACTCCACTAGATACAGGCCTCCAACTAGACTCCGCCCCATAGACTACAACTCTCTGGCTTCTCTCCTTCAGCCAGTTCACAGTCCACCTCACTACCTGATCATCCAGACCACACTTCCTCAATTTAGCTGTGAGGATGCTGTGGGAGACTGTGTCAAATGCTTTGCTTGAGGTCAAGGTAGACCACATCCACCGCTCTACGATCATCCATCCACCGTGTTATTTCCTCATAAAAGGCTATGAGATTTGTCAAGCATGATTTCCCCTTGGTGAAGCCATGTTGACTGCCCCTCATAACCCTCTTATCCTTGATATGCCTTAAGATGGCACCAAGGATAAGGTGTTCCATCACTTTCCCAGGGATGGAGGTGAGGCTGACCGGTCTATAGTTACCCGGGTCATCCTTCTTGCCGTTTTTGAAGACTGGAGTGACATTTGCTTTCCTCCAGTCCTCAGGCACCTCTCCCATTTCCCAAGACTTGGTAAAGATGATGGAGAGTGGTCTAGCAATGACTTCCGCCAGTTCCCTCAGCACCCGCGGGTGCATCCCATCTGGACCCATGGATTTATGGATGTTATGGTTGGCTTTCTGGGCTCATGCTCAGTTTCTCATTGACATGCCAGCTCATGTTCATTTTCTCATCAACCAACACCCCCAAGTCCTTCTCTGCAGGGCTGCTCTGAATCTCTTCTCTGCCCAACCTGTAGCTGTGCCTGGCATTGCTCCAAACCAGGTGTAGGACCTTGCACTTGGCATGGTTATACTTCATCAGGTTGGCATCAGCCCACCTTACAAGCATGTCAAGGTCCCTCTGGATGGCATTCTTTCCCTCCAGGGTATGAACCAAACCACACAGCTTGGTGTCGTTGGCAAATTTGCGGAGGGTGCACTCAATCCCACTATCCATGTCAGTGATGAAGATGTTAAACAAGATCAGCCCCAACACCGATCCCTGAAGGACACCACTCATTACTGGTCTCCAGCTGGACACTGAACCATTGACCACAACCACTGAACCATTGACCACAATTGCATGCGGCCATCCAGCCAGTTCTTTATCCACCGAGTGGTCCACTTATCAAATTGATGTCTCTCCAATTTAGTGACAAGGATGTCGTGTGGGCCAGTGTCGAATACTTTACACAAGTCCAGGTAGATGACATCAACTGCTCTACCCCTGTCCATCAGTTCTGCAGCCTCATCATAGAAGGCCACCAAATTGGTGAGGCCGGATTTCCCCTTAGTGAAGCCATGCTGGCTGTCACCAAGCACCTTGTTGTTTTTCATGTGCCTTAGCATGCCTTCCAGGAGAATCTGCTCCAAGATTTTGGCAGGCACAGAGTTGAGAATGACTGGTCTGTAGTTCATGATTTTTACATGTATTTTCTATTGGAAAAATCTATGCTTTGGATCCTTGTTGCAAAGAGACCAGAGATCCAGAAAAGTTGCATATGGATTATTTAGTATTTGTGTGATTCCTTTGTGCTTTTTCATTGACCTGTATAGGTGATTACCTGCATGGCATTGTCCGAATGATGTGTAAGGTACCCTTTTCTTCAATGCAGACTGTCTTCATATGCACTTTATTTGTCAAGATGATCTGTCTTCAGATCTATCTTGCTAGCTAAATATTTGGTCCATTTCTTTGTGCTTTTAGGAAGTCAGCTGGATAACAGCTTTCTTTACTTGGTGCTCCTGCCCCCTCGGTGAACTTGGTGCCTCAGCGAAGTGTCATTTCATTTCCAGTCACTGTGGAATGATGAGAGCTGGACATAGGACACCACAGTTTTGTTCTTGTCCTTATGCTCTCTCTGTCTCCTAGGTCAATACATACTGGGACTGCAGTGAGACTGGTGTACATCATGTATGGGGCCTCAGAGAACTTCCTGGCAACCCAAGGAATGGATCATCCTAATGAACATTGAAGATCCATTGATTTCATTGGTAGGAAACCTGTGCTGACTATTAAAAATTTTCCTGTGGGAGGGGTATAAGAATAGCTTTCTCAGAGCTCTGCTTATCCCAAACAATAAATCTCTGAGCTGTTCTAACTGAAAGTATTTAGTAATGTGGTCTAATTTGCATAACATCAATAAATTAACATAGAACCATAGAAAGGTTTGAGTTGAAAAGGACCTTAAGATCATCAAGTTCCAATCTTACTGACATGGGCGGGGATGCCTCACAGTAGACCAGATTGCCCAAGGCTCTGTCCAGCCTGGCCTTGAACACTGCCAGGGATGGAGCATTCACAACTTCCCTGGGCATCCCATTCCAGTCCCTCACCACCCTCACAATAAAGATATTCCTCCTTATATCCAATCTAAACTTCCACTGTTTAAGTTTAAACCATTACCCCTTGTTCTGTCACTACAGTCCCTGATGAAAAGTCCCTCTCTGGCATAACACAATAAATTGTTAAGAAAGAGTAAGACACTTTCTGCCACAAACTTCTTTTTTCAGACAGATACTTTATTTATGCATCTCAATTTGGAAACTAAAATAACTCAAGACCTTCCTCCTATGTTATAATTACAAAAATTGCATGAATACCAAAGAAAGAAAAAAACTCAGTGTTCAGGCACAGACAGATAAGAACTTTCACAGATTAAAAGTGACAGAGCTGGATAGAACTCTGAATGAAAGAGAGCAAAAAATATAATTCAAAAAGAAAATATCTTGCTTTGTAGGGGACTGGGATAGGAAACAGAAACCTTAAATCCTTCTGCAAGTTTGCCGACTTCAAAGCCTTAATTAAAAGGCCTACATTGGTCTTAATACGTTATATTATCAGCGAATGTGTAGTAAGAACTTAGAAAATAAGGGAATAGAGAGTTTTGGAAGGTAATTTCTGTCAAACAAGGCAAGGCAATGGATTTGCTTACAAAACAGACGATGTGAAATTTGTTTCAATTTAACATTGTCTCACTTTTGTGATATGATTTTCTAACTAAAGCAAGAAGCATGTCTAATGCTGTCAAGTAGAACCATTAATAAGAGAGTATGAGAGTGCTTTATTTTTAGAACTTAATTAAATTTATAATTAAGCCATCAGTGAGACAAAAGAGAAAAAGAGAATTAAATTATATCAAAGGAAAGTTTAGTAGCATAAAAGAAAACTTAATAAGATAGAATAAAATGTTTGAAGGGATAAACAGGTGATATAGAATAAAGGAATAATTAATATCAAGAGGATTGCCATAGCCATCTAGATATTGATAGTAATGGAAATGGAGGCTGTCATAGAATCATAGAATAGTTAGGGTTGGAAAGGACCTTAAGATCATATAAGTTCCAAACCCCCTGCCATGGGCACAGGCACCTTTCACTAAACCGTGTCACCTAAAACTCCATCCAACCTGGCCTTGAACACCACCAGGGATGGAGCATTCACAACTTCCCTGGGCAAACCATTCAAGTGCCTCACCAACCTTACAGTAAAGAACTTCTTCCTTATATCCAATCTAAACTTCCCCTGTTTAAGTTTTAACCCGTTACCCCTTGTCCTGTCACTACAGTTCCTAATGAAGAGTCCCTCCCCAGCATCCCTATAGGCCCCCTTCAGATACTGGAAGGCTGCTATGAGGTCTCCACGCAGCCTTCTCTTCTCCAGGCTGAACAGCCCCAGCTTTCTCAGCCTATCTTCATACGGCAGTTGCTCCAGTCTCTTGATCATCCTCGTGGCCCTCCTCTGGACTTCTTCCAACAGTTTCATGTCCTTTTTATGTTGAGGACACCAGAACTGCACACAATACTCCAAGTGAGGTCTCTCGAGAGCAGAGTAGAGGGGCAGGATCACCTCCTTTGACCTATAATCTGAATCAAACATTAAGTGCATAGGAAAAAATGAACAATTGCATATTGAAATAGAGACTGTAAAAGAGAACAAAAGCAATACTAGAAAATGAAACGAATACTGTGAGATTTAGATAATAGAATTTACAGGAGAGCAGATAGCACATGAGAGATGAGAAGTCAGTAAGGGAAGAAGGGCCTCTGAGAGCAGCCTGGATTAATTTACTGCCGGAAAAGTTAGGAATTGCTGAAATCTATTCTAAAACTGTGTCCTTACAGACAAATTTCAGCACAAATAAAGAATCTAGCAAATTATGGAGCACTTGAAATATTACGTAAAAATGCTCCTGACTCTTAGAATGACATAATTTTTAGCCTGTAGCTTCAATAAGAAATATGAGTTGACTTCCTTTCAATGCAGACTTATCTTGGAAGCAGAATGCTATGGTGAAACCCTTTCCTCCTTGTGAGAATAGACCTTTGACAACAAAATCAGTTTGATTGAGTTTCTGGGGTTTGGGTACTGGGCACAGTCTGGTTCTGTGCCTCAGGATTCTCAGGCTGTAGTACAACTCTTGGACAGTCAGCTCCACAATCATGGAGAGGCTGGGTCTTCCAGAGATTTTGCTGACAGTAGGTATTCCTAGCACCTTGCTGCTCTGATGCATTTCCAGAAAGCCTACCTGGTGGTGGAGCTCTTGTTTCTGGTCTTTAGGGATGAAGTCGTGGGCAGGCAAGGAACTTGGGTTTAGCCAAGCCACAATCACTTTTACTCTGGAAAACACTAGGCAGTTACAAAACAACATCCTGTATGTACCCTCCTCCCCCGCTTAGTGTGATCTCATCTCTCATGGGAGTCCTGGTTTGGACAGCATCTTTCCTGCCTTTTCATCAGGCATGTGGTAGTGGTTTGGCCTTTTTACTCACACGATCAACTTTTATCATGGTCTCTGTCTTTCTTTTGTTCACATACTTCAACAGGGAGCAGCCTAGTTTGCATACTCCGCACCCTCCACTGTCTTCTTTACACAATCTGTTGAAGCAATGACCTTACTGGTAGAAAAACCCTTTTTCCAGTAAAGGAAGATTATCAGACACCAATGGATCTTGACTACTCTCTCATTGTTAATCCCCTGTGAGCTCTCCATATGCCAGCATGAGTGTTGTTAATATTCAGAAGAGTGAGCTTGCGGCTCAAGGTGTCAATGGAGATATTGGGGGCATTGCAAAGCAATGATCTAAGAAAAAGGTATGTCAAAATAGCATTTCCCAAGGGAGGGGTCATTCCTGGGATAATGTGGGCAGATCCCAGCACAGAAGTCCACTTCTCATCTGTTTCTTAAAAGAGGAGGAACCTGGTAGTTTCAGTGCAAGTACTGCACATTGGTATACAGAAAAGTTTTGCCCTCCAGAACTTACCTGTTTTACCCTTTCCACACAATAAAATCAGTACTCACACATTAGCAGCTTCCTGATGCTTTTACAAATGGTGCTAGTCAACTTCTAACCCCCATTACACTGTTCAGGTACTTTCCAGGTCAGTGGAGAGGCTGATGGACTCTCAGGTTCTCCAGAGACCATGCTTTTGCTTGCAGGGACTTACTGTAATTCTTTCCTCTATTGACCTTTTTCATCTCGGTCTGATTTCTTTTCTTTCAAAATGTCCATTTTGTAGCTAACTGAAAATCTTTTAGATTGTCTGTATCCAGATCACCATGAAGATGAATTTGCATCACAGAGAGACACTGCTACTATGTTTGGCTTTAACTGAGATCCTTGCTGGCTGTTTGAGTGGAGAGGCCAAGGATTTAATTTGTTGAGGGACGATTTTCTGTTACCTCTCCCATGATTTGGTCTCTACTCAGTGGAGGATTACATCCAATGCTAAGTCTGGCATTGTTTTCAAGCAGCGTAACTCTTGCATCAAAGAAGAAAAGGGAGAAAAAAGCTCTTAAAATATTCTTCCAGGTTTCACTTGTAAACACCCTCATGGGAGTAATTTACTGTGATGATCCAAACATGCGATTTTGCAGTAGTATTTTAGAACTCTATTGCATAATTGGCAAATAGAGGATTAAACTTTCCTATGTTCAGATGAATAGAGTAAGGCTGGAAATCAAGAATGGGTCAGTGCAGATGAAGGTTATGGAAAGAGCTACAGGTGAACATCTTTCCCCCTAAATGTTAATTTATTTGTTACCTGCAGTTGTGCTTTCTCAGAGAAATATCTGGCAAAATGTGTGATTCCACTGGTGTGTGTGTGTGTGTGTGTGTGTGTGTGTGTGTGTGTGTGTGAAATATCCAAATATTGTTTTGCCATCTTTTGATTTTTGGCTTTATGGAAAGCACTGTCTACTAGAAAAGACATAAGAAGGTCTGAATTCTGTGCTGTCTCAGTACCCAAAAAACACAGCTTTTTTTTCTGCTTGCTTGGTGAAAATGTTCCAGTAATGTTGGTCATGTGAGATAGAAAAAAATAAATAAGTACTTATTTCATATTTATGTATCCTAATACTTGAGATTTTTTTTCCCCCATCTTTTCAAACAAGCCATGGAGTTTTCTTTTAGCGGCATGCCACATTACGGATATTTGAGATTAAAGTGACTGCAATGGAAAGAACAGCCGATACTGGGGAAAGAGGATTATAAATCATTCCTGTCTCTAAATCAGTTTTGCTTCAGACATATTTTTGTCTCTATTAAATTGATTCTAGTGCCATTCATGACTAGCCCTCGAGTTTAGTAATTTTCCATGGTGAAAGCTAAGATGGATAACTTTTTAATAGCTGTAAGAAAACAAAAATGATTCCATTGCACACATCTGGATGAACTGAAATCCAGCTTTCCAGGCAATCCATTCTCTTTACTGCTATTTTGAGAAATAATCATGCTGTCTTATTTAGGATTATTTTAAATACTCTGGGCTTATTTGCAAGAAATATTATTTCCTGATTTATAACTCTTGCAGCCCTATTGACTTATATGGAGACCAAGGCAGTGTCAGACTCATTGTCATTCTCAAAGGTATGTAAATAGCAGTTGTCAGTACAAACAGAGGACCTTCCTCCGTAGGCCGTGCATGAAGTATGGCTGTTTACTTACTATTGGAAAAAAGTGGCTAATGTGTTCCCTGCAGGCACTGATCCAAAGCCAGTCTGTCACGACAAGGGATCTCTCAGAGGATTTGGAGGGGTGTTTGATCCAGGAGTGCATTTTGCTGTTTTTATAAAGTATAACTCATGCCTGGAGTAACCCTGCTAAAGGCAGCAGAGCTCTCCTGGGGAGCTGATCTCTTTTTACCATATGTACAGACTTTGCTGTGTGTGGGATGTACATAGTAGAGAGTTGGAAGCAGGAGCATCACAGGCTGCTTGTGTGGCACACTGCAGAAGATGTAATTCTGTGATATACGTTATTGGACCCAGTTTCTGACTAGAAAGCATAACTGGATACTTCATTAGAAAATATAGCCAGCTGGCTTAGCATCTGATGTTATAGTATCTCTTGTAAGGTTATTGTTTCAGTCTGAGAAGAACTGCATATTTCTAATTAACAAGATAGGAGTTGGGAGCATTGTGTAAGTGGCAGTATCAATCCATAGCAGTGCTGTGGAGAGAAGAGGAGAGGATACTGCTGTCTTACCCAGGAAGGCATATGTGAAACAGATCTGATGGAGGCAGAAAGCATGGAAGATGTTTGAGAAGGCCGTGAAAGCTGGTTTTTATTCACAACTCCTTTGGCAAGAGCAGTGCTTTGAGGGAAAGCAGAGAATTAAAGGTTTTTTTTGTTTGTTTGTTTGTTTGTTTTTTTTAAGCAAGCTCCTCACTGTCAAAAAAGACGTTAGAAATGGACTGGATGTTCAGAGGAGACATGGAGAAATGAAACAAGTGAAAATAAAAAGCTGATTCATTTAAATAGTAAATTATTTTAGTTACTTATTTGATGCACACAGTTGCCAAAAATCACTGTAGAAATAGTGGTAGCTCCCAGTGTTGACAACAGTTTATTTGCAATATATTGTATAGTGCATAGTATTGGTAGAACACATGGTTATATCTTTGTCCAAGCTATATATAGAACTGGATGCAGCCACATACTGCTAGAGAAAAAAAGGTGAATTATGACATAGTGTTGTAAAAGATGATAGTCTAGCAGCTCCTGCATGGATAAGAATCAGTGTTGAGAGGAAAGCAGCTGCTTTTGCAACATAATCCACAAAACTGTGTGTGAGTCTTCAAAGTCACAGTGCTTTGTCTCATCTTCTTCCTCATGTGTTGCCAGGATTTGCTTTCCTGATCCAAAGCACTCTGCTTGGCAAGCCTTCTGTTTCAATTTAGGCAGGGCATTGCTTCCTCAGGAATTCTACCAATATCTGTATATACACTGTTTGCTGCTACTCCTACCCTTATCCATAGAACTTCCAGCTAGATAAAAAGCGAGGAGCAAAGGAAGAGGGAAATCGCTTGTACACTTATTACCTAAAGGTCAGTCATACCCCAAGCTAGCTACAAGTTAGTACTCAGATGAAGACTTCTGTGCCAACATGCTCCTGACATGGCAAAGGTTTGCTAGAATAATCCCTCCTCTACATCTCTGCTATTCCTTGTCCTGAAAATGCTCTGCAACATTACAGAATCAACAAAATGTCAAGTAAAGATGTGAAAGGAAAACGATATAATTTGGTGAATTCTTCCATTTTGGAATCTCTGTTAAAAGAAATTGCCTGCAAACCTTGTCTCTTTATTTACTGCCATTTACAAGTCCCTGTCGTTGTTACCAGTTTATCTGTAGGTGGATGGAAGCCAGTGAGTTTCCCCTCCTTTCTAGTTCTGTGATTGAAGGCAGTCCTCCTAGGTGATGTGTGTTCCTCTTAATTGTGTTTCATCATTTGCTGGGTGTGCTATCCTTTGCCATATGCAGAGTTGTATATCATAGAATCATAGAGTCCCAGGTTGTAAGGGACCTTGAGGATCACCTGGTCCAGCCTTTCTTGGCTAAGCATGACCTAGTCTAGATGTCCCAGCACCTTGCTCCACCAGGTCCCTGGGGAGATTATTCCAATGGCTGATTGTTCTCATTGTGAAAAATTTTCTTTTTGTGTCCAACTGGAACCTCCCCAGGAATAACTTGTACCCCTTACCACTTGTCTTTTCCATGTCACTCCTTGTAAAAAGAGAGTTTCCATCTTCTTTGTAGCCATACATAGTATAGTTTTCTTTTTCCTTTAGAATTCGAGAATGTAAATAACCTTAATATCTGATCTGTCCACATTTGTAAATTTCCATAATTTATTTTGTTTTATTGACTTTGTTTTCTTTCTTTGGCATAAAATGATCCCTACTTTGTACATTTTATGTATAAAATGATGAACAAATTTCTCCACGAACCTTCCTTTCCACATCTGTAAGCAACTTCTCAAAAAATTTCAGTGTTCTCAAGACAATGACAGCAATCTTCAGGAGGAGACAATATTTAAGGGTTGAAAGAGGAAAAGATGTGGGCATCAGGGTGGAATAGAAGGAAAAAAAAAAGGAAAATAAAGAGGTCATAAATTCAATTGGAAAAAGAAATTAAAATATTTTTAAACAGTAGACTAGAAGCTGAGGACAAAACTTTTTGAGGAGATAAGGGTTTATGCAGATAAGGACAGGCAAAACCTTACAACTTTATTTTGAATTAGATTTAGGGACTAAACCTGAAACATTCACAGGCATAATCAGTAGCATACGTATCTAGCTCTCCATAGTTTTCCTTTCATACGGTTACATGAGTTATTCTTACCAAAGTAAACTCTCCTTTTGGCTTCAGCTGGACTGTATGAGTGGATAATGGACTTCAAAGATGAAACCTATGTCTGAAAGAAATGTTTCCTCATAAAAACCTCTATCAAGAAGTTTTAAAAACTGTTCTGGAATTAAATGAGCTTTCGGCTGTTTTTCAGTCTTCAGTGTAGAGTTAAGAACAGGATCAGGATATTGTGATTGGTTAGGGCGAAAATTCTAGTTACGTTTTAGGTAATTTTTTGTGGTAGCTTTGCTAAGATTTAGGTTGCTGTTCTTATGAAGGGTTCTCTAACATCCTTTTTGCTGCATATTGCTTTTAGGTCCAAATTGTTAGAGCTGTTGCTGTTCCTGAACTTCCGTAGAAGCAACAGGGTAAAGGCAATTTTTAATGATTCCTGGCCAAAGGCAAGCTTTTCCTAGACGTATGAAAAGGGAGCAGCAAGGGAGGAAGTTCAAAAACATTCATAAAGAGGAAGTTAAAGGAAAGAAAAAATAAGTGGCTCCTGCAATAATTACTGGGCTTTCAGTAAAAGTTCAGTGTGGGCTGCAGAAATCTAAAATTGTTGCTATGAATGTGAACGAGAATTGAGTGGTGTCACAGGGGAGTCCCATCTGTCACCCTCCATTTAGAGGCCAAATTAGGGAATAGACCTTGTATTGCCAGTTTAGTGTATCTGTGATATTCTGTATTTGCTTCATAGGTAAAAAAGACCTTGGTGGTCCTTGGTGGTTGTCAAAACAGGCTTTTTGATGGTTACTAGGTATCTATATTGCAAAGCAGCTTTACGTCATGAAGAGAATCTTGTCAAATTTACCATTCACAGACTAAAAAGAAAAAAGTGATGTGTGGTTCTTCAATTTTTTCTGAAGTAGTGTCATTGCAAAGATATATCATAACTACAATATAAGCATCCCTCAATAGGGTTTGAATGTGTGCCACAAATAGGTCAGTAAACTATTGCAGGCTAACTGTAAGGAATGCGTTTACCTGCTCCAAAACATAATTAGAAAGCAGAGATAACACCAGTCATGGTGGCCCTGCCAGTAAAAATATATATGCATATACACTGAAATATGTTATGACCCAAGCACTTTTGGGATTCATCAATAATGGTGGGGACAGTTCGGACTCCTCTATTAGGTCATTATAATGTGTCACAACCCCCCCCAGTAATCCAAGTTAAACTTAATTTGGGGATTAGGTCAGGATCTGAGATCACCCATGTTTAATTAAATTTAGTACAGAATATGAATGAGTACAGATTATTATGATCTGCCTGCCCTGATTTAGTTTATGAAATCTGAATAAATCAAACACAACATAGTCAAAGCACGAGTAATCAGTGGTAATCATCTTCTACTTTCCATTCCATTTATTAACAGAAGTTGTCTCCTATGAAAAGAAAGCAAACAACCTGCAATTTAGAATCATTACCTCAATGCCAATAAAAATCCTCATGTACTGCATGTGCAACCTGTAAATATCGGTCAGCTAAGCACTCACCATCTGTTCTGTTATCCTCACAGTAAATAATTGTTGTTGCAGTATTTAAATCAAAACCATGTTAGAAATCTCTGTGCTCGTTATTAGGCAGAGTTCAAATCAGCTCATCACACTGTTTCAAAACAGATTATTACTTCCATCATTTTCCATTCCATAGACGTATTACAAGCAAGTAACAAAACAGGTGTGTACACACTTTGAACATCTGAGAACATTTTTAACCCCCTAGAGTATTTCTGCTTATGCTAGTTAGACTTTCTATAGTATTTTATGCAACTAGTAATGATGAACTGTTTGGTAATTGTGCCAGTGCCAGAAAGTAAAGCCATAAAACTCAGTTCAGGCTTAGTCAGCTCAGCCCAAGAGTCATGAAGTTTACACTGCGTTCATTTAGTGGTTTAGTATAGGTATTAGCTTAGTCGCTGCTATCCTAATATGACTTAATTGCCTTATTTGTACTATCCTGCCAGTAACTGGATATCTAACCTTATACTGGGGAAGACAGAAATTATTTCTTTAAACCCACTTCCAATTTTCCAGTAATTTTGATTTTTGGCCCACTTGAAATGCTAGGAATATGTAATTGGAAATGAATGGTTAAGATTATAAAATTATTGTGCTTTCCCTACTACAGCGTTTTTAATGAATTAGCCTCAGTGTTTACAAGAGACTCGCAAAGTTAAACCTACAAAGCTTTAGAGTGAATTGCACCATTTGTATAATTCTCTGAGGAGGAAAAGGTTTTTGCAAGGTTCTTGGCACAACTTTCTTTGAAATTGTTAGAGCCTTTTATTTACCAAACAGTGTATATTGTTAAAAGTAAAACTTCCCTTGTGCTCTAAATTTTGGCCCAGTTAACCTTTCAGGAGTGCTGAAAACAGGGCTTTAATTAGGAACTTTATCAGTTAACCCAGTCGCTCATCCCAGAGCTTATCTGATACTGCGTCCATCCAAACATCTGGGACATCAGAAAAAGGCCAACTTGTCAGTAGGATAGTTGAGAGAACCTCAGTGGCAAGAGAGAAAAGAGACCACAGAAATAGATGGCATTAAATGGAATTCGATACAAGTCCAAAAAGAATGATCTGACCACAGTAACCTAGGACAGGCATGGATTTCTCTTGTATTTCTCCCCAGTGTTCTCTGATAAATCACCCACAGGAACAGAGAAGACAGTGGTCCCTTGCAATGTAAATGTGGTGCCTGGCATGATTGAAGTTCTTTCCTGAGGAGGTGCTGACTAAGCTGGGAATAAAAACTCACTGATGCTGTCGTCACAGGAGCAGCCAGCTCAAGCCATGGTGGGGCTCTCAGCCAAGGCGCTCATTAAGCTCTTTTGCTGTCTTCAGCAACAAAGATTTAGTGATCAATCTGCTCTCCCTACTTGCCTCTAATTTTTCTGTTTTCTCTTTAAGTGAAAGAGGGTGTGTGTATATATGAATGCAGCTGAGGGAGTGACATTGCTGTTAGGGAGAGTGGACTGAAAATTGTACATGCTTGACTGTAAGGGAACTGGGCAGAGTAATGGGTGAAGACTTTCTGGTGGCCAGAGCAGAGGAAAACCATGCTGATTTGTCTTGGGGATGAAAAGTTAAAGACATCTTGTTTCCTTACGATGAGCCTGTCATCACAGTCCTAGCAGAAAGAGCCTTGTGCTCCAGTTCATGCAGCACTCAATCATTACCGGTAATCGTGTGAGCAGTTCAGTCTGTGCCTGGTGAACTCTGTGACTAGCCAGGCACAGCTTACCCTGTGGCTTTAGAGGCTGTGGCTGGTCCTCTGAAACAATTAAAGAACAATACCCAAATGCTTAGGGGGAAATTGAAAAATGAGCCAAATCGAAAGAACTTGGGTGATCTGCTTCTGGTACTCCTGATCAGTAATAAACAGGGGAAATAAGTAGAATCAGAAAATAAACGTAGAAATATAGACTAAAGTTTGAAAAATGAAGGCTATATAGAAAAAAAACCTCACATTTTGAGGGAGACCTGGGTTTTCATTTTATTCTCCACCTTACTTCATTTGCATTTGTGAAGCGTTCTCTAACCCTCCTTGCATTCAATTTAGTCTTTCACATGGCATCATTTGTGGTTCAGAATTCTTACTCACCTCATTTTTTTCCCTAAACAAAGATGTACCATTCATGTAGTTCTAAAACTGTCTTGTCAGCAAAAAATCTGCAGCTCTCACCAATGCAAGGAAGCTTGATATTAAAAACATGCATCGCTTTGCTATCTTAAGATGAACCCATTAGCATGTGGCTGAAAAGTAGGTTTGAGAGAGAAATCTCATTAAGAGGACGGAGTGACTACCTGGTGCCAAGAAGATATTTTATGCTTGCTCAAGCGGTTCTGATGAGTTGATAGCTGAAATGTTTATGCTTTTATTCACATAGATAGCATACTAAAGATGTCTATTTTAAACAACAGATAATCCAAGTGGTGCATTTAGTTTGTGATGTAACTGTGGCTGGTGTTCTAGGGCTTGCAGAGTTTGCTCCTGCTCTGATTGACTTTTAGCTGGGCCCTGCAAAGTTAGGCCCTTGACTTCTTTCCAACCTGAAAATAAAGGCAGAAAACAAAAAACGGGAAGACATGTACCAGCTGTAAATTTTCTGTTCCTGCTGATGCAGAATACAAATGCAAGACATTGTAATGATTTTTTCTCCTCTGCTGAAATGTGTAAAGGTACAAAGAGTTCTGTTTATAAAGAGAAAATCTCGGGCTCAGGATGGTCTCAGTGTGACTCTGTGATGTATGGGATTTAGAGAAGCCCAGTTCCAAATTGCTCTTTGATTTGATGCAAAAATTAAATGCCATCAGCAACTGCACTCTGGGGGATACTTCAGGCCTCATTTCTTATTTTTCTCATGAACTGTCACCTGCTACCAACTGCCAAAGTCACTACCTTTGATAGCTTGTTATCCCCAACGGGGAGGGGGGGGGATTTTTCTTGCTTTTGTGTTTTTCTCTGAAAAAAAAGGAATAGTCTTGCCACTGCATTATTCTTCAAAAAGAAAATTACATTCTTTTTTTCTTGCCTGGATCACTTAACATACCCCGCATCAGATCTTGGCTGCCTACTGAAATCGGTGGTTTATGTGTCCAGTCTTACATTCTCAGTCTTTTTCTCCCCTTTATCATAATCCTAGAATATGTAAGTTACTTTTTAACATAAAGTCTACATGAAAGGAGGCTAGATGTAGCTTCTGGGCATTTTCACCTCTTTGTGGAGGGGTATTTATTTTGATATAGATTGTGACACTTTCAGAAGGGGCAGGAAACCAGAGTAGTCAAAACAAAACAAGCAGAAAAGGAACAATAAAATATTTATTTGACATATGTTTATCCTATCCTTAACCACTTTCTTCCTTTCTTCCAAATGCTTTCCCCGTGGTAATCATAGGTTAGTAGGCCACTACAATAATTTCTAGATGTGTAACTGTTCAGAGGATTCAAAAAACACAAAAGGCTGGTCCAGCTTCTTGTATTTGCTGTAACTGGGTCAACCTTTCATTGACAAGCTTCCCATGCGAACAAATTCCAGGTGTCTTTGTAGGAAAGCTAGCTGAAAATTTAAGGCATGTAATATTTTCAATCTTGTTCTCCAAAGGAGTTACATTTTACCAAGACATTTGGTAGTTTCTGTGATCAATTATCTTGCTAGTGTTATGGAACTTCCTCAGGTTGGATAATTTATGTCTGTTCACTGCTGTTAATATTTGTCAAGTAATTACCATGGACAATCTCTATTTAGGATTGCTCACGATATCCTAGATTTTATTTTCCTGGTGCCTTGGGTCTGGGTCTTGCTCTAGGTCTTTTTTCTTTTTTTTTCAGTTTGATCTCTACTGTGTGTAACAGAGTTACAGCCATGTCTTAATCTGTCCTATTCAGAGAGCTACTGCTGAAATTATAACAAGTGGTTATGGATTAACAGTGATAGCACACTCAGAGCAGGGAAAGGGAAAGAAGTCATTTGGTCCATTCCTGGTTTATGCCATTCATGAAAGATATTTTTCTGAACTGTTCTTAAATGATCCTGTGATGGTAACACCATAACTTCCCTAGGCAACTGATAGTGCTTAGTACTAAAAAGTTTATCCTAATGTGTTCTCAGATATCCCTTTCGGCATTCCTTCTAGTGACCTTTCAAGCAACAACCTGGATGCCACTTCATTGTTATTCTGTTTTCCACAAGTCTTCTCTTATCTAGGCTAAACAGTCCTAGGATCTTTCAACCACTTCTTCCAAGTTGTGTTTATAGATGTCTCTTTACCACTGCAGACCCCTCCTGGATTTTTCCTTCATCTGTCCCATGTATCTCTGCAAAGTGATTGAGCTGGTATTCTGACCGAGGCCTTACTGAGATAGAAAGACTGCTTTGCATCTTCTGGAGGCTAAATTGCTCTCTAAATGTCTCAAAATGGAAACAGTCTTTTCTTAACATGATATTTTTGACTGATGTGCAGCTTGTTATCTGATACTTGCTGCTCACTGTTCCGTGTTTTTAAAGTGGATAATCCTTCCCTGATACTGTTGTCAGTACCTTATCTGTGGTATTTTTTTTTATACCTTTTCTTCAAATTTGCAAGATCATATTGAATTCCATCACATACCTCAAGCTTGATCTTAACTATAAATTTGAAAAACGGTTTCTTTCATCTTCCAGGTCAATAATTGCAATTTTAGCTCCAAGACAGACTCCTTCATAAGGCTCAATTCACCCTTTCCCATTAATTGTTAGCTTTTTCTTTATTTTTTAACTTTCCCCTGGAAAGTGTAGTTAAACTGACTAGTCTAACATTCTCCAATTCCCCTTTTTTGCATGTGTTTTAAGGATAGACATAGTGTTTCCCTTTACTGGAACCTCATTGATCCCTGCAGGCTTTAAAAGACTGTTGAAAACTGTGATGGGTACTCCAGACTTCAAATTTCCTAAGACTAGATTTAAAATCCAGATTATTTGAGTATTGATTCTTCAGTATTAATTCTGGTAGTGTAAGAATGACAGAGCCTTTAGAAGACTCTGAAACAAAATAAGTATTACATGCATGTATATCCAGTATCTCCTGTCTTTCTCATTAAGTAGCAAGCCAATGTGTCTCCTGGTTATTCTCTGATTTACAGTGAATTTGTAGAACCAATGTGACAGTTTCTTTTCAGCCCACTTTGGAACTGCAGTTGTACTTCATTTTTCGTGCGTACCATAGTGGTTTTTCCTTATGTATTGAGGTTTCTTTACATTCCTCCCAAATATTCTTGTTTTCGCTTTCTATGGACTCCTTTTCGTATGCAACTGTCCCTTTCTTGCTTGAAGTCAATCAACACCTTCTGCTTTACTAAAAATACATTTTTTGACAATTCCCTGAAATCTATTGCTAGAGTTTGTTATTTTCAATGAAACAGAACTACGAAAATAATCTGACACTGGTTGAAGGCTAGTTACAGCCTGCATTTTCCAGACTAAAAGCAAAACTCACTATGAAGAAAATATTAAAAGTAACACACAGACTGAAAGAACAGTTATAGCTTATGACAGTATTGTGACAGCCCTTCAGCTAAGTGTAGCGTCTACAGTGTTTATACTTCGCCCCATAAACACACACCGCTTTTAGCACAGAGGGGTGGTGGTGGTGGGGCACTGGGTTTGCTTTTCCTCATGTGGGTAATATTATACAGTCAGTCATCATATAACAAAGTCTGTAACTGAACTTCTTGTTTTCAAAATTATTATTTTTTTATATTAAGGAAATAGCACTTTTTTTTTTTAAGTAATGCATACAAACTTGAGGTTACATTATGACTGAAAATTTAACAGAGAATTTGTTACCCCATTTTATATTGTATTTTGAGTGCTGGCTAATCAAAGTATTAATCTCTTTAAACTCTGAAAAAGCCAGACCATGGCTCCATTGAGATAAAAAATAGTTTTTGTCCTTACTCCATCAGAGCCAAGATTTTACCTAGAAGAATGCTCTCATTATCTTTCCACACTGTGCTTCCCAGCTGAGAATGATCCCAACTGTTGTGATTCTAGTAACAGAAATTACTTAATTTTCACTTCGTACAGGGAACACTTTTTCCGTTGTTATGGTGGTAATTCATATTGTTCACCACTGAAGGCAATAGTTTATGACATCCAGAAGCATAAAATAGGCACTTTCAATTTCCTATCAAGTCTGTCACAAACCTTCTATTTTCAGTGTAGTATAGATATTGTGTGAAGAAACATATATGTAAGAGTGATAAACTGAATGAGGTGAAGTGTATGAAAAAATACGGAGGCAGAACAAGACAGACAATAAAACAGTGTACAGAGATTTTGATTCCAGATTATTGCACAAAATTGCCTATTCTGTTAGATAAGCTCTCAAGGATAGGTCCTGGAAAGAGGAAGTTTCTGTCTTAGAAATGACAATACAATCAGTAATTGAGTGGTCTCCAAGGAGTGACACAAACCCACAAGACTTAATTTTGGCAGACCAGTGCTCTTAAAACTTTGGGTGAATGTGGAACATTGTGGTTTTATCTGCCTCTGATGCAACACCTACTTGTGTGTCTCTCCCAGACATACAGCACTGCAAGTGGAATTATTTAGGGTTTCATTAGATTTGATTAATTCTTCTGTGTTTTCCTGTCTAACCACATGGAGGTTATTATCCATGTCCCCTTTTTCAAAAACTATCTACATACAATCTCTTTATGGAATAAGAACAAAAGAGAGTGTAGCCTCATAATGCCTTCTTTAATTTTCTTCTTACAAACACAAGATATTTGGTAATTTATTTCTAAGTACATCATGCCTGCATGTGCTGCTTCTTAGTCCTGAGGGCTTGTGGCCAGCTGTTTGTAGACTGTGTTTCCACAGGATGCAGAGAAGCAAAGTGGCGTGGCAAAATCTTGCATTCCAGCATTTGAAGTAACCTGCTGCAGGATTGTACCTCTGAGAACAAAGAAAGGTCATTGATCATAATTCAGTGTCTTCAAATTCTTCCCATTAGAAATTCTTGACATCTACTTGTGCTTCCTTACCTTTGGTACATCTCTGTTTTAAATGAGTTCTTCCAGAAGAGACCAGGGAAAACGTGACTATAAAGATACTGATGTAAAAGTAAAGATAACATGCTGTTATATTTAAAAGAAAAGAAGTTACTAGGAGTGGCTTAGAAACTGGAGGCTGTGTGAAATTCACGTGTCCAAAGAAAATGCTTGGCAGATCTCCAACACCGTGGCATGGATTTTTGTACGTCACTTACTTTGGTGCTGTAAACTGCACCAAATACAACTGTGATGTGGTATGAAATCCTTCACAAAGCAAATTTAACTTGAAAACTTGAAGTCATCTTGAAAGACTTGGCTCATGGTTAACAGCTCAAAAATCTTCAGCTGATCATTACTGTGAAGCAAATATTTAAGGCATTTCAGTCAATTTTGCATATAATCCTGATGTCAAGCCTCCTGGGATATCTAAGGCAAGAAGGGAGAGAACATTGTCATACCATTTGAAAAATACATATATTTTCTCTGTACCAAGAGCCCTGGCATTACAATTACTGTCTTTTCTCACTCAACACTGAATTTAGACACTTTTGGGCTCTATTTTCATCTCTTTGGGGAGTGATGGTCATTTAAGAACTTCAGTCTCTTTTTCCATAATAATTCCAACTTGTGTAAAAACATTTGTCCCATCAAGGACGCCTCTGTTTTAGGGCACTTTGCATGGATTATAGGAGTGAAATTCCAGTTTTAAATCCTTATCTTCTGCATTCAGTGCAAAATAAGGCAACTGAATCAGCTTTCCAGAGGATATTTAGGATGCCCAGGAGATACTGGGCTACTGTGAGTTGGCAGTTTCTTTCTGTTTGGTAATATATAAACCCATAGTCTGCTGTGTAATTTAGAGTTCCCTTCCAATCGTGGCACATTTTTCTCTTTCTCCACTGAACTACCTGAGGCAATTTTATGAATTGTTTACCGTAACATTTGAAACAGGCTTTCAACTGATTGTGAACAAGAATCACATAATAGTTTATCTGAAGCTATATGCATTTGAATGATATTTCACTAGGAAAACCATTTATAGGTGTGTGCAGAAAATGTGTGTGGTAGAAATTCTTGAGTTGCTTTGCAAGCAGAGAATGCATTAGACCAAATGCGTCTTGAGTGGACATGATCTGTGCTCTCAAGCACATCACATGCTTGGTCACTCACCCAACTGATCACAACTCAGTAGCACAGTTCAGATCTCGTGTATGCAAAAATACTTGATGAACTAAGCAGTGAATATCACAGAATCACAGAACCATAGAGTGGTTGAGGTTGAAAGGGACCACTGGGGGTCATCTAGTCTTATCGTCCCTGCTCAAGCATGGTTACATTATTCAGGATTGTGTCCAGACAGCTCTTGAATATCCCCAGTGAAGGAGACTCCACAGCCTCTCTGGACAATCTATTCCAATTCTCAGTCACTCTCACAGTAAAGAAGTCCTTCCTCATGTTCAGATGGAACTTCCTGTGTTTTAGGTTATGCCCGTTTCCTCTCACCCTGAGATGAGAGGCACCACTCATCCTGGTACCACTGAGAAGAGTCTTGACATTGTTCCTTCAGATACTTAGATACATTGATCATATAACCCCTGAGCCTTCTCTGCTCTTGACTGAATGTGCCCAGCTCCCTCAGCCTTTCCTCATAGGTGAGGTGCTCCAGACCCTTAGTCATTTTGTAGCCCTTCACTGGCCTTGCTTCAGGACCTCCACTTCTCTTTTGAACTGCACATGGTGTTCAAGGTGAGACCTCACAGGGGCTGAGTAGAGACCAAAAGTTCAATGAAAATGAGCTATTCAGAGATGTGTAATAAGTAACAAAGAAGCTTGAAACTCATATTACTCATTTTTCGCAAATTAATCACTCAGTATGAGATGTGGTCCACTACAAACCACTTGTCTTTGGTAAAGGCAAGATACTGAATTGCCCATATTCCGTTATATCATCAATCTCCTGCTTTCTAGGATATTTTGTGTAACTTGCTGCAACATTTTAGAACACTCCCCCCACAAATGTATTTATCAAGTTCCTTTTCTCCTTTTATTTGTAAATATTTACAGAATATTTCTATATAAGTGTGAAGGGTGGAACGGAGTTGATTCATTGATCATTCTGTCAGAACAAAATAAAATAATCTCTGAACATATTAAAGCTTAGAAAAAGTCCCACATTTAATTTATGGGAAAGTCAGTGCCAATTTAGGGCCTCTTTTAAGATGCACTGAAATTAAATAAAAATACAAAGTAAGTTTGGACCAGACCCACATTCCCTAAATAGCATTTCTACCTTTCTGGCTATCCTAAAGATTAATCATAACAGCTTTGTTTACATTGATGGGCTGAAGCAGCCCAAAGGTTGAACTGGAGACTAAATTCACTGCCTGTCATAGTATTTGCCAGGAGCAACAAGTCTAGGAAGTAGATTTGTCTCTGAATGAATTCAGAAAGTCTATGGAAAAGTCTTGTCAAGTGAATGAGAAGACCAAACACCTACAAAATGTG
This sequence comes from Pezoporus wallicus, assembly GCF_028554395.1. Classification (NCBI taxonomy): domain Eukaryota; kingdom Metazoa; phylum Chordata; class Aves; order Psittaciformes; family Psittacidae; genus Pezoporus; species Pezoporus wallicus. The sequence goes on along the minus strand of NW_026637066.1, from coordinate 2,545,249 downwards.
AATACTATAGCTAGCACATACACAAAACCATGTGCAGGTATTCAGGTGATGATTTCAAACCTGCTTCAGTCTCCATTGAAATGGCTTTCTTTTTTTTTTCAGTGCATTTTGTTAAGTTTACTGTTTTATCCAACTAGTATATGCTCCAGTATGAAGCTGGGTTTTACCAAATCTAGCTGTTTTCTGCCTATCCAGCTGTGCCTGATGTTGATCATAGTGTGGTCGCAGTACACAGGAGAACAGTTTTCTCCTCAGCAGTGCATTAGTGCACCTTTAGGTGAGGCTTTGCTTTGCCTTTGAGGTTTTGACTTGCACCTGCAAATGTCCCTTGGCTGTGAATATAACAAATCAAACATGCTTCTGAATCCTCCCTGATGTGAAACGCGTTATGCGCATGGGTGCCCAATCCACAAATGCATCTTCTGTGGTTCTGACAGGCTTTGTGGCAACAAGTCACAGACCAGCATTTGAAAACAGGCTTCTCAGCATCCTTACTTTATAACCCTTATGCGTGACAAGCTTCCTACTTATGTGGCAAGCGGCACTGTGGTTTGAAAAGGCAAGCAAGAGACTGCGCTTGCACATCTGACCTTCCTCCACCGAAATCACGGTCCAAGGGAATAGATGTGCCCATATGGTAATTAGTTTTCCTGTCTTACCTCCTTGGAGGCAGAAAGCACACAGATGTGGGGAAAGCCCTGGCTCCCACCCTGGGGCTGTAAAACAGCCTATGTAGCTATTTCATGAGCAACTCATATAGCACCTAATTCACGAATGTGAAAAAAGTGTAGAAGTTCAGGGAATGGAAAAAGCTTTTAGGAAGGGAAAGCAGCAAAGACAGATCACATAACAGCCTAAATATGTGACATATCCTTAGATAAAGCTGAAACTACAGCCAACAACTGTTGCTGGAGTCTGCCAGGGAGTAGGTGCCATGAGTAGCAGATATGCTTCCTCTGCTTGGTGTCTCAGTAGTGCTGACTGTTGAGACCAGAAGTTCTCGAAAGGACCAAGAGAAATGGGTCACTAAGGCCAAAGAAATCATATGTCATTGCTCAGAAGACTTCTTATTGGTGCTTATTTTCCTTAAAAAAAAAAAAAGAGAAGCTGTTAGACTCATGTTTTCAGCTCTGACTGTACCAGACTTCCAACATTAGCAAGTGCAAGTGGTGATTATCCCTGGTGCAGTAGAGCACTTAGGTACAGCTTAACTTCAGTTTTTAATACAATCAAGTTTAATACCACCTAACTACATCCAGTAAGTGTGCTGTTAAAGTGTGTCTTTGTATGATCTACACAGTGCATCCCAAATTAAGTTTTGTTTGTGGACTTTAGAAGTATAAATATAGATGTTTAAAATTTAGGTATTTATACTTAGGAGTATCTACAAAATATCCTTCACTAGTGGTGTTATATATGCAGCTACTTACAGTAAGTGACCTAAATGCCCTTGCTTGCTTTTGCAATTAGTTGTGCCTGGGGTCTCCATTACTCTAAAAACAAACAAAAAAAAATCTTTAATGTGAAGACATTCCTGATGCCTAATTAGAATATACAGATCCAGCTTTTTATAGGAAATGCTGGTTTTCTTCAGTTTTGTGTAAATTAAAACATGATAAACTGGTGGGAAAATGTATGATTATTAAACAAATGTGATCTTGGTATTACATTTTAACAAATAGATTTCAGAATGATTATCAGTCTGGTTAAAGGTGAAGACTACTTTGATTACTTCATGTTCTAAGCAATTGGACAAGTGTTAACACTTACTTAGCTATGGTTATATCTGGTAGTAAATTTTAAATCACTGTTCTTCTGGTAGTTTTCCAAAAAAGCTCAAGACTACAAAATTAGTGTTAGTTATACCACTCACTTTATTGAATTGGAAATTTTATCTAGCAACATATACCTGTGGAACCTTATTGATTTTATTTTTTTATTGATAAGTGGTTGGAGTGCACCTCGAGCATGGATGAAACATTTTTCATCCAAGAATCTCAAGTACTGTTAAATGAAATTACACCTATTAATCAAGTCTTTTGGACGCAAATGATAATATTCCTATGTTACAGGTAGATAAGATGACATACCTGTAGATATAAGTGGTCTGCTGAAAGTCAAGTCACAAAGAAATGAATGGCAAAGAACCAAGAGTGTAGATCTTGGGGCTTTGTTATATAAATATGCACTACGTATTTCAATCCAACATCAGCCTGTTATTAAAATTATGTGAAATACAGTGTGTTTTCTCATAGACTTATTATGTACAGTACAGCAGTGCTGACCTATTTTGTTGGGCACTGTGTACCAAAAAAATATAAAATACAATCCCTGTGCTGAGAGGAGACATAATAAAGATATGCTGTGTATTTTGCTATGCAGTTCAAGGTCATTACTCTGATCTTTTTACTTTTTAAACTTTGAAAGCATACCATTTTGAACTGAATGATGATTATATGGGCAAAGTGTCACAACATGCGTATGTTATATTTGTAAGGTGCCTTATCTAGAAATAATCCTCTTACATTTTCCCTCCAGTGCCAGGACACCATAACGCACAAGCAATATACTATATCTTTTGCTGGGCTCCCTTCATTCTTTTGTTTAACAAAGAGTGGTTTCCATCATTTGCTAGGTAAACTATAAAAACTCCCTGCTAATGGTATCTGACGCAGTACTGAAAAGTGAGCTGCAATATTTCAGCAGAGGGCTCTTGCTTTGTACGTTTGTATCACAGAATCCCAAAGCACTAATGGGATCTTTACAAGGAGGGAAAAAAAAAGTAGTAGCTGACAACTCAAAGACATACCTTATCTGAATAGTGTTATTGTGAAGAGAACAGACTTGTGAACAAAAGATGGAAATTACAGAAAAGGGAATCGGATATCACAGGTCCAGAATAAGAATGGTGAATAGAATATGGGGTAAAAGACTCAAAGCCTGAGTGACAGCTCAAAGACAAGATGGGATTTCATACATTTTCTAAACATTGCTTCTGTGCTTCTTTCAAAGAAATTTTCAAATACCATCTGGCTTTCCTAATTAAAGAACAGTGAGTGCTCTATAGATAGGAAATGTGTGCGTGTGTAAGTAGGAAGGGGCTGGATTATGTTTGCCATTTTCTCACTATGATCAGTTCTGCTTAGAAGTATGTGAATCTTTGGGGATGTAAATGTATATTAGCTTGAAACTGAATAGTCTAAAGTTAAGCACTGAAGATTTTTTTGGGGGGAAGGAGGGAAAAAGAGGAAGAAAAAAAAAGCAAAAGTGCATGGAAATAGATTGAGAGCTTGCAAATTGATGAAATAGCACAACTCTTGTCTGATTAGTTCACTATAGATGCTTTAAAGCATGTTTTCTTCTGTTGCTTCTTCTTAGGGTTTCGTTCCTTGAAACAATACTTTCAGCAGGGACAGAAATGCTTTTGGAGGAGTTTGACATTGAGTTGTTATCCATTTGACAAAACCTCCTGGTCGGTCATTTCTGAAAGAGCAATATATTTTGCACAAGATATTTTTAAATCTCTCTCTTGCTATTTTACTTATTAATTATTTAAACATTTTATTCAGATTTACACAATATCATAGTCAAGTGATGACTGGTAGGTTATAAAAGTTAAGGAAACAGGTAGGTGAACAAGAACTGCATGAGTAAACCATACAGGAATTGTACCCAATGAAGTGGTATAATCATAATGGAAAACAGCAGTGAAATAGATGAAATATTTTCTGTGTCAAGTATTTTGTTACATTATGTCATCTATGTCCTCCTATGAGACTCAGAATATCTAAAAAAATTATACTTCCAAAACGTACAGACTTGGAAACAAGAGCAGACAACGGGGCAGGAAGAAACAGATAAACTTCTCAAGATGGCAGGTTTTGGTAAGACTAGTAGCACGAAAATGGATAATTAATTAGTTGAAAAAATGGTAGTGAAGCAAAATGGCATTCCGGAATAGAAACATGTAGGACACAAAAAAATCCCACGAAACTGGCTTAAAACTATTGTAAAAATACTAAATGGAAAATGAAATTGTCTAATCCAGGAAAAGACATGTTACATTACTTTGTTGTTGTTCAAACCAGCATGTCAAAATAGGCAATGACATTCCTCATGTGATGCTATGTGAACATGACTAGAGGAAATACTGGTAAGACTGCTGCGGTTGAGGCATTTGGAGGATATAGGTATAGGGGTAAACAAATGTTGAGGAGCAGTTTAGGAACAGAAAGGCAAACAGGGAAAAGATGCAAAGTTAAGGGTGATGCAAAGTCACACATAGTTGAAACTAATGCTTGGCTTTCATGGCCAGCTTTCATTAGAAGGGTTCATTAGAAGAATATATGGCAGTGAATCTGAAAAGGGGGGAGTAAATGAGGGAAAGGGTTGAGCAAGGCTGTCTCATCTCATTTAATTTTTATGTTGTTCCTTTATTTTCAGAGCTGTTTCAAAAGAAATTTCCCTAGTTATTTTTTATTTGCATCTCTTCCTAGTTTTTGCAAAATTTACAGTTATTTTGCTTATCTTGCAATGCATTTTGAGGACTATTATATATGCAACATGTTATCTAAAAAAGGATGTACTCCATATTTACAATTTCTTTAATGACAGAGGGCCAAATTTGGCCAGTATATAAACAGGTGCAAAGCAGTCTGAGGTCTACAGTATTCATAGTCATTTATATAAAGACTGAAATTGGTCCAGAACATATCTGTAAAAATCTATGTCCCTTTCTTGTGGCTACAGTCCTCATGCATCATTAACCTAATACGTTTCTGGTTTTGCAATGATTATACAAATTTCTGCTTCATTTTAGCAAAAGCTTGGGGGTAGCATATAAACCATGCAGCATAATAAAATACAACTTTCAGGCACACCCTCTTGTATATAAAATTAAAGAGTGCAAAGTGCCAAGGGTTTGTATTAGTACCATCCATTTTGTTAGCATTTTTCCAATTTATCTTGCGTTACAAACCCTCAGAGTACTATGTCTATTGTAAATATTTAAGCATTACTGTTGACATAAAGATAATACTGACAAATTGAGTTAACATTTCTGCTGAGGATTACTGACCATGTGTAGTGCAGAAGAACTTTAACACCCACACCAAGCCCTGTGCTCATGCCAAACTCTGTTTAGTCTACAATACGGCAGCCTCCCTCAAATGAATTTTTAGCTTTGATTTACACAAAACATGAAACAACCTTTCTTGGATCAATTAATTGTTTGACTTTCCTAATACATTTCCATTTTAACTAGATTATGTCTGTATCACAAGACAAGTAATGGGCACAAGATGTTCGTGCTCTTATGTGCATGTATGCACATGTGCATGGTGCCATTGCTCTTACTCCAAGTTAGTATCTTCAGTGTTTTCAGTATTAGTCTACAGTGTAGTTACTCATATTTGCCTGCATTTGCAATAACAAACACCTGCATGTGCATAGTTAAAAACATGGAGAGACTCCTTGATGTGTTGTTTTGTCTTCCAAGTACAAAGTTTCTGTGGCATCTTCTCCCTTCTGACAAAGCACACACAGAGCAGAAGTAAATAATCCAGGCAGGAGAAGTTTGAAATCATTTACTTCAGTGGTGTTCTATTTACATGCTGTAGTTTGCAGTTTACTTCTGGCACTTGTAACCAAAAGTCTCCAAAAATTATAAGAAATTTTTGTTCTTGTCCTTGTATGTTACATTTGCCCTCACACAAGTTGCATCTTGGACATCACTAACACATTTTCATTTGAAAAGGGTTGTAAGACGTTCATATAAAACCTTGATTTACAAAAAAAATTTAAAATTTAAACCATTTTCAGGTTTTCAATAGTCAAGGGCAGTTTATGTTAAAATTTCAGTTTGAAGAACTGGCTAAGAACATTATGAAACGCATTATTTTTTACGTATAGCTAGAATTGAAGTACGAGTTAATACCAAGCTCTGTTTTCTTAATCCTGGACTGTGGAAGCACTAACAGAACTGATGTGCATCAGGATGCCACGTTGCAATTTGGTTACACAGCATCATTCTTGCTTGCCTCAGTATCAAATTCCCCACATTGCTTCATTGTGTTGATGAGAGTTTTCTACAATGTGTTTTATTACGAGACAACTGAAACAATCCTTTTCACATGATTTCCTTTCTTCAGCTGACAGGCAATATTTTCCACATTTAGAATGTCTCCAATTATTATGCCAATAACAGTACTCCTAATAGCTAAAACATGTTTTACAGAGGGGGGTTAAAACCCTTTTCCTAGCTTTATAGGTGGAAGGTCCAGGCACAAACTAAGCAACTGATCTGCTAGGCTGCCTGGCTATCTGGCTAGTGGCCTAGCTAGGACATAGGTCTTCTCCAGCTCCTGGTTATAATCCTACACCCAGAGAGAGGTAAATCTGTCCTAGGACATGAAACTGGGAGCCGCCTGAGCCTAAACCACTGGGCTTTCTTGAGCAAGAAAAGCAAATGGGAATTCTGAAGAAAAAAGCACTGGTGAACATGGTGTTTTGAGATGCTTGTCCTAGGTAAAACAATGCTTCTGCCTGCTTAAACAAAGTTGGAAGAGTCAACCAAACCTCTGTCACATTCAGCTGGATTTGTAGATGAGACTTCTCTTCATGAAAACTTGAAGGCAGCCTAAAGGCTTGAATCAGAAAGTTTCTGGCCACTGATGTAGTGAGGGGTGCTTATGGGCCCATAATACTAGTGCTCAAGGATTAACATTAACTGGAAGGTGAAATTCATGGACCATTCCAGAAGTCAGGAGTAGCTCAGATAGAGTATGTAATGTATATATATATACTCAGATAGAGTATGTACCTACTATGGCAGAGTTCATAACTCTTGGTCTTGCTTGCTTAGCTTTCTGATTTTCCTGGTACCTCTGGAAATGTAGCTCTGGTTTCAAGAAAGAACTGTGGTGCTAGAGAATTCTTAGCACAGGACTACAAGAGCAAATGAGTTTGCCTTCAGGCTTGAAGCAAGAATAATATCTCTGCAGTGTAGAAAAAGCAGTCCTGACTAGGATAATTGTACTCTTAACAATATAAAGACAGCAGTAGTGAGATACCACATTGTTTGTCAGAGCTAATTATAGCTGAGTTGATCTGGAATTCAGTTTGCAAGAGCAGTGTGTTTCTCTACCTTTAGCAAAGCAATAGAGTAATGTAGCTGAAGAGTATAAAGTATCCTGTCTCCCAGAAGTAAATACCTAGAACGTAAGCAGTTTTACAACCTACCTAAATCTCTCCCCAGGAACTATTACAGAGCTGAGCTCTTTACACCCTTAATGTGTGTTTGTTCTCAGTATACTCCTGTAAAGCTAGCAAATAAAGAACTAAATAAAGACACACTAGAAGAAATGATATACCTTTAGTCTAGAAAAAGATCAATGATACGGTGAGATCTAACTGCCAGCTTTTAACAAGAAATATTAAAACTAACCCTAGTCTAAGATATCAACTTATAGTATCTTCAACCATCTTTTGTTTATTAATTGTCTTTGCCATGTTATGTATGCCAGTCCTTTCTGCTCTTTCTTTCCCCCATTCTTTTGCAATTCCATTGCCTCCCTCTCTCAAAAGCAACAATTTACCCTTCCTTTTTTCCCTTGTCTGGGTGCAATAAGCTTCTAACCACTCAAGCATGACTCAGCTTGCAGACAAATAATGATAAAATGATCAGCAGTTGTGTATAAACCGGTCTGTAATTTTTCATAGGATGATCTTCTACAGCCTTTGCCCTTGCAATGCTAATGAGGCACATATATATGAGCACTCAACAAGTCGCCTGATTTGATCTAAGTGGCATCAGGCAGACTGCCTCATCTAATTTATCTGCTTAGAGGGAAAACCCAGAGCAGGTTACGAAAACCGATGTTTGGACAGCTTTATATAATGATAGATGTAATACAGACACAGATACTTTGTTTTTGTACTAAATTCATTCTTTGTGTTTGGCTATAAAATGAAGTATAACAAAAGCCTTCTCTTTCTAGTTGAGTCTTTGCATAGCTCTCTCAGTAGAGGTCTTCCCTTACAGTAGTGGTAGCCTCCTACTTAGCATTAATTACGCTCTCAGGATGGGTTTCTGTTTTTTCCTGAAAAACTTAAAAAGGCCCTTAAAAAACTTAAAAAACTGTAACTTAAAACTGTAGGGATCTTCTTCTAGCTTTGCATAGGAGTCCTAGGGATCTTTTCATAGCTAGTGAAAGACTTTCAGAGATACTTGCATTATGAAGTCTTAAGATTATACAAAATGAAACATATTTTTAGATGCAACATCCTTTCCCACATGCCATGGTTCTCTTAGAAAAGGACTGTCTGGGAAAGCTTGCATTTCTGAGAGTGTTCTTCCTGTGGAGAGGCAAAAGCAAAGGTTATAACTTCTGGAAAAATAGTATGTTGATAGGTGTCTTTAATGACCTTTACTAGGACCAAGGATTAATGTGGGTCTAAATTGGCAGTTTTATTAGTGACTGAAGAGAGGAATAATGAGCTTGGTATCAACATTTATGAGTATTATTGGAGTGCCTGGGTGGAACTGAGCACATAGTGAGACTACAGAACTACTGCACTGAAAGTGGAGAGATTGAAAACAAATCTTCAGTTTGGAGAAAATGCAAACCTCTTAAAAATGTGGAAAGATAACCTGAAACAGTTATCTAGTCAGAGGAAAGAGGCTACAGTGATTGTTGGTCCACAGCTGTTTGTGTAATGTAAATTAGATTTTCTCATTGAAGTTTTGTCTTGTCTTTTGCTGCCTAAATGGCAAAATGCGTATGAAGGAGCCACGGTACTGAGTCTAAAAGAATTGTTTACAGGCATGGAAAAGCCTGTTACCTCTGCACAGCTCTCTAAATTAGAGGTCTTCCTTTACAGCAGTGGCAGCATTAATCAAGCTCTCTGCTGTTGTGTTGAGGCTTACAACAGCATCTGACAAGCAAAAAGTGAACTGCTTTTCAGCATTCACAGGTTGTCTTACCACTCAGTTTGTAGTTATCATAAATCCACCTATACACCAGAACATGCTGGTAGAATAGGACTGTGTACAGACTTACGTGAAAAAGGGGGGCGATAATAACCTCTCTGCCCATAAGGTGCTATGATATCGCCTGAAATATCATCTGCTCTGCACCAAATGGTACTGGCTGGAGGGGGAAATTAGCATTAAGGATGGCTGCTGTGGAAGTGGAGGACAGTTTTTCTGTTTTGAAGAATTAAGTATTCAAAATACAGCTAAACTCTTGAAGGAGGAGAAACTGTGGTGACCTTACGCATGAACATCTGTAGAGACGTATACATAACAATACAGAGGAATTAGTTACAATGGCTTAGCAATAGGAGTGTTAGCTAAGAACAGTAGGAAAGATTTTAGAGGAGGAAAGCTCCTGGCCATGAGAACCATCACTCTGGGAGGGAGCAGAGACTTTCTCTGATGGAACATGAAAACCCAGACCGGATAAAGTGCTGGTAGAAATACAAAGAAGGTTATGCTCCTGCACTGAAAGGCAATTAGAACAGAGGAGCTGTAGGTTATTGTTTGCAGATCCTATGATTACTGAAAGGATTGATAGCTCTCCTCTGCCCTCACAAAAAGGCACCCTGCTGCTCCTTTTGGATAGCGGGATAAAACTGACCCTTTCTGCACAGAAGGGAGGCTCAGAAACTCGTACACAGTCACTCCACCTGGATTAATGCCCAAGCACGTTTTCACTGGTGGTGGATGTTTCGTTGTTTTTAAGCCTGAAGGCAGAGTTCTGATACCTCATCTACAGCAGCTTAGCTAGCTGGGTTGTACGTTTTAGAGGTTTATAGCCTGGCACCACTATTCAGGCTCTTGAAGCTTTTGAGTAGATCTGTCATATTTTCAGAGAAATTACAGCTTTTGGGCAGCTTCCTCAAATAATTCAAGAAATTCTGGATCTAACCATGCCATTCTGAGAACTGACTGGTTATAAATCAGGGCAGAACTTGTCTGAATGCTCTGAGACTCAGCAGCGGGAAGAAAGATGTTACAATAAATGGAGCATCTCATTTGATTTGAAACACAGATGACTGATACTCTCCAATATTGTAAAAGTAGCTAGCAAATATAGGGGCAATGTGAAAGTTTTCTGACCTGAAGAAGAAATTCAATACAGCCTTGTCTGTCCTGCATTTTACATGCTTGCTTCATGATCATTTAGCATATGCTTTATTCTTTTAACAGGTGTAAGTCTATGAAAATGGAAAAGCGGCTTTCCCATACTCAATTAATAAATGTATAAAGCACCAATTGCATGATTTTTTTAATCAACAACATTTTAGATACCATAAGGGATCTGTAATTACTATTATATTATATAGGGTGGGAACAAAGCATCATGGTAACTCTGCCCTTTCTGGGGCAGGATGTTCCTGTCTGAAACCTCACACACGTACTCAGCAAGTAATCCAGCTGTGGAAAGACTAAGTTCTCTTCAGAGATTCCCTCACAGTGTCATTCTTGGTTGAGAGAGCTCTTTTAGGCTCATTTCGACTGAAAGCAACACATGCATGCATGCATGGTATTTTCAGAACATACAAGTGTTTAAAATGCACTTGCATGCTGCAATAAATCTCCAGGAACTCACTTTATTGTTATATACATCTTAAAATGAATCAATTTGGAGTGGCTTGAATCATCACTACTGTTTCTCCATTGCAAACAATGCCTTCCTCACCATTGCATCCTCCTTCCCCCGTTCTGCTAAGGCAGAATATACTCTTTCCAGTTTAGTAATAACTGAAGAAGTAAGCAGGATGAGGGGAAATACTTTCTCTGTCATTTGGGAGAACAGAAATTATTGACCACTATCTTGAAAAGAAAGCATTAAAAACTAAAGATGGAAAATGAAACCTTCCTTTCATTCTAGCCTAACTGGGAGTTGCCTGCTCTTTCTGTAGTTGAATAGAATTTTAAACCAGGATTGGAAACAAAGGCAAAACTGCAAGGGCTAGTTTACAATATTTGAATGCACAAAAGCCAGTTTAACCTGATTTTCATAGTTGATGTGAGAGATTGCTGTGACTCAAATTTTATGCCTTCTGTTGCCTCATGAAAACAAGTACTACAGAAAAAAAGTTTGGGGACCTAGAGCCAAACACAATTAGTGGGATGCCTAGAGAATAAAATTAACTAAAACGCTGCAGGCTAGAAATCCCACAGTCCAAGCCCAGAATACGCCTGTGAGCACTGTGTGCTTTCAGTCTTTCATTTTCAGGGGTGTGAGAGCTGCTAGGGATGGAAAGAGGAATGTTTTGGCCAGCAGGGAAATACCTACAGCAAGAGGTAAAATGAGGAAGATTCTCCATTGCAGGCTGTCAAAAACAATTGCTCCTTTTCCTCCTTTTTGGACAGAATTTGGTGAGATGGAATCTCCTTCCATTTCTGGGTACAGATGTGCAGTTCTAGATTGTAGGGCATGCGGATGTCCCTGTCAGAACTCTCCCTTCCCTGGTCCAGTACCTGGAACATTATTGCATGTGACATACCAACAGTAAGCAATAGAAAGATATGCAGCTGTACAGGCTACTTCCAGGAATTGCTGAGTTCCCCAGTGTCCTGAATTAAAGGCTCATAAGCATTTCAGAACAAAAGAAGCTGCTTTGATGAGCCAATTGCCTGTGATGTGACCCTTGGGAGTGTAGACATCCTAGCTGTAATTTAATTTGCTGTAATCTGTGTGCTTTGTGAATAAAAACAAATGCACAGAGTACTACTATAAAAGCACTGCAAGCTCCAAAAACTTCAAAAAAGATCCTCACATAACTAAGATGCACACAGATGAGGGTCCTAAAGAGGGAGGCATATGAGTCTTCAGAAGATTTATGACCATCAGGAGGAGTTTGGGGGGAAAACTTGAGAGCTGCTGTGGGAAGTCTGGGAAGACGTGGCTTGTGCATGTAAGGGCAGCTGAGGGGAACAGCACAACAGGGAGAGGAACAAGTATCCATGTAGCACACATGGGCAGGAGCCGCATCATGGTAGGGGTGAGTGGACATCAGTTCCAGTGACTTGAGTCCTGCCTGCTTCATGTCTGCAGAGTTGGAGAGCTCTAAAAGTCTATGACTTTCACCAGAGATTTTAGCAGTGGTGGTGTTTTGAAGCTGGGCTTCCTGGGATGGTTATCAAATGTGGGAGAGAGAAATGCTTCAGGACTTGGCAAGTCCAGTATGAAGATCACCTGCCAGCTTAAGAGGCAGGTATGGATCTTATCAAAGTACAAAGCTAAATAGAAAGAGGCACAGTACCACCTGGGAAAAAGTGAAGGAAATCTAACACCTGGGAAGTACAGGAAAAGCCAGAAAGTTCACAAATAAGGTCTGAAGGAAAACAGATACCAAGATGAAAAACAATGATTTTAGGAGGAAAAAAAAAAAAAAGAAAAATTGTTTGAAACACCCGATAAATAAAAATCCCTATATGTGTATACCTTTACAAATGTTTTGTTTTCTGGTTTTTTTTGGGTATTTTTTCCTGTTCCATGCAAATATTGTGGTTCTTCTGAAGCAAATAGCCTTCTATTTGTCCTCAAAAGATTGTGTAGGCTCTGATTTTTTCTGAACAGACACATATTTTAGGGAAGATCCTAGAAAAATGTCAGTAAAATGTGGAAGTAAAACAAAGGTTATGTGAAAAAATACTCTTCAACAAGCAGAAGGGTTCTCAGTGCTGAGTAGGTTTTGTTTATAGAAAACATTACAGTAAAGTCCTGCATCACATGCAGAGTTAAATTTTCTTGTTTTCCTTTAATCCTTTATTCATTCCTTCCTTTCTTGACTATAAAAATATGTTGAAATAAACCTAATATAATTTATATTTAAAATGGGAACTTCTAGGGTTGTTTGGGCTTGACTAGAATCTTATTTGTGCCTTAAAATCAAGAATCCCAAAAGCAAATAGAAACGGAAAATAATAGACAAGCTTGGTATTTTGGCTATGCATTTACTAGCAAAAGCAGTGACTTTTGCTTGGAAAATGGACAGGAGTCAGAATTACAGACCTTCAAGTCATAGGCTGCAGAACCAAAATATGTGTCTAGTCATACAGTTTTCACATGAGCTTACTTCAGTGGCACTTGCTGATCACTGTTGGTTATGTCCTTATCTCTGTTCAGTCACAGAGGATGCTGTTACATTATTGGCTCAAACTAGACAGTTCTGTTTTTCAGTGTTGAAGCTGCATGTGAGGATCAGGTGAAGACCCATATGCAGGACAGTCTGGTCTCCTGCATAACACTACTTCTATGTTACGTTTGGACTGAGCCACTTTGGAATTCAGGAGGTTGCAATAGTGTCTTCAATGTGATGGTCCTGCTGCCCATTCTGTTGTTCTTCCCGTTGTGGTAATACCTGTCTATGGGTTATGTCTATCATCAAAGGAAAATATTTTCCTTAAGAAAAAAAAAAAAGAATTGTCAGACTCATCTGTAGTAATCAACAGAGCTATGTGCAGGTCATACATGATTTACATTATTTCCCTCTATTAGTTATCTCCCTTAATGTCAAAAAAATTATCCCCTTACAGACATATTAGCCCACAAAGGTAGTATGGGCAGAATAAGAAAAAATTAGCAGTGAAGTCTGTGTGGAGATAGGTTCTGAATCATTATGTATGTCCTCCATCTAAAAACGTTAAATGTAGGCACTGAATAAAACTGGAAAAGAGCATAAATGTAATTTCTGGGTTTAAAGTGTAATAACATTTTCATAAATATTCATTTATACATTCTTTTTCCTTGAACATTATAACCCCTCTGAAATGTATGCTTCACCTTCCACTCTCCTGTTTCTTCTATTCTCTTTTTGTAACTATTTCCTAATATCTTTGTATCTGCTTTTGGTTGGTGTTTTGTTTTTTTTTATTCCCCTGAGTTCCAGTAGTCTTTTATTTATGAACACAGCTGTGTAAGTGCATATTGTCAACTGCAGTCGTGAGGTCAGTCAAGTTACAGAACTGATTGATTATTCAAAGCTGGAAATATTTTTAAAGAAATATATGTTTGGATAAAAGGAAATCTAGTATTATGAGAGTATTTTTTTTTTTTTGTTCTATCTTATTTACTGCTGATTGTAGCTTGATATACACTATTACTATAAAGATAGTTGCCGGTGTGTCTTTATAGACTGCTTTCAGATCACATTTGCTCAGCATCAAAAGACTTCTTTTGTACTGCCAATCCTCACATCCAAGCTGGAATCTAAAAGCCACACTGCCTCCTATATCCTTGCCAGTCAGAATTGTACTGTGTTTGCAAATTAGGTGACAGTGCTGTTGCTGATGCACAAGGATGGCGTCAGTCCAGCTCCCTGTTCCATACTGTAATTGGCTTTGCAGTGCTACAGAAGTGAAACATTCCTTTTGTCAGAAAAAGCAGGAGCTACTTCTCAAAGACACACAAAGAGCAGACAGATTTTGGAGGAATGTGACATTCCGACAGAGCTACTTTCTGGAGTGTGACTCCCATGATAAAAGAAACTGAGGGAAAATATGGAACAACTCTGACCTAGAGGACACATTATACAGGGACTTATCCCCTTTACCATTAAAAAAAAAAGCCTAAAACACAAACAAACAATAAAACCGCAAACGAGTCAAATTCTTTCACTTGAGAGAGGTCTGGCGGGGAGCATTGCCTGTCCCTGAAGTGTAAGCTGCCTTTTCTAGGAAACTCAAAGAATTTCCTCAAAAATGGTTAACAGAACTATTTCTGCAGTTTTCTAATTCAGCCTCCCCTGGAGTGCATGTGGAAGGAGTAAGGATGGTGGCCTGGGGTAGGCTTCCAGTGCCACACCTGCAGGAAACCTCAGGAGGCACCAGCTGGGGAGATGTAGGGGAAGGACTGAAGTTTTCACCTTCAGAGTATTGACCAAAACGGACCACAGAAGCCTTGGTGGACGTCTCACATTGTTCTCCGGCAGAGAAACTTACTCCTTCTGACAGAGGATAGGGACATGGAGATCATGCCATTATCTCTGTCTTCAGTATGCTTGTGGTCATTGAATTGCATTTTATTCTTGCAGCCAATAGTTTGTGTGTGAGCAAAATGTTTTTTACAGATTTAGAAGGTGTCTAAACTTGGTCAGAAGCTATCTTAACTATGATTAGTAGCCCTAGCTATGTTAACACTCTTTCTAATCTAAACTTCAATGTGAAGGTCAGGAGCCACAACTCCTTCCTCAGTATTTTCCTTCTCTCTTATCTAATAACTTCCCATCATTATTATGACTTTAATACCAAATATTCTCTCCTCATGATAACACTCAGACACCATAGTTGAGTCCCTGCTCATTTTTAATAAGTCCCTTTGTGCAAGGTAACTTAACAGTTCTTCTCTTCTTCTGATAAATATTTCTGTCTTTTTTGGAAAACATTAATCCTGGATTTTATTCCATTGTCTACCGTGTTATATACCATCTCACTGTTGTTATTTCTGTGTTTATGAGAGGTGTCTTCAGTGCTGTGAACTCTTCCTCTTCTTTCTTCTCCCCGAAAAGAGGCCTTTCTCTGTGTTTGTAAGGGAAGTTTGTCCCCACAGTCCAGCACCTGGACATGGTCAATCTGCCAGAAAGGAGTCTCCTAAACAGGCCAAAGTCTGACCTCTGGAAGCTGAAGGTAGCAGTTCTGCTAACCACCCACCTGACTTCTCCAAGAATTGAAAACTATCATTTTATTTTCACTGTGCCCAAGACAGCCTCCAACCATTACATCACTCACAGGTCCTTCTCTGCAAACGACAGGTCCACTGGTTACCTTCCCTTGCTGGCTCACTCACCAGTGTGTCAGGGTTATCTTCCACACACTCCAGGAACCTCATGGACTGTTTCCTCTCCACTGTATTGTATTTCCAGTGGACATCTGGTAAATTGAAGTCCCCTACATGAAAAAGGACAAGCGATCATGCCTGGTGATCTCCCAGCCGCTTATAGAATATTTCCTACACCTCTTCATCGTGGTTGGGTTGTCTGTAACCGACTCCCACCACTCTATCTGTCTTGTTGTCCTTTGCCTTGATTTTTACCCACAAACACTCAACACTTCTACCATCATCATCAAGCTCTAGTCGGTCAAAGTACTCCCTAACATACAGGGCTCTCCCACCACCTCTCTTTCCTTGCCTGTTCCTTCTGAAGGGTTTATAGCCATCCATTGCAGCACTCCAGTTGTGTGTTGTCCTACCATGGTTCTCTGATTGCCGCTATATCACAGTTTTCCTGCTGCACAATGACTTCCAACTCCTATTGTTTGTTGCCCGTGCTGCGTGCATTTGTGTAGATGTACTTCCATTGGGCTATTGATCTCACCACCTCTTTCTGGGGAGACGCCTTAATACCTATGTGACTGTTCGGCTGGTGGCGCAAGTCTTGGAGCAGGTATTGATCTGCTGTTTCTTCTCTCATCATGTTATGCAATGGAAAAAATGAGAACATCACTACTTGTAAGGCTCCCGATGCCTTGCACTATTGTCCCAAGGCCCTGAAGCCTTTCTTGATTGTCCTTGGACTTCCTGTTGCAACTTCATTTCTGCTTACCTGAAAAATCAATAATAGATAATACAGTACCAGGGTAAGAGGTTTTCTTGCAAGATCTCTAACCCAGGCTCGAGAGAGGCAGCAGACTTGAAATAACTTTGAAGTGGTGCAATTTTACTTGAGCTAGGAGTCATTGTAATTGGCCTTGTTTGGTTATACTGCACATCCTTTCTGATATTGACAGTATGTTAGCACTTTTTCTGTCTCTGAACGTTTGAATGAGTACTCTTAGGACACTCAGGCCCAATTTATCCAGGCCTATGGATCTTAAGATACTTATTTCTACCTCTGTGTTTGACGCTTCCCCTTATTCATGGAAAATCCACTGTCAACATGATGTGATATCAGTATATGTGTGTATATATATATATATATATATATATATAATCATAGACTAGTTAGGGTTAGAAAGGACCTTAAGATCATCAAGTACCAACCCCCCTGCCATGGGAAGGGACACCTCAAACTAAACCATCTCACCCAAGGCTTTGTCCAACCTGGCCTTGAACACTGCCAGGGATGGAGCATTCACAACCTCCCTGGGCAACCCATTCCAGTGCCTCACCACCCTTACAGGAAAGAATTTCCTTCTTATATCCAATCTAAACTTCCCCTGTCTAAGTTTTAACCCGTTACCCCTTGTCCTGTCACTACAGTCCCTAATGAAGAGTCCCTCCCTAGCATCCCTATAGGCTCCCTTCAGATACTGGAAGGCTGCTATGAGGTCTCCACGCAGCCTTCTCTTCTCCAGGCTGAATAGCCCCAACTTTCTCAGCCTGTCTTCATATGGGAGGTGCTCCAGTCCCCTGATCATCCTTGTGGCCCTCCTCTGGACTTGTTCCAACAGTTCCATGTCCTTTTTACATTGAGGACACCAGAACTGCACACAATACTCCAAGTGAGGTCTCATGAGAGCAGAGTAAAGGGGCAGGATCACCTTCTTCAACCTGCTGGTCATGCTCTTTTTGATGCAGCCCAGGATACGGTTGGCTTTCTGGGCTGCTAGCACACACTGCCTGCTCATGTTCATTTTCTCACCGACCAGCACCCCCAAGTCCTTCTCCGCAGGGCTGCTCTGAATCTCTTCTCTGCCCAACCTGTAGCTCTGCCTGGGATTGCTCCAACCCAGGTGTATGACCTTGCACTTGGCATGGTTATACTTCATCAGGTTGGCATCAGCCCACCTCACAAGCGTGTCAAGGTCCCTCTGGATGGCATTCCTTCCCTCCAGGGTATCAACCGAACCACACAGTTTGGTGTCATCGGCAAACTTGCTGAGGGCTCCCTCAATCCCACTGTCCGTGGCAGTGACAAAGATGTTGAACAAGACCGGTCCCAACTCTGATCCCTGAGGGACACCACTCGTTACTGGTCTCCACCTGGACATTGAGCCATTGACCCCAATAATTTGCATGCAGCCATCCAGCCAGTTCTTTATCCACCGAGTGGTCCATCCATCAGATTGATGTCTCTCCAATTTAGAGTCAAGGATGTCGTGTGGGACAGTGTCGAATGCTTTACACAAGTCCAGGTAGATGACATCAACTGCTCTACCCCTGTCCATCAGTTCTGTAGCCCCGTCATAGAAGGCCACCAAATTGGTGAGGCAGGATTTCCTCTTAGGGAAGCCATGCTGGCTGTCACCAAGCACCTTGTTGTTTTTCATGTGCCTTAGCATGCCTTCCAGGAGAATCTGCTCCAAGATTTTGGCAGGCACAGAGGTGAGACTGACTGGTCTGTAATTCCCTGGGTCATCCATTTTCCCCTTCTTGAAAACTGGGGTTATATTTCCCTCTTTCCAGTCATCAGGAACTTCACCTGACTGCCATGATTTCTCAAATATGATGGCCTGTGGCTTCGCAACTTTATTGGCCAGCTCCTTCAGGACCCGTGGATGGATTTCGTCATGTCCCACGGACTTGTGTACGTTCAGGTTTTTAAGATGGTCTTGAACCAGATCCTCTCCTACAGTGGGCCCAAGGTCTTCATTCTCACAGTCCCTGCATCTGCCTTCCAGGACTTGGGTGGTGCCTTCGGAGCATTTGCCAGTGAAGACCTAGGCAAAGAAGTCATTGAGAACCTCAGCCTTCTCCAAATCCTGTGTAGCCAGTTCTCCCGAGAGCTTCCTGAGGGGGCCTATGTTCTCCCTAGTCTGTTTTTTATTTGCTACGTACCTGTAGAATCTCTTCCTGTTATCCTTAACATCCCTAGCCAAGTTTAATTCTAACTGGGCCTTAGCTTTCCTAACCTGGTCCCTTGCTTCCCGGACAACATCCCTGTACTCTTTGCAGGCCACCTGACCTTGCTTCCACTTTTTAAAAGCCTCTTTTTTCATCTGAAGTTTCTTCAGCAGCTCCTTATCCATCCAAGGAGGTCTCCTGGCCCCCTTGCTTCACTTCCTTCTAGTTGGATTTGCATTTGTTGACTCTCCATCCTTATTGAGTGAGTGATAGCCTGACTTGTGCTTTTAAATTGTAGCAAACTTTTAACTCATGTAAAAATCATGTTCTGTAGGAAAATTAAGAACTTCAGTGTGTGCATTACTATTTGCAAAACAAGCACATTTGCCTTCTCTTTATGCTCTCTGTTTTTATGTCCCACATGTAATTCTCGTCTCTAAACAGGAGAGACATCAATTTGATCGATGGACTCCTCAGTGGGTAAGAATCAGGCTGGATGGCTGTACACAAACAGCTGTGGTCAATGGCTCAATATCTGGCTGGAGACCAGTAATGAGTGGTGTCCCTCAGGAATCAGTGTTGGGACCGGTCTTTTTTAACATCTTTGTTGCTGACAAGGACAGTGGGATTGAGTGCGCCCTCAGCAAGTTTGCTGATGACACCAAGCTGTGTGGTTCAGTTGATACGCTGGAGGGAAGGGATGGGACCCAGAGGGACCTTGGCACACTTGAGTGGTGGGCTGATGCCAACCTTATGAATTTCAGCAAAGCAAATTGAAAGGCCTTACACCTGGGTCAAGGTGATCCCAGGCAGAGCTACAGGCTGGGCAGAGAAGAGATTCAGAGCAGCCCTGCCGAGAAGGACTTGGGGGTGCTGGTTCATGAGAAACTGAACAGCCAGCAACACCCAGAAACCAACATGTGCTGAGCTGCATCAAAAGGAGCGTGACCAGCAGGTCGAAGGAAGTGATCCTGCCTCTCTGCTCTGCTCTCATGAGACCCCACTTGGAGTATTGTGTACAGTTCTGGTGTCCTCAACATAAAAAGGACATGGAACCGTTGGAACAAGTGCAGAGGAGGCCACAATGATGATAAGGTGGCTGGAGCACCTCCCATATGAAGACAGGCTGAGAAAATTGGAGCTGTTCAGCCTGGAGAACCGAAGCTGCGTGGAGACCTCATAGCAACCTTCCAGTATCTGAAGTGGGCTTACAAGCATGCTAGGGAGGGACTCTTTATCAGAAACTACAGTGATAGGACAAGGGCCAATGAGTTCAAAGTAAAACAGGGTAAATTCAGGTTAGATATAAGCAAGAAGTTCTTTCCTGTTAGGGTGGTGAGGCACTGGAATGGGTTGCCCAAAGAAATGGTAAATGCTCCCTCCCTGGCAGTGTTCAAGGCCAGGTTGGACAGAGCCTTGGCAACACAGTCTAGCATAAGGCGTCCCTGTCCATGATAGGGGGGTTGGAACTAATTGAGCTTAAGCTCTTTTTCAACCATAGCATTTTATGTTTCTGCGTATTTTCCTCCCGCATTCCAGTTTGTGTTTTTTGGGTAATTTTTTCTTTTTTTTTTTAGAACTAGAACTGAAAAAACAGGAAATTATCTGACCACAAGATCAACTGGAGCGCATGGAGTGTAATGCCATTAGAAAGGTTTGAACATAAAACCTGAAGGACTTGACAGTGAAATTGATCATTTAGGAGATATTATATGTCAGCCCTTTGAAAATCCTGCAGAGACATCACAGACCTCTTAGCAGAGGTAACTCCCAACACGTCTCAGTGTGGAAAAGTCTGATGTTTTCTGTCACTTAGCTTATCTTGTTCCGTTATTTTTTCTGTATTTCCAAGACAACTGTAATTGCAGTTAATCTGTTGTAGGAATGTTCTGCTTGGGGAGTGGATTGCTTTTATTTTGGGCACTGTGCATTGGTAACTTGTCATTTTTTTTGCAGTTAATCCAAATATCCTCTCACCCCACCTGCATTTTGATGAAGCAATGGCTGATCAGATGTCCTCAGTGGGAGAATGACTCCATGATGCATAAATTTAGAATGACAAGTTTTGTCTGCGTTTACAGAAATGTCTGAGAGGACAATGAGAAGAAAAGACTGAAGTATTACAGTGGAAGTGGACAGTGAGAGGGAAGGGAGGTTGTTATCACTTTTACTGTATTCAAAGCTCTGTCCTTCTTTACATCTCTGCTCCTGGGCTGTACTAAAACTGAAGTCTTACTGTATGAATGGGTAAGTCTTTGTTCCTTGCGCTCTTGTGTGATATTTGTCTTGAAGAAAAAGGCTCCTTCAGTACTTCTGCTTATGAAGGAAGTTTGCTATTGAGAAGTGTTGAACACTGCTTAAGTCTTCAGTGGGTATTTAAAAAAAACAAAGAGCTTGTGACTGGAAGAGACAAGTTCTCTATGTAGTTGAATAACTTGTCATTTGAAGATTTTATGCTTTTTAGTTTACCACAGGATGCTACAAGAAATTTCTTCCAGTGACTAGGAGGACATCCAACACATAGCCAGGCCTTAGCAGGTGTTTGCCACATGCTGTTGTGATGGCTAGGATTAGCTGTTACCCAAGTGAACAAACATCTGTCTTCTATTATTCCCACAGACTTAATTTCAATTCATGTCAATGTTCTTATCAGTATGTGACAGTTGATTTGGTTCTCCAAGGTTCAGTATGAGGACTTGTGGCAAAGTATGCAGTAAATGTGCCTTTCTATGCAGGGGTGCAATTTCTTCCCAACAGTGATTACAGGACTTCCCAGGTCATATGAACATGAAGAAAAGGAAACTTTTCCTATCAGCATGTGTGGTGATTGTTTCCTAAGGATTTTTTTATTCTGGCTATACAAAGCAGATAAATCTTCAAGACATATCTTACCCAAAAGCAAAGTTTACTGTAGTAAACTCCAATGGGAAATAAAAACCTCAGATATCTTTTTTTTTTCTTTTAATTTTTGCATGTTTCGCAAGCTGCAGAACAGGGTCCAACAAGTACAACAGACCTGGCCTGTTTGGTTGTTTCCTCTCTTGTGGCCAGATTTCTCTTGCTAGTCCTCTCCCAGTCCTCTTTTAGGCTATTTATTTTTGCCTGCATACTGACTGACAAACAGAAATCCAGGCAAGGAAAATATGTAGGACGCATTTCCTAATGTTTCATCGGCCTTTAGAAAGGAAAAATCTTTTGACATTACAGAGTGTTAACCTGTTATTTATATAGTAAAGAGCATTGTGATGTAGAAAATGTAATTAATCCCTAGGAAAAGTTTCCATATAAGAAAAAAATGAGGCCACTGTCAGGACACAACTCCATTTTCACAGACTTTCTTCTCTAGCATTTTCCATGGCTTATTTCAGCTCACTTCAGGGAACTGCTTTGAAGTCTGCTCTTCAAGATGTGTTAGGAGATTGGCTGTTGGTCTGTTGTTTACTTAATTGGATTTTTTGTCCTAGGACGTAACTCAAGATTTTAAAATAAACTTGTTGATCTGAATTAAGATGAAAGGGTGAAATCTAAAAAGCATTCAAAGCTAATCAAAATTTCACTGCTATCAATCAAAATATTTCTGTAACTGTAGAGCATTTTGTTACATTTTGTCTTTCCACCCAATCAGGGTGAGGAAGAGAACAAAAGCTCTACCCAATTGGAGGCCATCTCTATACCACAAACCTTGTTTACTGGGGAGAACTTTAACTTACCTAACATCTGCTGAAAGGGCAACATGAAAAGTTGCAGTCAGTTTAGAACACTTCTGGAGGGTGTAAAGGGTAACTTCTTCATAAAGAGAATGGATCGGCAAACCAAGGGTGAGGCACAGTTTGACATCCTAGTCAATAACGGGGAAGATGTGGTTGAAAAGAGGGTAACCCATATCAGCCTTGGCTGTTGCAACCAGGAATTACTGGAGGTCAGGAGCCTAAAGGGTGTAAAGAAATTGAGCCGCAGCCCAGCTCATTCAGAATACTGGTAGATGTGATCCCTTAATGCAGGTCTGATGGGAAAAGGAGAAGAAAAATCTTCTGGCTCTTGGTCTGCCAAGCCATTATCTATTGTATTTGAGTAGTTGTGGCAGTCCAGTGAAGTTCCTGATGAATGGAAAAGAGGAAATATAAACCCCATTTTTTAAAAGGGGAAAAAGACCCAAGAAACTACAGGCAGGACAGTCTCACCTTGGTGCCCCAAAAGATCTTGGAGTAGATCCTCTTGGAAACTCTGCTAATGCAAACGGACAGTAAGAGGGTGATTTGTGACAGCCAGCATGGCTTCACTAAAAGCAAATTGTGCTTGACAATTTAGTGGACTTCTACAATGGGGCCGGGTCATTAGTGGATAAGGGAAGAGCAACAGACACCATCAACCTGGATTTGTGCAAGGCTTTGACACGATTCCACATGGCACCCTTATCTCTAACTGGAGAGGCATGGATTTGATGGATAGACCACTCGATGGTTAAGGATTTGGCTGGATGTTGCATGCAGAGAGCTGTGGTCAATGGCTTGATATCCAAGTGGTGATGAATGGTGGTTCTCAGGGGTTGGTGTTGGGACTGATCCTGCTCAACATCTTTGTTGGTGACATGGACAGTGGGATTGATGCACCCTCAGCAAGTTTGCTGATGACACCAAGCTGTGTGGTTCGGTTGATACGTTGGAGGGAAGGGATGGGATCCAGAGGGACCTTGAAACTCTGGAGAGGTGGCCAATGCCAAACACATGAAGTTCAACCAAGCCAAGTGTGAGGTCCTACACCTGGGTCAGGGCAATCCCAGGCAGAGCTACAGGCTGGGCAGGGAAGAGATTCAGAGCAGCCCTGCCGAGAAGGATTTGGGGGTGTTGGCTGATGAGAAACTTAACATGACCCAGCTTCAGTGTGCACTCACAGGCCAGAAAGCCAACCTTATCCTGGGCTGCATCGAGTGTGACCAGCAGGTCGAGGGAGATGATTATTTTCCTCTACTCCACTCTTGTGAGACCCCATCTACTGTACTGCGTCCAGCTCTGGGGTCCTCAACATAAGACAGGTATCGACCTGTTGGAGTGAATCCAGAGGAGGGCCACAAAGATGATCAGGTGGCTGGAGCACCTCTGCTATGGAGACAGGCTGAGAGAGTTGGGCTTGTTCAGCCTGGAGAAGAGACACCTAGGGAGCTAGCAGCAGTTAAGACCAGCACCATTGAGTGCTGTATGAGCAAGTGCACGCAGGGAGATGGAGGGAAGTGATTATTCCTCTCAACTTGGCATGTCTTGGATCACACCTGGACACTGTGTCCTCTGCTTTGGTCTTCCCAGTCCAAAGTAGACATTGACAAACTGGAGTGAGTCCAGGAGAGGGATACCAGGTTTCGCAGAGGCTAGAGCACCTGCCTTGTGGGGGAAGCCTGAGAAATGGGGCTGCTTCAGCCTGGAGAAGGCTCAAAGCAGCCTTCCCCAACTTATAGGCAGGTTATTGAGAAGAAAAGGTCAGGATCTCTGTAGCAGCGTGTAGTGGCAGGACAGAAGACAACACCTATAAGCAGAAAAAATGTAAGTTCAGACTTGATATAAAGGGAAAACTTCCAACATGGGGACAGTCCAGAGTGGAGCAGGTTGCCTGTAGAGGATATGTGGTCTTGCATCCTTGCAGCTTTTCGTGATCAGGTATCCTCAGTGATGCTGCTTTGAGCAGGTTATTCTACTGTGTACCTCCTGATATTCTTTCCAATCTGCATATGATTCTATGACTTTTTTGCTTACATTTAGAAGAACACAGAAACTGTTCTGTGTTTTGAACAAAAATCCTGTAATTTTACAAGAAAATATCAGACAAAGATTTTTCAACGTTTCTTATCTTTTCCCTACCTTTTTTTTTTTTTTTCCCCCAAGGGATTGTGGTAGCCTAGTTTCGAAAGCTCAGTTTTCTGAAAGCCAAAATATTTTCTTGAAATATAGCTAACCACCTCTGTCAATTGAATTTCAGCTTCTACATCATTCAAAATTAAAGGAAATGCTCAGGATGATATTGGGTCAGTATGAAGGAAAGTCTTCATTAGCAAAAAGATCTTTCTGCCAGGTATTCTGTTGACAGACTTCCTTCTCCCACCCTTGCTTTGCTAAAGCCCATACTTGTTAGCCTGCCAGTCATATGGAGTTTTTGACTTCACTTTTCCATACAGCAGAAGATGAAAGTGATTGGAAACTAATGGAAGCTCTGTTTATGGGCAGACCCTTCATTCTACTCTGAGTTTCAAATATCAGATCATGATTTAAATTGTCTATGCATTTAAACAGATGAGCCATCTGAAAATGCTATCCTAGCTGTCAAACACTGGAGACTGAGAAAAAGCAATTTGTATCACTTTGAGTAATTTGGACAGAAAATTACTGTATTTTTATACATTGATATTTAGCACCTATAACCTTTTCTGAAAATTTACAAAATCAATTCATAGCATCACTTTCATGAATACTTTAAGCCAAAGGTGGGTTAGGCCCAAGAAGACTATTCTAGTGTTTATCCAGTCATGAGCAAGCTGTAAATGTTATTCACTAAACAAGTAATTGTGGTGATAGATTATGTTTGAAGCCATCTGCTTTTCTTCTGTGTCTAGGACTGGGTAAGAAAAATGTATAACAAAGGAGTCAAACTACAGTAGGTGATACAATGCTCATTGCAAATGATTTTTTTTTTTAATGTAATCAGTGCTTGGAGATAACCTAACCTTATGAGCTGCTGCAGATACATCTCGTGTGGTTTGAAATCCCCTTCCCCATATCAGCTACTGGGTTATAAGTACTGATGACAAAATAGACATCAAGAAACATGCATGATAGACTTTCTCACCAGACCTGTGTGGCCTTTGTCAGTAGCTTTGTTTTGAAACTTTTTTTTTTTGTCTTCTAAGAGTTAGTAAGGATTTGGTTATTTATTTGGGGACCTGACAATGAAAATAATGAATGATTTGGTGAGAATGAACAGTAGCTTTCATGCATAAATATTTTCAAGGACTTGTCAAAATTGTAAACTTTCTTCAAGAAAATATTTGGCCAAAGAAGTTACATAGAGCCTGCAGCACATAGACAATCTGCTGATGGGTAGTTGTAAGTGAGAACAGATTGTTAAGACAAGTCTGTAATCAAATGTGGAGACTTCAGAACTGCTCAAGATTTAAATAGATCAACAAATCAATAATTCTGTATTGCTGTTTTGATTCCATTCAGTGCTGAACCCTGGTGATCATAAAATTAGGCACATTGAAATTAATGTTAAAACCTTCCATGCTATCAGCATGAGTCATGTCATCTGCATGGTAATTGTAGTATTCATAAGAAAACTGAAACACTTTATAAACTATAAAAAACAAAAAAAATTATTTCAAAAGATCCATTCATTTCCAGATATTTTTTAGGTCTCAAACTTTTCTGAAATTCCCTTTATAAATTTGAGAAACTATTATTTCTATATCATCTTTTTATTTTCCCATGCTACTTTTATAGTTTCAGGTGTATTTCCTAAACCCACAACCTTCTGCTTATTTAAATCTTCATGTGCTAATGGCATGGAAGTTTAATTTAATCTTTCTTTGTTCATGATCCTAAATCACTGTGTTCAAACCACACTCCAGCATTATATATGTATAGTTTTCCTTGAAATGGTATTGTTTATCATTGGTACTTTTTTGACATGACATTTTTGAAGCGATACTATGCATTTTTGAAGTGATACTATACAAATGTGTGTAATTCAGTAATTCCAGCTAACTCTTGCCTTAACTTACATCTTTTCTCTAGTTAGATAGCATATACATATACCTTAAAATTCTGTTTTGCTATGATACCAAGAAAGAGGAAACCAGCCAAACAAAAACTGGAATATAGCCCTCTTGATGTTTGGGCTGCTGATAGTAATGAGACTATTGCGCTTCTTGCCACGTGCATGTCTATTACTATCTTCTTTTCTTTCCTCCTCTTGTATTACACTGCAGGTCAGGGATTGTTTGCTTATTAAAAGACGAGAGCATTCGCAGCAAAACAGATCTTTGATCTTTGTTCCAAACAAGTGGTATGTGTAAATAAATAGCAATTCAACTAAAGTCTATTGTTCATCAGCAGGCGTTCAAATCCATGAAGTTACACCAGTCTAAAATATTTTTTATACATATTCCTTTTGGTTTTTTTTTTTTGGTACATACCTAAAAATACTGAGCATATTTTACCACATCTTTTTCCCTTTAAAAAAAAAAACAAAAAATCTCATCCTCCCCAATTTAAATTGGACCAAAAGCTTGTAAATCAGCCTACCTTGGAAGAGTTAGCAAACAGTTCCGGTAACACACATTGTTTAGAGCAATCAGTCTCTCTAATCTCTGTTGTCTGTCACAGAAAGATGCCAACTATCATATTTTATTACAGTCGCATGATAAAATAGTTGTGATGAGCCATCTTGCTTCAGAAAACATGTAGACAATGATTTTGTGTTGATTAGTGATGATTACTTTTTATGGTTGACTTCATAGGTTGGTGTTTTTTGGCTTTAATCTCAAAATAGCAGTTTTGGAGAAATTATTTTAATTTCTTACCTTTATCATAACCATCTGATGCTCCCAGTCATCCAGATTCTGGAGACTTGCAATTCTTCTGTGAGGAGAAAAAAGGACACTTACTCCTGGATGAACATACCCAAGAAAATGTCTCAGTTGAATTAATTTGATACAACTATTTCAAGATCAATTGGAATGTTTCATTTTCAATCAGGGGAAAGAAGTGATCTTTGTATTTTTAAGCACTTTCATATCTCATCGGAAAGTCAGTCAATAAAGTCAAATACAAAGGTTGGTTTTTTTTTTTTTTTTCTCATATTTTTCACTGTCATGGCATGCTTTGCATCAGATGTGGTCAAAGGCATTCCACTGCATTTGAGTTTCCTTGTACTCCATGATCTTCTTGTCTGTGACTGTGTTAAAATATCTCAGGAAACCTTCTGTTCTTGGAAACTTCTGTTTCCAACATTCTGACAATGGTAAGCAACACATGTTTGAGAAATCCACAAAAACAGGAGTTGCTCTGGACTCTGCATGAGAAGGTGGCAGAACAATAGCTACTTTTTTCCTTTTGTAGCAAACACACACAACCATCAATTTGTTCACTGGCCATGCAGTATCAATTATTTCATTAAACTTCCAGCATTGTCAGTGTCCTTCCTGTTTTAAACAGTAGCTTTATAACTGGAAGTAGCTAGGAATTCCGATTCAATTATGCTGTTTCTTATGCTGGGCTGAATGAGGCCCTGAAATTTTCTGACTCCAGCCACTAAAAGCACTTTGTAGGTTCTACCAGTTCATATAGATTAGTACTTAACTCCTTAAAATAACAAATCTTTGATAACCCTGAGTCTAACTGAAGGTTTAGACAGGGGCATAACAAGAGTATCTGTCAGACCAGACTGGAAAGGATGTCTTAAATATAGTATCGTATGCACCATGACTTTGCATTAGGCTATCAAACTATGATTACTGAAATCTAAGTCAACATATGACAGCTAATTTAGCTCTTCATTTTTAGCTTTTCTATTTAGTGGTTCTCAAAGCAGTGCGAGACATGCAATAACAAATTTCCTGGGGAAACTGTGCTCATCTACCAATGCCTGAAAACTGGTGCATAACTTCAGCCCATTTAAGGGATTTTGGAGAGCACATTGACCCTCACTGATTCAAGGATTAGATAATAAAATAATTGATGGGTATCTTTCCCTCCACAGAGTAAAAAGGTCTTGTAGGACTGAATTTTAGTCCTCAGAACATAAACTTCAAATATTCTTTTGGGAGTTTTCTTTAGATAATTCATACTTGCTACTTTCAGACAGAATTTTGTCTGGCACTAATAATTCCTTCCTTCCTGCCTTCCTGCCTTTCTGCCTGACTGCCTTCCCTCTTGCCTTTCCACCTTCCTTCCTTCTTGCCTGCCTTTCTTTCTTGTCTTCCTGTTTTTCTTTCCTTCCCTCTCCCCCTCTCCCCTTCTCTTTCTCTCTTTCTCTCCTTCTCCCTCCCACCCACCTTTCCAAATACTGTCAGCTGTTGTTTAAACTGGTTGTTTAAAGTACATGCAGTGTGACATATGGTGCTAATATAGATCGTGACTGTCACTCTTTTAAGGAATGAGACTACAGAAATACCTGTTTGGCTTGGGCTTTGTCTAAAATGCTACGCAAGAACCTTTTCACTCTCACACAGGCTGGACCTAAAATATCAGAGTTTGGTAATCTCTGACCTAATGTCTATGTATGGAAACAAAGAGAAGACAATTTTCATTGATTCAGTTTATTGTCTGAAACACTGGAACATCCTCTTACTTCCTGTCTTTTACCAAAGAATAATTGAAGGAAAAGTCTATATTGCTGTCAGACCAGAGAACACTGTGGTTCTTCCATTTTTAATGCATCCAGCTTTTCATGCTTGGAAAGCATAGAATGGGGGGAGATGGCACAAGTGAGAATGCACTGAGAATCCACCTGGCCTTGGGAGCTGGAAGTGCTGTGGCTCTGACTCATGCCTTCATGAGTCACACTGGCACTTACGTGTGAAAATCTCACATTTGTGAGTACAGAGCTTCTTCGCAGGTGTTTTCTAGGCTCTGCTTTCTGCAAATGTTTTCCACTGATTGTTGCTCTAATTTTTTTTTCTGTCTGTATTCAAGTCTTAATCAATTCTACTGACTGATGCTGTTGCCAGAACCCTTTTGGAAAGCTAAAGATTTGAGAGACAGCATAGATAGTCCAAAGGACTTCAATGAACTGGATAAGAAGTAACTCATAAAATGAATTAAGAAATAATCTTATCCTGTAGGAAATAATGTTCGTGGTGCTAGTGGAGATTGCCATTCAGCAGGGCTTGCAATTCAACACAACTTCAGTTTCATAGTTGGCCAGCTTTTTAAGTTGTTTATTGCTGTTCACATCATGGTTATGCCACATGAATTCCCTTTCACCTCTAGATTCAGGTTTCAAATACACTTTCTTCTGGATACGTTTCAAAGCCAGTGAGCCAAGGGCTTATAGTGTTGAAGAGGTTAGTCATAGCTTGGTCCAACTCCTGAACAATGATTAAGCTTATGATTTCTGAAATGTTTATGTGATCTGTGTCTTGTATTGTTTATTGCTGTTGTTGACACTAACACGTATGGTCCAGATGACAGAATAAGGTCTGCATTTGAGATTATGTGATGTATTGTAAACTCAACTTTGCAGATGTACTTCTAACTAATCAAAGACAGAGGAATTGCTTTGAGTCACATGTTGGAAAGTTAATAGGGATGTTTAACGCAACTCTTCCATTTCCAGCTTGGAGAAGTTGACAGACACAAATAACTGGAGGCTTAGTGAGGCATTTCTGAAGCTACTAAAAGGCTCCTTTCTTTGGAAAACCTTAAGTGCAGCTGGAAGATACTGTACGAATTATTTACAAAATAAAATAGTAATTAATACCTGCTGGTGGGAGCAGACTTAATAAATACTGAGTGTTCTGAAAAGTGACCTAAACTGATTCCCTCACAAGAGTCCTATGAAATATGACAAA
Source organism: Pezoporus wallicus (assembly GCF_028554395.1). NCBI lineage: Eukaryota > Metazoa > Chordata > Aves > Psittaciformes > Psittacidae > Pezoporus > Pezoporus wallicus. Next base: position 2,514,958 of record NW_026637066.1, on the reverse strand, counting down.
TATGTGACTACTCCCATGGTGCAGATGAAGAAAAAGATGTGGACTTTCATATCATGGGGACATGACTAAGCCCAGAGCCTTGTTACCATGGTTTCCCTCTCAGTCTGCAGGGACAGCTAGATTCTTCCAGAAGCAGAAGGTTTGTCACTTCTTTACAGGCTGAGCCATGTATGTCTCCAAATAGGAGCATGTTTCACTCCCATTGACTTTTGAGAAAACTGTGGTCTGAACCAAGTATCTTGGATTTGTGTTAAAAACATCTGAGAGGTGGAATTTCAGCACTTTCTTAGGTGCATGAACTTGTACTAAGAAATTGGCGTAAGACAAGAAAGTCATTTTTAGCAGAAAACAGTCAGAAAGTGCAGGCAGGACCCAAATGTAGTGCTCCCATTCAGCCAAGGAGGCCTTAGGGCAGGATAGAAAAGTTAAGTCTGTTCTTGAATTGTCAATACTTCTATGTCCAGTTCATTCACACTATCTGTTGGGATTGCCTTCCTTAGCATTAGTATTTATTTGCAATTTAATTTTTATTTCATTTTGAGCTTTGCTTAACTGATCACAACAGTCTTGCTAGCCAGCTGCTAATGAAATCAGTTCAGATCATGGCCCTGTGAACGGTGATGAGGTATCATCTGTGTCTGTAACAATAACAACACCAGCAACAACAGCAACAAAACCAGCAGAGTCAGGGTTGTATTTAATCTCAGCTGGTATTACAGATTTAGAATCTTTCAAGTCAATCTGAATCTACTCTATTGACATTTATGATTTTACTTGACTCGAAATAGCTCAATCAATAGCTGCATACCTCTAGGAAATAACTTATTTTTATGATGAATGACGGGAGACAGGTAATATTTTTCTGAAAAGGAACAACAAAGAAGTCAGTAAAGTAGATTTCTGGAAAGGGTTAGGATCTGCAGTCTGGAGTGGTTGTTGTACCAGTCTGAAGAGGTTTCATCCCTAGTTTCCTGTGCAGCTCATCTTTGTTCTTATCTTTGTCGGGTGGCTGCTGGACATCCTCTGCACAGGGAGGTCACCTGTGCCAATTCCCCCCCTTCTTTTTTCTTTCCATGAACAGGGAACCATTTAGATTTCCTGTTTTTCCTGTTACACTAAGCTGAATGTTCTACAAACTATAATTTAATTAAGATCCTCTGTCCTGAAAATGATTTATCTGTGATAACATCTGATATAATTTAGCACATGGAACAGTGCATCTCTTTATGAAAAATATTTAACCTCTTTAGCTGTACTAAGTATTTTGCACAACAGAAACTCATCCTGTTTTCTACTTATCTCTTAGCTCTTTTTAGAAATTATCTACTTCTGATGTCAGTGCTTTTTTAATGAGCAATGTAGTTGTCATGCCTTTATTCTGGTGTTAGGATAGCCTTTTTATGGCAGCATAAAATTTGAGAATTTTTTGTTTATAAACCACATTGCCTTTCAATAAATTGCAAACGCAGTTTATACAGGAATAAACCACAGCCTAATTCTCAAAATCTGGTTCAGCCTTCTCTCTTACAGCTTTTGTTTTAACTGTAGTATTGATAAAGCTTTAAGAAACAAAAGGAAGCACCATTTTTTTCTTAATAATTAACACCAGCTTTACATGTGTTTATGTGAAAAGTATTATGTGTTATGAGCAATCAAACAAAATAAATCTCAGTAGCAAAACCCCCCCAAAGCCAAATGTATATATTTTGTTCACAGTCAAACATTTTGATTTATTAACATTTTAACATTGTTATGCAGAAATCACCAAGAATCTCCAGGTGCTAACATATTTATGAAATTTAGTTTTACCACAGTAAACATAGCAACTAGAACTTTATTTGGATTTCACTTGTATGGTTTGAAATATGACCTTGTAAAACTGGGTCACATTTCACCGTTTGTTTTTACATATCTCCCTTCAAATATAAAATCGAATTATACAATCAGGCTCTGTGAAACACATTGTTTTAGTACTAAAGCATTTCTCTAATCTCCTTTGCTGTTTAGTATGATTTGTTTTGTAAATATTTACAAGTTTGTTTCTAAAAGCAAGAATTTTAAATGAGGTAGGAAAGACAAACACAACAAAAGTAACAAATCAGGAAAGTATTTTTCCTTGGCTACAGACTGATTTGCTTCAGAAGCTGAGTGTTGCAACATCACAGTTGCAGAGAGGTAGGGGTTCCCTTTATCTTTCCTCCACAACAGCTACATCTGTAAGTACAAGATATTTGTATCTTTGTCAGTTCATCTTTACATTCAATCACATTCTACAGCAGGTCTTTGTAGCTACTCTAGGATAGCAGAGCTCAGATGTTAACACAAACTTCTCCATCATTTAAATTAGAATACATTGACCTTTTAGAGGACAGTTTGTCCTCCTGTTTTGAGAGAAACTTTTCTAAGTTATCTAGAGAAGAGTTTTATTTATTTGTATGTTTATGTTTGATTTCTACCACTTTTCATGAAAATTACATTGTGACAATTTCAACAAGACTGGTTTTCATGCAGAAGTTACTTATTATGTTGAAAGTCTAGCCAGAAATGTCTACAGAGATTCTTCTGAAAGAGAACAGAAGAAACTTCCACCAGATAGCACGCCATCTAGCACGTAAACAAGCTCTAGTGAGTGAGACTGTCCAAGAGGATAAAACTGAGTGGGCTTTATTCCATCTGAAAGAGGCAGAAATTCTATGTGAAATAAACAGGAGAAGCACTTGGAAAACTGCAGAAAGGACTTGTTGGCACTGGGAGAGCATGGCAGCTTTTCGCAAAAATTGGGGATGTGGCTGGACAGAGCCCGGTGAATATTGCTCATAAATATTTATTTGACTCAAAGGTGCAGACTCTGATTCATTCTCTTTTTTTCTCATTATTTGCAGCATTTTATGAGTAAAACGTTTTTTTTTTTTTTTCCAGAAGTATCCATGGAGGAAGAATCCATTACTGTGTGGTGGATTTACTCATGCAGTCACATAGGAAGTATAGGCAAGCTCATTTTGAAAGTTTTTCATTTGTTTGAGGATCATGACGGTGGTAAAATCATATAAATCACACAAACAAGCCCACTGAATTCTGCACAGTGTAACTCCAAGAGCATGGACATTATTTAACAAGCAAAAGAAATGGCATCAACAATTCACGTATGTTTTAAAATGAAATAATTGACAGTAATTAATGATGGAAAAATGGCTAAAATATTTAATTTCTTTTTGGTATCCTTCAGGAGAAAGAACTCTTCCTGGATGGCACTGTAGTCTATTGTTTTCTGAGCCTCTCTTTGTAATAAGCTATATCCTTTTAATGGCAACTTCACAGCAGCCATTACAGCTTTTCATCTACTGTGCTATGTTCTGCTTGCAGCTCATGTTTCTGAGAAGACATATGGGATGCAAAGCTTTTCTTCTTCACAAGTGATTTGTGTTACTGTAAGAGTAGTTTTATACTTTAGCTAAAACTCACAGCAGCACTTGGTCTGTTTTTACATCTTAACTAGTCTCTTCAACCTAGTTTTCTGAAGGTCCTTCTCTTCAGCTCCACCCCACCTTGCCGGCAGACTAGGTTTTGCAGGGCTGAACCTTCAAGCCTGGCTGCAAGACTAATTCAGCCAAGTGGCTCAGCTTGTATATGTTTTCCTTCTTGACAGTCCGCTGGAGGTAGTGTCTGGGGTGCAATGCTAGGCTGTTTGTTTAGCTTAAGGCTGTTTATTTTCTTGATTTGTTTTACTTTGTCATTTTGTCTGACAAAATGACAAGATGGTAGCAAATGTTTCTTCAGGCAGAAACATCTGCTTGAAGTCACCTTTTAGGGCGGTTAATTTGTAAATAGGGTCCCAGCTGCTCTGGTGCTGGGTGATATGAAAATTATATTTCTTCTAAACTGCTAGATGCACAATGGCAAACACAGCGGTATCCAGCTGGTCATTAGGTCTCTTGCATAAAACTAGATCTCCTTCAATCTCCCCATCATCAGCTCCTTCATTCTCCTCCTTCCCCTCAAAATGAAGAGGAAATGTTAACCATCTTTAGACCTTTTGTCAGGGAATGCCTGAGAGAACTGCTATGTATAGTAGCAGATCCAGGAGATCACTTTATTCAACCAGTATTAGACCAAATAAGCTCTGGGCTCTTAAAACTCACATATACACACTTTGGGCCTATCAACAGGTGAGGTCTTGGGTGAAAACCTAGACAGAAATATGTCAGATTTAATGTTAGCTGTGAGCTTACAGAATCCTCCACAACCTTTTTGGTTTAAGTACAGTTTAGATATGGCTGATGCTTCTATAGCAATAGACTAAATGATCTCTGTTTCAGTCCTGTTATCTGGGATTCCTCTTTTCTGTTTAAAGAAATTATCCCAGAAATGCTGGTGAGAGAATATTCTTAAAGTGCTTTCTCAGTATCTGCTTTCTCAAGTATCTGGTATGTTCTTGAGCCCACTCAAAACTGTTAATTACCAGCACTTCAAGGTTACCAATATGCCTCAGCTCAGCCTAGAGTATGGGTGTTTTCAGTTTTTTCTTCTTTATCCTCTTACATAATCACATTAAAGAACATAAAGATAGAAATACGTTGACAGTAGCCTCAGAGGCCAAGTTTACTGACCTGGGATGTGTTCCTAGTGTTATGGTTTTCAGATAACTGGCATAGAGCCGAATTCAACAATGTGGGCAGAAAGAAGTATACATGCACATTCCTTGTACAAAGCAACCAGTTGGAGATATACTTGAACTTAATTCTGTATAAACAGAAGTAACAAAGAACATAAAATAAATGCAAAGAATATCACATGCTCCTCAAGATATCATCCACTCCCAAGAAGGGACTTGGAAGCAGCAGGCAGGCTACATTTACAGTTGTCTTGAAAGTATGTGTGTGGGAAAACTTGTGATGGGGGACCTACTGTGGGGACAGAAGTGGAGGCACACTAGGAATGGTGGAGGAAGGACAAGTTCCAACACCCCATGGTGAAACAGAGGGAGCCTGTTTAGACACTAAATACGAAAATACACGGATCATTAAATCTAGGTCTATAAGAGTTTAGTGAGAGGAAAGAATGATGACTGGTCATTGTGCTTGGATATGTGGGCAGGTTACACTGCCCACATTTGATAAAATGATCAGGAGTTAATTTCTGGCTATGCTATTTTCATTAAATGATTCCAGCTACCTCATAGCTTTATGCTTATTTTTCAGTGACTCAAAACTAGATGGTGGCTGGTGAAGAGAATACCTCAGAAACACGTGGTGGAGCAAACTACCCTCCTCCAGTTCACCTGGAGGGTGACATGTCTAGAGGTTAGGCCTGGTGTGGCTGATTGATCATTACCCTCACTGTGTTCTACCTACTCTGTAGAGAAAATGGTGGCAAACTCCAGGACCATCGAGCCCTATTCCTATAGGTTATGTCCATTTAGCAACACAAAGAAAGACAGGCTTAGTTTTCACAAGGTCCACTGTGTGTGCTGACTAAAAAGGAGGAAAGTTGGAACTGATGATCGCTGAGGCAACAGAAAGACAGGCAACTTCTTGTCTTGTTCACAGCTTTTTCATTTTCCAGAGGACAAAACTCTGCTCTAAGAACTGTTGATCCTATCTCCATTTCGACATTTGGCTCTCTGCCTATACACAGGAACGTTAAATATAAAGATCACATATAAACACTAATCTACAAAGAAAAGAACAGAATGTTGCAATGACTTAAGAAGAATCAAAATGATTCTTCTGGGGGTTACTACCAGGATATTTTCATATTTCACAGTCAGTATGAAAAACGCTATAGTTTTGTTTAGGTATAAACAGTTCTTTTGTTGAAATAAATAAAATTATCTCATTTTCTGTAGGCCAGATTAGCATTGTTTTCAAGCACTGAGTCTGAATAAACAGCAGACTGTTCTCATTCAGAAGTGAAATCATAAATTGTTTCCCCCCTTAAATGTCCCTGGACTTTTTGAAATGACATCACCTGCGCATTCATCAAAGCTCTGTGTTTGGCATATTTTTTCTGGTTTGGCAAAAAGTAAGCAATGACTTGAACATGGTTCACTTTGTATAAAAAAATGTCTTAAAAAAGTACATGTGTTTTAAATTTGTCTTGAAGGCTTAGTAGCATTAAAGTTTTTATGCCATTATTTCCATACTTCTTTTCCCTCCTCAGTTTTTTTGGAACGTGGATTGTGTAGGATCAGAAATGTTTTCTTATTGAGCAATCTGTAAATCAAGGAAATAAACTGCCCAGAAACGTCCGTGTTTTCCCTATAACCTTGTTTGGGAAAATGAGTGTTCTCTCAGGCTGTGCTGTGGTTTCTGCCTGATGAGTGGATCAGCTGTGATGGGAGTATCTCTCCAAGCAGCTCTTGAGCAGATCATTGCTGAGAGCCCATGCAATAGGCAAGAGGTGTTTCCTGCATGCAAGATCAGACCCATGGCACTCAGCATGAGAGTGGGCATAGAACTCAGCTTTTATTCTGAGCTTAAACCCACCTCCCCCTAGCAAAAGGCAATAGCTCGAGTCTCAGGGTCTGCTACTGGATGAAAGAGCTTTGTCTAAATCCTCATGAGGGTGAAAAGGATCCACTGGCTCATCAGGCATTAGGTGTATGCCTCCGTGCAGATGGAGAAGCTGCATGCATTTAAGCTGTTTGGTGGACTGGGCACAAGTGTGCTGAACATCCCTACCCATTTGCCTGCTGCAGGAGCTGCCTGCTGGTGTGGAAGAGTGGTTGTGTCCCTGCTGACCAGGTCATGCCAGTGTCCTGATGTCACAGTAGGAGGAGGTTTTCTCTGAAGCAGCAGCAGGAGGTCACTGGGAGTCATTCTGTCCACTTGGAGTAATTTCCTCCTGCTGGCCAGTTCTGCAGATAAGAGGCACAGTGCCCTCCAATCCTTTACTTTCTGGTGCCAGCAAAGGGAAGTAGCAAACAATTCACTAGCCTAAATAAATAACTAGATTAACTTCTGGGTGCCAATATAGCTTAACATGGGAAAAGTCCAAATTTCACTTCTCAGATTTTCTTGGTAATTAGATAATAAACATAAGCTTTTATTTTGTTTGATTACTTTTTAGTTTATGTAACATTACTGGACAATAAGAGACAGACTGTGGGCAAGTAACATTCTGTATTAAATTAATTAAAAAGGCCAGGCTGGAATTATGTAATCTTCATTCCTCATAACTGAGAGCTTGGTAAAATAATTAATTCTTTTCATAGCAGGTTTAGATTGGACCCAGAAGGCCATCTTATTGCTGGAGTTAATGAAACCAGTATTGTTGCTCTGTAAAGTCAGATGGCTAAAAGCTGTGGGCTCACTGGACCAGGTTTTTCTTCTTGCTTGCACTTCGTAACGTAAGAACTGCCGTAATGAGTCAGAGCAAAGTCAGACTAGCAAAACCTCATCTCCAACAGTGACCAATACTTCATGTTTAAATACAACACAAGAAACAGGGTTTGCTAAGAAATCTCTTTCCTTCTGTATTTTTATACTGCTTTTAATGAAGCTTGGGCTCAAATTTAGGCATTGTCAAGGCTGCAGATTTAATAGTCACTTGCAGAACTGCCTTTAACATCTCAATAACCCCATGGACTTCACTGGACTTAATCCTGCTTCTGTAGAAGGATGCCATGGCTGCACGTAACTACAGTGATAACAGTTTCTTTGTAATTATGTAGAAAACTCTTGCATTAGAGAAGCCCAGACTGGTTTCTTAATGTAAATGAACATTACTCCAACTTTGGGTGTTTGTACCTGTCTTTATTCTGCTTCTCTTAATTTTTCTTTGGACTGGGGAGGAGAAATCAGCTTCAGACTTTTGACTTACTAGAGCTGAAGGTCCAAAGAGTGACACAAAGCATATTAAAGACTGTAGTTGGTGAGCACCTTTTGAATTAGAATCTTTCTCTGTGGCCCTGAGCGTTGCATTTGAGTGAGCAAATATCCAGGATGGATGATAGACTTCTGGCGGAATTATGTCCTTTGACAAGAGAAGGTTGTTTATTCATGGGGAGAGTTAAGACTCCTTATTAAAAGTAGTGTCTGATGGGCTTAATAGCTGAACTGGAGAAGCCAAAATGACATTTGTTTTTGAGGGTGAAATTCAAAGAACCTGGCTACATCTTCCACTCCTGTTTGCTGTTCTGACACGTTTTTATTTGTACATAATAATCAGATTGACTTCTCCATAAATACTTTCCTCTGGTTTTAGTTACATAAGATTTCTTTCCAGTGTGTTGCTAGACAGCAGCATGTTGGATCACGTACAGTGACATTTCTGCATGTTGAAGAGGACAAATCAAGCACCTGCCATTTCTCATACAGGTAGCTATAAAAAAAATAAAATTAAAATACTGTTTTTTGTGTGGGAGAAGAACTAACAGTGAATTTATGTGGCAGAGATACTGCCAATATCTAAAATGTACTGCATTTTGTCCATTGCTTCACAATAGAGGAGAGCTTCAGAAGAAACATTTGTGTTAATATATGCAAAAGACAGATGGGACATTCTTAATTACAATAAATTTCTCAACTGGAAGAAGTTACAAATATACTTGTTCTGTGAATTTATCTAAAATTGTGATTAAAAACAAATGTTATTTTAGAGCTGATGTCAGCTTTATTTTTTTTAAGTGTTATGTTCCTTATTTTAGAACTGGACAGTAAGTAACATGGGCATTTGGAAAACATTATTAAAAGGAGGCAAATGGTCAATTTTAAATACAGTAGTTTTAGTTACATTTTGAAAAATAAACTCTGATTCTTGTTCTCAGCAGAAAATATGGAGAAAGTGCTAGGACATGTGGTGTTAGTGATTTCGTAAACCCCGTATTAAATTGTAAAAATGAGAAGCACAAGGGGAACATGGATAAAAGTATGTGCATAATGAGCAAGAGGACACAGAAGCAGTGCTAGCTGGCACTGCCACCACTGAAAAAAGTGGGCTGGGAAACACTGGGAGAGAAAAAAGGTCATTTAGCAAATACGAATCCTGGTGAACGAAAAGCAAGGACAGAAGTCAGATGAGTAGGAAGATACATGACAGAACAGAAAGAAATTGAAAGGGCAAACAGTGTGTCTCTTAAAGGGAATGTCATGATGGAGGACTGATATAGGAAGAAGAGAATACTTACAATAGAGTGTGGCACTCGTGTAACAGAACCGATAGGTCCTTGTCTTTCCTCTATATTCTTTTTCATGTGTATTTTAAACCTCATTTATAGATTTAAGAAACATTTTTAATTTTTTTTTTTTTAAATGGAACATGTACTATCTAAAGAAAAAAATTAGGAGCAATGTTAGACTGTAGCAGTTTTGTAGTGGACCCTATAATTCGTGTGTTCATTTCTCCCTTCTTTATGATATTCTTTGCTAATCTTTCATTTTTGGTTTTTGCTCTCTGCACTTGCCAGTCCCACTGGGAAAATTCAGAGAAGTTTGGAGAAATGCTTCAGATTTTTTTCTCTTGTCCTCCTCCTCCCCCGAATTTATAGGATAATGAAGCACAGATGCAGTCTTTTTTGTAAGATATAAGCCTCTAACATGAAATCAAATAGGGAAAATATCTAGCAAGTGGGGAAAATATTAAATTGTGTGACCATCACTCTGTCAGAATGTTCTACTTTTGAAAAGCATTCAAGTGTGATTTCTTGTCATCTGGCCATTTTTTCTCTTTTCTCTGAGTGCCTACAAAGGAAAAATGCTCTGAATATAACTGAATTAGTAGCTAGTGAATTATACCCTTTCATAACTCAGGTCCTAGTGAGGTGGCTTTCTTCAGTCATCTCTTGGTTCTTTGCTTCACCCTAATGTGACCATTGACTATTCAGCAGCATCATTGCAGAACATTCAAAAAAGAAGAAACAGCTTCTTAAATCTGCATTCAAAGTCCAGTCTAGAGAGCTAAATATTGAGACAATTTGGGGTTAAACTGGTTACATCAGAAAGCTCTTCTACTGTAACCAGTAATTGTTCTAATAGAAGTTCTCTGACTTTGCAGAAGAGTGGTCATTCCCTGAGGATACAACAAAAAAGAAGGGGTCTAACTCCCGCACGGACCTTTGAACTCCTAAATACCATCTATCTCTCATAAAACATATATTCCAGTTATATCTGTCAATTGATACACTGATGTCAGGTTGAATTCTGAAATGTGAAATGAAAGGAAACTTTGAAGTAACAAGCGTCTGGCCAAGAAGAAATAACAAGATTGGCACCAGAGCAGGATCCTGACAGTACCTCAGCAAAGAAAATTAGCAGCAGAAGCAGTAACCTTTCATACTAAATGGAGAAGGCACCAAAGCTGCCCAGTAGCTAGCAACCAAGGCAACATCATTAAACGTAACCACAGGAGCTAAAGGCTGAGACAATGCCAAGTACGTAACCACAGTATCCACAGTAGCTAGTGAGTGAGGCAGCACAAGTAATGAGGCCACTTTCCAGTTATGCTCATGCCTTTTTATTGCCCATCAACATAGCCTACAAGAAAACCAGACAGATTTGGAATTTCTTAAGTAGCCTGCTACCTGTATTGCAGTTGGGCTCACTCATGTTCTTCCTCACCTGGTGAGGAACGACTACAACATGCATAGCTTTGGGTACAATACAGGGTTGCATAAGTACAGGAACACAAGGTAAGTTTTAGTGGGATGAAGTTGAAATTAATGTATTTAAGAAAAAATGGTTAGTTAAACTTTCCCCCTCATCTTGTATTTCAATAGCGTAATTACTTCCATTACAAATAAACATAATGCATTCATTATAATACATGAGACATAACTACAAAGAACAATTCACTCATTTAGTGACTTGTCCTCGTTATGGATACTACAGTATAGACTGCATTTGTTATGATTTCCAGCAGAACTGTATGAAGATCATATTTTTAAGAAGTGTAAAATCTCAAATCAAGGTCAAAACGTCTCATCAGTATGTCCTCATTGTGGGTTTTTAAGATTTAACATTGAGTAACCTAGTTAACAATTGAAAATAGCACTAAAACACAAACAGTATTATAAACAATTTATCTTCAACCATCTTGGTGTCCCTGTTTCCTTTTCAGGCTGACATATACATGCAGACACTTGCGTTATTAAGGATTTAAAAGCTCATTGTTTATGATATTAAAATATTGCAAGTAGTAATTCTTATTTAGTTGATAAGAAGTCGTAAGCTTTTGCAGGAACAAATTTGACTTTAGCTAAAGAAACAGATATAGAATGCTGAAATCTAGGGAAGATTAGTATCTATTAAGGGTTGCTGAGATGAGAAGAATCATTTGCCTGGACTAGCCAGAGTAAAAGAGCAGAAAACTAAACAAAGTTTTGAAAGCTATTTCATTCACTGAAAAACACAAGATGCAGTTTCAATCAGAATTACTTGAGAACTCGTGCAGCAGTTAGGGGATATTTTTGATTGAGAACTCATTACTTTTCTTTTTCCTGTAAAAGCTACACTTTTAATTTCAAAGGTCTCCAAATGGAAATGAAAAGTCAGCTTGTCACACAGCTCAGCCTCTGAGAGGTCAGAAGTGGGTACTGTACTTGTTATAGTGTTATGGAATATCATTGCAAAGATTACACTAAGAAAAGAAAAAGACTGTGGTAGAAGTACACCAACTATTTTTACCTCATGGTGCGTGACTTGATCAAGAGTACTTTGTCTAATAGTATTTTGTATCCTGGTTTACTCTGTGACTGAGCACACTTTTCTTGAATAAAACTGTCACGTGAAAAGTGCGTGCTGTAATAAATACCTTATAATGAAATCTGCCAAGACTGATTGAAAAAGCAACAGTTCAAAAGGAGGTTGAGAAAGTAATTCTGACCAGGATATCCTATTTTGCTGGTTTGACTGCTCTGATTGAAACCGTCTGTGAAAGAACAGCCTTTGCGTGATAGGACCAGACACAAATTAATAAAATGACAGTCTGTTGACCTACTAAGCAAAAAGCACAACAGCCCAGTAACTACAAACAGACGTAGTTATTTTACTGCTTTGTCACCTCCACACCCCCCCTCCCCTCCCCGCCCAGACTGTTGTGTTGTGGCTTCTTCTGTCTGTATGCATATTATGCTGTGAAAACATAAACCTCCCCAGACAATCCCACCTGTGAATGATTGCATCCCTTAACCCTGAGGTTACATTTTCTCCTAGTAGTTCACCAAAAGGGGTGTTATTTTCTGTTTTGTTTTTAAACAGCTCAGTGGTTATATTGTATAAACCAAACTGGATGCTAGGGAGCTTGATTCCAAGGGCCAAACCTTTAAAGGATATACACCAGTTCTCTTCTCCTGGAGACCTCTAGTTGCTATTATGCTCTGCATCAGAATTATGTCATGCAACAAGTTAGGGTTAACACAACGGTCCTGTAATTTGAATAAAATTAGCAAGATACTGTAAAGATTCTGTACCCTCAAGGAGTAAGTGAAATATACTTTTTATGTGATTTAGCACAAAATCTTTTATAGCATCAGAGTAGCTGTTAATCTGTTTCTAGTGTGCCTATGACAGAAGAACCCATTATTGCCTTTGTCTGTGCATGAGATGTTACAAGCCTGCTGCCAGAGATATGGACACCCCAGCACTCTGGACATCATGTGTTTGACAATTTATTCCACTGAACTTGAACAATGTTTTTTTCATTATCCCTGTGTTTCACTGAAGTTTTTTATAACATTGCCTAATCTGTCTCCTAATGATATTTACAGCAGACAGTATATCTCAAGTGCCTTTTTTGCAAGATAGCTGAACACCTGGCTAAGATCAATCTTTTAATAGTAATTCAGTTTTTAACTCTTTTGTTTCTAGCTTTTATTTGAAAAATCTAATTGTCGATATCAAGAGAATTAGACTGAACACATAAACAGTCATGACAGCTTCCAAGAAATGCTTTCATAAGTTATATACTCACAGAATGGGGAACCAAACCAAATTGTTTCAGGATTTTAAGTATTAATTTCATTGTCAAATAGTCTACTCAATTTATGAGTTATTTTTTTCAATTTCTAAATTCCAAATTTGATTGGACTAATAGTTTCCATATTGAAGGTGTTTCACAGTATAAACAAAGTAGGCATTTTCCCACAAAAAGAAAACTAAAAAACTGAACAACATTGATCAGGCATGACGGAAATGAGAAGATGCAATCCCTCTCTGAACACAGAGGTCATGCAACCGTGTGCCTATTCCATTCAGAACACTATGTGCCAAACTAGTTGATGCTCAACAACAAGACTCAAGGCACCAGTAATTATTAGCCTAAAACTGTCCAGCTGTGAGTCCTGAGAGTGATATGGGGGTTAATAAAGTGTCTTATCTATTCTATTTAAAAAACGTCATGGTATTTTAAATACTGTGTGAGGCTATAAGAGGCTATGATTTGAGATACCTGCCTCCTGCAAGTGCATTTGGGAAGACCGCGTTGGAGACAAAAAATGCTCTTAGAGAATTACGCATTCAGGGTTTCAGCTATATTCATTCATATTATGCAAAAGAAAAAAAATAATGCAGAAAAAACAGTTTTTAAAATGTTATATAATCCAGTAATGTCCTAGGCTTTGATGAGAGATAGTTGATCAGTTCTAATTAAAAAAAAATGAAATATGAAAGAGTAAATACAGCAAGAATAAAAGAATTCATTTTCGGTATTTTTTTTAAAAGCTGTTTTTCAGTTTGACAGTTCCTGGAATTCCCAGAAGAGTTTTGCTTTGAGCAAAGAGCTTTCAGATAAGGAATAGCCTGCACTATTATTTTCGAATGTATGTTACCACACAAATTGAAGGGACTGTTACTGCTGTCACTGCAGCAGTCCCGCATGGGATAGAGCTACATTAATACATTTATCACACTCATCTGTGATATGCTGGTATGCATTCAAATCCTTCCTCTGGCTTGGAAAACATGTTTTGGTCCTGGACCTCCTATAGTTTGAGACGTGGTCTGTGCCTCTGCATTGAAAATTAGTGTTTAGACTCTAGTGGTGAAGGTGTTTTACTTCATTGATGGTACATAGGAATTGGTTGGGCCAGAAGGAATGTGGTGGTGACTGCATTTATGGTGGTGACTGCATTTATGGTGGTGATGCAGAGACCCAATCCTGAAACATCTTCCAAGTAGGAGTGTTTGGAGCACACTGTCCTGCATCTCAGATACTGTGATGTGTAAGCGGAGAATTAGCTCTTTTTAAATGCAAAGCCTGATCTGATTTAAAATGCCAAACACCAGGAAACAGTTCATTTCTGAGAACGCACATGCAGGTTGTAGGGTTAAATGTGTAGTCTCTTGAGGAAGATGAAGCCTAGAAATGCCTTTTTTTTTTTTTGCCTTTTTTAACTTAGCCCTTGCTCAGTGCAGGAATTTCAGTGTTCATACCTCACAATTCCTGTTTTAACTGCTGTGATACAAATCATAGAACCACTTGAGAGCTGCACTTTATTGACAGCTTTTGAAATGTCTTTCATAACACAGAAATTAATTTTTTTACAATCTCCAGTGATAAGCACAGCAGAGCTCTCAGCAGCATCTGCCTATTCAGTCAGCTCTTTATGTTACTTGTGATTGAAAACTTTTGAGGCAACAAGTTCAGCAAAATGCCAGTGTTCTTTATTTGTAGATGATGAGCCCTCCAGTGTCAGTAGGATTTCAGCACAGGATCATAGGATCAATGTCAAGCTGGAAGGCTGAAAGTTAACTTTGGGCTTAAATTCTTGGTTGACTCTAAACCCTTAGCATGCATATGTTGGGATCTAAACAGACTTCTGTGGCATCCAGTGACCCGCAAACACATATTAAAAATCTCAACCATGTTACAGAGCAGGAAAGCAAGGTCTGGAGAATTTATGAGAGTGGCTCAGATAACACAGGAAGCCAGAACTAGAATGTAGCTCCTGACTTTTAATGATATTGACTCTTGACTCGGCTTTTGTCATGGTGATATCCACCACTACAGGAATGAAAACATGGATTTACTGATCACCAAACACACCAAGCACATTTTTGGTTGTGTAACACTGCTGAGAATATTTGAGTTTCAGTTAAACAATCACAAGCTAATTGATGTTTTAACTGTCACTTGCTTTTAATTTCTGGGGGCATGTATGTTTTTTTACTTGGTATATTGAAAATTTAAAAACAAAAATTCAAATCAAATTCAAACAAATAGAAAGACTCTAGCCTGTGAAAGTAGGGGAGATCTATTAGCTGAGCAAGATGTTTATCTCAGCAGAGAGTCTGACCAACCCAGCAGGACTAATATATACCTAAGGTAGAGCAGTGGTGTGACATTTTTCATGACACAAATAAGCATTACGTACGCATTATATGACAGTTGAAATATGGTACTTCCAGCAGTCTGGTATTTCTAATTCTGGCAATAAGCTGACATTAACCACGAAAGGAAAATACATCTTCCTGTAACTCCCAGGCTCTCTTATCTAATTTTAATTTGGCCTGAGTCCAGGACTTAGTTTATGACCTCTGATGAGCTCATACTAAAAAGCAGAAAAGACGTGAATTTCATAGACATAGTCTTACCCTTTTCCCTTTTATTATATTATTTCTCACTGTTTCTGAAACTTTCCATGCTTGTATTAACATTGCACAATTTATTGGCAATGTAGTTTAATTACCGCTTTTTATTAAGAATTAGTTGATATTGGAACTCCATGCTCTGGGGTTACTTGTAAATGGAAATTTTAGTTTTAATAACTATGAAAAAATAACAGTGTGTAAGTTGAACTCTTTTTATGTGGCATATTTTGTAGGGGTTTTTCCTATCTCATCAACTACTAGTCAAAAAGTATTTCATGACATTAAAAAAATGTAAGTGGAGAATATCTGATGACATGAATATTATTTTCTTAAACCATAAGTTAAACTTAGTGTTTTAACATCATCACCTATGGTGGGTACATTAAGACATCTCACACCTTTCTCAACTGCATGCCAAACTTTAGTTTTCCTATTCCTCTTCTTATTAAAATAAGATTCTGGTGTAATTTAATCCAAAGCAGTATGTTTTTTCAAATTGCCTGAGAGAGCTATTAATCCACAAGGAGTAAGTTTTTCTGAGTTAGCTGAGAGACTTAGTCTAAAGCAGCATTTTTCAGCCCTGAGGTGGTAACTTCTCTGGAGAGCATTAAGTCTTGTAATAGAGACTCAAGAAGGACCTGGGCAGGGGGGAAGGGGAATCTTATAAGGTCTTTTCCTTCTGGGACCTACTAAAGGCTGAACTATTTATTGAATATCCTGTAAGCATTTTGGTTTCTGCATCCAAGTGCAAGAGAACAGCTGGCTACCTGCTGTGTGTTTTCTGGGGTGAATGAACTGCAGACTTGGTTGGTGGGGGAATTGCTCTTTCAGTTCTCTACCTGGACAGCCACCCCCTCTGCTCTGCATGGTGGAGAGAGATCTGGAGATAAGAGCAGGACTATACAAAGGACTTTTGGGAACTGACAAGGGCTTTAGGGTTTTGTTATTATGTTGAAGAAATCAGATCTGCGCTGTGATTGGCCAGAATTAGACATTCACATAGCTACTGTGGCATATGAGTCTCATTCACTGCATTGGAGATGGGGATCATTTTCATTCTGTGTCCTCTCCGTTTGCTGGCATAGATAAGAACTGTAAAGATGGTTCAAAATATTGGCAGATGTCACTTCAATACTTTCTCAGTTTCTGCCTGTATTTTCTTTATCATACAATCTAGCATTCAGTAGGCTTTTTTGTCTCACTGTTGTAAAAGTGGAACATTCTTCAGACATGGCCAATCCATACTATTTGCCTATCAATAATTCTAAGATCTATTTGTGTGTAAATTCATATTATTTTTTTCCAAAGGTGTTGCTTTGAATTTCGTATATATTGAGCTACAAATATTCTGGGCTTTTGTAGATCTTCACAGGCTTCCATAAATAAACAGAGCCTGTTTTTTGATTGGAAAGTTGGATGAAATGCAAGAATCTTTTCTGACTTGTAAGGACTGGATTATCTCAGATCGGTCGATACTGGCTTTGTATCTATTCTGCAAGACCCTCTGCATCTTCCATGTCACTGCCTATGAAACAAAAACCAAAATCTCCGGGCACATATATTTCCTGGAATGTTTGCTTAGATGAATTAGTTTCTTAATTTATGCAGTATGAGGAATTTTCATAGGCCTTTTATAAGTCAGTATTACTGATACAAATTTAAAGAGGAGTCATCTGTCCATGGTAGTGTCCAATAAATAAATTTATTTTATCCTGAAAACCTTTCCATTTTTTTAATGATTTCATGGCTATTCACTGAGTAACACAGTGAGGTCAGGAGCTATTTTACTCTGTGGGTAAACAGTGAAAGTAAAGGGTCCTTGCCCTTGACATTCTCAGGCTAGAGACAAAGAAATACAGAAGAACTCATTTAAGCACTGGTAGCAGCATGCTTAACAATGGAAGGGGAAAAATGGATGCATCAATGTAATTAAAATAGATTAAACAGACATGGAATTTATTAGTCATGGAAAAATCCCAGCTTCCAGCTCTTGAGGAGACAGTTTCTGGAAGGCTATTTTTGTGATATGATTGACTTTAAAATGAAATCCACAATGCTTTGAGAATTATCTGGAGGCAAGAACAGCAAGCACATTCAAACTACCATAGATCAGTGTTGGGAATAGGGACAATTTCTAAATAGCACTTCAAACATTTTCTGAAATGCCCTGCTACTTGGGAACTACTGTGGTTGCCTTCCCATCTGCAGGCTAAGGTAAAAGGCAGTACCCTGTTTTCTTTTTTGTCTGGTATGGGGGTAGCAAGGATATGCTGAGTGGTTGGGTAAGGTGTAAAAGAAGAAAAAGGAATAGCCTGTATGAGACTAGAAAAGTAGCAAGAAATCTAAAATTGCAAGTACAGCTGATCAAGATAAGTACAGATCTACCCAAATACCAATGAAGTGATGTGAGTTTGATGATCATGCAGCTTTCTCTTTCTCTGCCATACAGTCAGAGTTGCATCTGCTCCTACCCAAGCTTCTAGGTTAGGTTTTTTCCTCCAAGTCAGCTCCTCAGTCTTCCATATCACCTGTTTACTTGAGACTCTGGGGAGCAGTGAAAGATTTGATCTTAATGAATTTTTCCACGGGGAAATGGTTTCCTCTTTTATGGCTGCAAGTGTATCGAAGTAGTAATCATAATAACGCTTGTGCATTGAAAGCATGACTTTTCTCTGATTAGAGACACTCATGCTCATCGCAGCTTTGAAACACTTTATAACCTGTTGTATGTGTGGTGCTTCATAAACAAGAGTTTATGTCCATTGATTACATGATTCAAGGAAACAGATGTGTTTTATAAACATTTTTAACACTTTTGAAGAGAGTAAAATACTTTGAACAACACAATGAAAATATCAGCCATTACATGTCCAAGCCAATGCACTAAATTAATATCATATTGCTCTCTATGTGAAAAATAAAAAAACTGATTCTGAAGCAACTTTTAAAAAATATTTTGCTAGTGTAACTCTCTTGACCTTAGAGAATTGCATGAGATTCATACATGAGCAAAATATGCTCAAAGTGGAATGTTATTTTTACTTGTGTGATGAGAAAGACAGGGGGAGATGAAACCTTTTATGAAGCTGATACATTTTTCAGGCATCTTAGGACAAGCAGCAAAATTTAAAAGCAGAGTTGTTTATGATACTCTTTCCAATCTTAAGTTGCAGGGGCCTACCAAAAGGCTTTGAAACTGTCAACATGGCCCCTTATAAGTTTATTACTTGCCTATGAACTGGCATGTGTTTTAGATTTGTTAGAGGAAGTTTTCTAATGTACGCTTTCAGTGTTTCTCTACTGTAAACAACTTTTAAATACAGAAAGTTGTACTGTGAGCCAAGCTGGACTTTTACTGGTCACCAGGGTCAACTGCAGAACCAAGTCTGACCTCCAATCTCTGACTCCAATTAGTCACAGAACTAATTTATTTTTCATTTTCCAGGCCATTTGTCTTCTTGGAAACCACAGTGACTTATATGATTCCAAGAGTTGCACTTGGAAAAAATTATTGTAGTGTGTTCGTCTGTATTTAGTTTTAACACGTGTTCATACCAGTGATTTATACATTACAAAAGGTTCTAGTTTATTTTAATTAGAAGACTTGGTGGCTCTGTTAGTGTTTGTGTCTGGAATATGTTCTTTTCAGGATGAAGGTGGTTTGATTTTGATCTTTTTATGGTTTCCTAAGCATAGGTACATAGATATACTGGAGCACATGTCAGGTTGTCATGTTTTAGCTAGCTATTTAGTAAAATTTTCTACTGTTTTTATTATGAACAGCAATGCACTAATTTTTTAAGAATGAATTTGCACTAAAGTTAAATACAGTTGACTCTTGAGTGAAAAGAATTTTCTCTGACCCTATTAGAGTCACAATAGCCATATGACTTCCAGAATTTAACAAATCATAGGCTGTAGTATACCAGCACTATTTTTTCACCACTGAAGAAGAATTACATTTCCTTTGTGGTGCAGTGCTGTGTACACACAATTATCATGAACAATAACTAGAATTACACACATTGCTCAACATGAAGTAGAGTAATAATAATCTCTAAATGTCTTTCTCACTCCTTATATTCTAGGTAATATAAATAATATATACATACAGACACACATGAAAGGCAAAATTCAAAGTTAGTAGTGGAAATTTAGACAACAATACAAAATATCTTCAGAAACAGTTTCTGGAATATGCTTAGTAGAACTTCAAATTTCAGGATGTCCCAGGACTGGCATCTTGATTCCATACTTTTCCTTCTAGGTAGCTTGCAGTCAGGCTGAGGTCCAAGCAGGTGTCCTGGATTGCCCAGGATGGAAACCCAGACAAACAGGCCATGGGGAGCCACAGCATGTTCCTTCAGTCTATACTTAGGCTCACTGTTCAGATGAAACAGCTTTGCCACTTGTCCTGGGTTCAGCAGTATCAGTCATTTTTCTCCTTCTTAGTAGTTTGTGCAATACTGTGTTTTTGACTTTCAGCCTGGGAACAGCACTGATAACACCGATGTTTTTAGTTGCTGCTTAGTAATGTTTAGTCTGACCAAGGATTTTCTGAGTCTCATGCTCTGCCAGAGAGGAGAGGAAGTTGGCAGGAAGCAAAGACAGGACACCTGACCCAAACTAACCAAAGAGGTATTCCATACCACAGCACGTCATGCCCACTATATGAACTGGGGGCAGTTACCTGGAAGGGCTAGATCACTGCTCGGGCTGGGCTGGGTATCATTCGACAGGTGGTGAGCAGTTTTGTTCTCTTCCCTTGTTATTTTCCTCATCATTATTATTATTGGTGGTAGCAGCAGTGGTTTGTGTTATACCTTAGTTACTGGACTGTTCTTACCTCCACCAGTGGGAGTTACATTCTTTCGATTCTCCTCCCCATCACTCTGGGAGTGAGGGGAGGAAGTGGGGGAATGAGCGAGGGCTGCATGGCTGACTGGGCTTAAATCACAACAGCACTATAGCCTGGTTTTAGGTTAAGCTACTGGCTATCTTGTAGCAAAAGAGGACTAGTTCGGGAGTCAGCCTCTCCATGAAAATACTCTGCCCTTGAGTCACTCCTGCAGCTATGATGTCCTGGCCTTTTTGAAGCTCAAATTTGCAAGTGCACAATTTCACTATTCCTAATTACAAATACCTTGCTCTGATCTGAAAACATGTGCACTAGCACACTGTGGTTTTCATAAATCTATGAAAAAACATTATTAGAAAAAATATCTTCTTGAATGGTAGCAATTTATATATTAATTCTATTTGTGTCAAGTTATTTAAAGTTTGGGCTTTTTGTTTTTTAGTGCTAATCTTGGAACACAATGTCCAGGGAGACAGACAACGGAAGAATTTTGAGGTTGATTTCTAAAGGCCTCCCAATTTCCCTGTTGGTAGTGACTGTGGGATTTTTTGGAAGCCGTATGGAATGCACTTTTTGCAGTTTTCCAGTGAAATGTCCAGTATGGGTGTTCTCAGAGCCCTTACATTCTTCCAGATTAGCAGCCAAACCTTCCCACACTTTGATATTTTAAGCTCACTAGAGCTTCCCTGGTAGACGTAGATGACATACTGCATTGTATCACTCTAAGTGACTTCAGCAATCATTGTATGAAAACACAGTACTATTTCTGTTTTCTTAAGAAAAAGGAAAGAAAATAAGAGGAAAGAAAATAAAAGGTACACAGTAGCAAGTCAGTGAGAAGATGAGACCTTGGAATTTTTCAGATAAGCAGTGGAAAAAAGCTAATTATAAGCAATCAGTGAAAAAATCACTCATATGATTTAATGCATTAGATATTCTACAAAAAACAGTGGTTCAGAAATCTCACTGATGATCTAGCTGCTCTAAAGGCACCCTTGAGGCAGTTATTTCCCATTTTGCAGGCACTGTGGTAGTCTGCTGTGAAGATGTCTTTGGGGATTCTTCTGCAAGTCCTGTTGTGAGAGGCATGCTATGATGGAGCTGAGGCCCAGGAGCCTGCTGTTGTATGACTGCACTTTGCAGCCCAGGCTGATAGGAAAATTCAGGTGCCTGATAGACTTGAGGTTGGAGTAAAAGGTAATATTTCAGAGGGCTTGAGTCATCAGAATAGGTCTGGAGGAACTTGATCATCTCCCATTTGCTATAGGAAGGAATCAAAGTACTTCCTATAGCAAACACTTCCTCTTGCTAGCATTCTGCAGGTCTGGCTATGCAGCATATATGCTTATGACACATAGAGAACACTTACTAAGAATATATTTCAGTTTACTGGAAATAAAATAAGACCCCTAAAGCTATTGTTTAAAGCCTACTGGAAGTCTAAATAAGCAGGAAAATGTGTGAGTGGATGCTACAAACAACAAAACAGCGTAGAACATTTTCAGAGATAATGAGAAGTAAAAATAATGAGATGTGGTTAGTCTCATTGACTTCAAGATACTATTCGGGAAGAAAAAGGTCATGGATGTCTCATGATTCTTAAAATTCCAGGTTCATTGTTCTAGAAAATTAGTAGTACGTGCAAAAATCAATGTGAGAAAATGAAGTTACATATGGATTTATGTTTCAAAGTAGAGCCGCACCTGAGCATGGCATTAAAGACCAAAGACTTTGAAAGGTCTGGAAAGTCTTTTTTTTTTTTTCTTTAATACAGCATGGGATTTTCTGGAACACAACTTTTGGATAATAAGATACTTGTCTATGGTTTTCCCTGAAATATATTCCTAAAAACTTAATTAAAAGGTTTCGCTGTTTCCACCTTTAGATCTGTATTTGTGGAAGAGATAATCAAAGTATCAAAGTCCTTATTTCTAAAGCCTTTGACATATATCCCATTACTTGGTAAATCCCTTTATTTATAAGTTGAGCTTAGGTGTCTGAGGTGTGGAGCCTGCTTTCTTTGTTTTAATTTTCACCCAGAAGTGTTTCTTTGCCTTTTCCATTCTTGCTGTCATTATTAGCACACTTTGTGAGGTCAGTGGAGTCCAGAATATAGAGAGGAGAAATCTTTGTCTGATTTCTAAAGATGTTGACCACCTGTTTTTCCACAAATATAAAAAGAAATGCAGGGATTTTTCACACTTCAGGTAATGACTTGCTCATTTTATGATGCTTTCTAAATTGCTGAATATTTCCAGTCATTTCCCACACAGTTATAGTCAGCCAATCAATAAAACAGAAGAGTGAAATACTAAAGAGGAAAAAGAAAAAAAAAAAAAAAAGAGAACAATGAAAGGACCATAAGAAAAGTGCAAAATAAAGTGTAGAACAAGGAAAAAAAAACAAACAAACAAAATAGCAAGAGAAAAATAAACAATCAAAGGAAGAAGAAGACAAAAATCAGAAGCTGGTGGGGGAGGTTTTCAGAACAAGGAATATGTGGAGACAGAGGACTATTATGTACAGAATTTGGAAATGCATACTAAGCATACAACTTTGGCTTAGCAGCAAGAGAGCCTGAGGCTTGAGTCAGTGTTGGATTCATATACCTCCCATATTGCTCAAAACTCAGAGCCTGAATTTACTAGCTCAATCTGTATTTAATATTTAAGTTATCAAGACTGCAACAATGAATCCTCTCATTCTCAAACCAGACACAGGGCTGTGGCACAGCTCTGTTCCCACTTAGCAAGGCAGTGCAGTCATGGACCAAGTTTCAGTCCACATTGGGGTGAGATTAAGTCACTAATTTTGGAGTGATATTTTAGCTCATCTGTTCCTCAGTTCTGGATCATCTATATCCCATGGTTTAGTTTGTGTTCTGTCATCCTTTTTCTGTCCATTATCTCTCTGATTATCACTATTAAACCTGGGGACAGGGCTGGGTTGGGTTGGGTTTGGGTTGAGTCCATTCTCACTTCTACTGTTAGCAAATCTTTAATGATTTCTCTCCCAAAACAGATGAAAATATTTGTTTACTACAGTCTTATGACAGGAATTTTACATAAAATAAATTAATTTTACTTTAAAATGAAAGCATCACGAAAGCTTTTGCCAGTAGGAAATAGTAGACAACAATAAATGAACAACTTT
Source organism: Pezoporus wallicus (assembly GCF_028554395.1). Taxonomy (NCBI): domain Eukaryota; kingdom Metazoa; phylum Chordata; class Aves; order Psittaciformes; family Psittacidae; genus Pezoporus; species Pezoporus wallicus. The sequence goes on along the minus strand of NW_026637066.1, from coordinate 2,491,423 downwards.
CACTTTCATTCCAAATAATGGTGTCCTACTAAAACTCTATGGGGGAGTGGACTGCTTGCAAGAGTGTGGGTTTTTTTTTTTATTTTTTACCGTGGAAAAAAATTTTTTTTTAGTAGTTTTCAGTTATAAATTATTCTTTTTTTCCATTTCTTATGCCTGATTTTCCCATTCCTGTGCACCAAAACAAGGTTCCCAGCTTGAAGGAGGTTTCAGAACTTACTTTAAAACCTATTTTGCAATAACTTCTTGAAATGATCATCAGACACAGAAGAAGTGTATCAGCAGCTAAGCCTTATTGCTTCTTCTGTGGTGCAGGAAGGGCTGTGATTAAAGCTGTTCTTGTAAAATGGTGCACTTAGTTACAATTGAAGGAAACAATTGTGATCAAGTTAGCAGAGCTTCTAACTTAGTTCTTCTCTGTAACGTACATTTTTTACTCTAAACTGCTGGAGCAGCTTTGAATAGACTAGTCCTAAGGTAGTATCCCTGTAGATACTAACTGAGCTACAAAGAAATATGTAGCAGAAAGATTCCTCAGAGACGTATATGCGGCTTATTGTTAAACTGGATTTGTCACTGGAAGGGTAAGCTACCAGTTATCCTGGTTTTGGTTAAGTCATTGTGCTGTTGTTTTCTGAGCAAAGAAATCTTAATTTGCATTTGCCATTAGTCTCTGAAATAAAACGATTCCAGTTACTTACTACTGTTGTTGCTGCTGGCAACAAAATTACTTTTACAAGCCATGCAAGTAAGTATAACAGTAATATCTTCCTAAAGCTTGCTGTTCAACACACCTTTACCTTATTTAACACTGGGGCAAAGCCAGTCGGGACCACCCATTCTTGGAAATATAAGGGACCAGCACAAATTGGAAAAATGTTGAGTGTTGAATCATTGTGTGGAATATCCAGTTCCAGTTCCTCAGGGCAACACTTACAGCAACCCACATGGGATGCTGGGTAGCAGAAAGAAGCTCTGAGCTTGTCTGCGGTCCTGATTCAGGAAAACATTTTTATTCAGAAATGGTGCTTAAGTGTGTTCTAATAGTTAGCATGTGTTTTAAAGCCTTTTGGCTTCAGTGGCTTTTAGACACACTCATAAGGTCTTGTGGGCTAATGTCTAAGCCAGTAGACACCATCTTTCCTTGAAGAATTTTATGAAGCTTATGTGACCCTGTGCCAGCCTTTCCCAGCTGCTTATTTTTAGTTACTTTGTCTTACTGACACTTCTGTAGTGACATAAAAGTTACTACTGTGTGTTCAATTATGCAGATATAAAAGTATTACAATTGATTTATATCCTGTAGAAGGCAAATAAGTTTACTGAAATAAAAGAATCCCTTTTAATGGGATATCGATACAGCTTTGGTTTAAAATAATTCCATTCATCTGAAAAGCTGTCTGTAAAATGTGTGTGTAGACCAACAAGACCATGGTTTCAAGCAGAAATTATGAGGTCATTTAATTGGATTCATAGACTTTTCACTCCTGCTGGGAATTTAATAGAAAGCACCCTTCTCTGGTTTAGCTTTCTGGTATTTTTAATAGATTCCAGTTCTAGAATAATTTGCAACTCTCATGTTTCTTAATATGTTATCAGGATATGAAGCTACTGAGAATTTTGACAATGTAAATTGGTGAATCTAGCATTCAGGTATTTATATTTGGTCTGTTAGATGTCATAATGGATAAAATGAAATATTGGGCAAGAAGAAAACAGTGGATAATGTCTCAGTGCTACATTTAATAACTAAGGCTACTTGGAGGGAATTTGTTTTTTTACATTAAGTAACCCAAAGATAAGAGTGATGCTCATTCCTGTGCAGAAAAACAATCACTGCCACAAGTCACATAGGATATGTCCTAGTCAGAAAAATTTTATTTACTTTTGGAAGAGGGTTCATAGTATGTCAAGCTCTTTTCATAGCACTTCTTACAAACAGACTTTAGTGGGATTCTGATTTTTCCTTGTGGATATAAATGTGTTCCATGAGATGACGATGTCTGTTCTGGCTGCAAGATCCATGAAATTAAAAATCTGGGATTTCTGGGATGTTTTGTTCTAGCTAAATGAAGACTATACACAAAACAGCAGCATGGTAGTGAATTATAGTGAACCCTCCCAGAATTCAGCAACAGCCAGGAAGTCTACCGAACCACTCAAGCGGAACTTTTCCAAAGAAAGTCAGCAATGAAGCACTCAGCAAGGTCTGGAAAAGTCCTGGACATTTGCATGAGGTTTAAGAACATCAGAATAACACTTGCTAAGCCTAGCACATTTTCAAAGGGCACAGTGTCATGTTTTGATGCATAAACCATTGTCAAAGATTAGGATTCAAGATGAAAGCTAACATGACAGATGATTATCAAATACCTGCCTATGCTGAAATTCTTACAGCTTTCTTTGCTATTTACAGCTGTTATTTACAACTATTACTGATAAGGTATTGACCTCTAAGTCTGAATGGCAGAACAACTGAATGGCAGAGGTTGGGATTGCTTAGAGATAGTTTATAATGATTATGTTTTTCAAAAGTATTACCCATGGTAGGAGATATGAATATCTGTGAATGTACAAGTACAGAGGAGTGTGTTATTTGGCTATTCTGTGGATTTTTGAGATTGTTTTAACACCCTTTATTAAGTGTATTTATTATGCATATTGGGTCTTTGACTAACTTACTTAATGCCATAAAGAATAAAATTTGTCATGGAATCATGCCTCAAAACTTGGGTTTGATTATGAGGGGGGAAAAATATTCTACAAGATAATAGGTTTTCTTTTTGTTTTTTCTTCTTCGCACAACTGCACAATTTCACCTATCTATGTGAAATATATGTATCCTTGACTTCTTTATGAAAAACAATTAGAAGCAATGAAAAGGTGATTAAAAAAATAAAGAAAAAAATGCCCAGTCACCTAAGCCATTAAATCATATTGAATTCCAAACTGGGACTTTTAAAAGTAGAGTAATTTAAGCACACAATTTTCTTCCTGAAAATGAGATGATCTTTACACATGTGATAACACTTCTGGGATCACTCCAAGAGAAAAGGAAGCCTATGTTCCTGCTGATATAGTCAATGTGTCTCTCACTAGAGAGAGTATGGCATGGAACAGAAATACCATAGAGCTAGAGAGCTCCAGAAAATGGTGAAGAAGTATTTCTTCTGTGACTGTGGCTGGATGGAAACCTAGGGGAATGGACTGCAGTAAATACAATTTTGTATATCAATTTATGTTAGTGGCAAAGACTCAAGAATATATATGGTTTGCATATCATGTCTAAAGGACATATTGAAGATTTTGCTTATCTTTTTGCATCAGTTCTGCAAATCTTATTTTGTCCATGAATAAAAGGGTCCTTTTTCCAAGAATAAAAGGCAGCAGGAGACAATGAGGTATTTTATTATTCTCTCAGTACCTTAGTTCTCTCCCTGTATTTCCAAGGGAACAATTCATGTGGAACAAACATGTGCAAAGAACACAAGATCCACATAAAAGGGCACTAAGCATCCTGTTTGTGAATAGTTGTCATGTAGTTGCAACCAGCTGCCAGCATGTAATGATGATTTATGCTTTGGCTACCATTTGCTTGGCTTACTTGTGATTGGCTCTTAATCCTGCCTAGATGGAACAATTGGGTTGCTTTCAAAAAACATGGCACTGGAAACAGAGCAGTTGTTAATGCTTTTCCTAATCCATCCATCATCTGAAGAGCTCTAATTAATCTGGTTTTAACACTGGTGAACAAATCTCACAGATAACATAGGTGGGAAGCAGGAGGCAGGTTCAAGGGGCATATTTGGACTGAGGGAGCAGCAGCCAAGACAGGTAGTCATGCTGATTTCTCTATTGTGCTTACAGCAGCTTTGATTAAGAGATAATTTGGGAAAGATGCTGTATCTTACCAGAGAATATAATAGAAAGTACAGAGAAGAGGAAAAATTCTGGTGAAAAGCATGTGTCATTGGTAATCATCTAGGCTGAGGACCAGTGAAATTCTGACTTTTCTTCTGTTTGTGTGAGGCCTCTGCTTAAATGGCCAAAAATAGTTACACATAATTACTAAGTTTTCATCTGAATAATTTGGCAGTGTTATGGAACATGTGCAGAGAATTTCAAACACCTCATATGGTCTTTGTGCTTGTGAAGGGTGAGAAACACTTAAACTGAACCAGTTCTGATGTATGGGTTCTCTGCTGGACCAGAATTTTTAACTTAGTTTCCAAAGGTCAATTACTTTTGAGTTGGGAAGTTTTGCAAATTAATTCCTAGCCGACATGGCTTCTCAGCTTACAAAAACAAACAAAACGGGGACAAAAAACTTCAGTAAGGGGTGTGCTACAAATTAAAACAAAATCAAAAACACCCCCCACAAAAAGAAAAAAACAAAACCAAAAAACCCCAACAAACCAGCAACACTTTAAAATGTCATAAGGTTCAAGTGCTGTTTCTGTGAGCAGAAGACCTTGGGAAAGACACACTCTACCCATGCATCAGGGCAACAGTGTATGTCAGTTGCTCAACTCTCTGTGACTCATACATAAAGTACCTAGAATATAGTACGAGGCAATCTGACCTAAAAATAACATCTACACGACTTATAATATGTTCTAACTGTGGTCTGAAAATGTATAGAGGAAAAGGACCTATGTTCCTTTTCATTTCATTTTTTACCACGGATAATATAAGAATTCCTGAGAGTTGAAAATAGCTATTTTAAAGTCTTCAAGATGTCTCACTAGATTTTTCTTCCTGGACATAAGCCAGACATGAGCGATTCTGTTTTTTAAGTGTATATAACCTCCACTTCCTTAAGCTTTTTAACTCCCCCTTTTCCCATTATTTTAGAATAAAAGGTGAAAAATCTTCCCCTCTCTTCCTTCCCTAAAATAATTATAAAAAATACAGTTCCAAATATCCCAACTCAGCTTCCAATTAATTCAAATGTGAAGATATAAAAAAATCAATACATTATTATTTTCAGACAAGATTCTAGGTTGTTTCGAGTAGATTTGTAGAATTTCACACGAAATGTGCATAAGTGTCTTTGGTGAACAATTTTAGTGGGAAGAAGTGCCTGCTGTATAGGTAATTAAGATGTTCTTTTAATTTTCTTACCATAAACCATTGACTGAGCACATAATGGGAAACTTGAAGTCACCATCAGTCACCACTGGGTTAGGACTTTGGGTCTCATTCTGTGTTAAGCAAAGCATGGAAAGAACCAGCTGCTCTTTAAGAAGAAATTCCATGGAAAAAAAAAAAAGAAAAATTATATGAGGTTCTATGGATAGGAATTACCTAGAGACTGAGAAATTACTGAAAGACTACTTTCAGTTTCCTTTTTTCCAGATAGGAAGACCCCACGTACAAGGTCTAGTTAAGCCCTCACAGAAACCATTTATCGTTTCTCAGCCGAGAATGTGAAATTATTTAATGATTTGGGGAGGATTTTTTTATTTTTCCCCCAGCTTCATGTGAAATTATTTCTTCAAGAAAATGAGAAAAGTTGTGATTTGGAAGTCAGTGACTTTCTCCAACGTCTACTTAACTGCAGGGAATTTTAAATAAAAAAGTAAAACAAAATATGCAAGCACTGCTGTGCGTTGGAAATGGCTTGGTCAAAGCAGCTTAGATTTCTCACTTAAGATTCTCTCCTGGGTGCTGCCTTAAAATGTACAAGTAGTGAAGCATTGTGAGAAGTCAAGTTAGATATTACATACAATATTTACTTACTAGATTAATTCAGTAGAGTCATAATTCTTTTATATTATGACGATAAACTGGAGAAAGAATAAGACAAGGTCAGAGTTAAATATAAAAAAAACCTACTGCTTAAGGAAGGATGAAATAAAAGCAGCAAGCAGTAGAGTAAAAGATCAGTATTTAAAGATAAGAAAAAATAGTGCATTTACAGGACTGACATGGTGGAATCAGGCATAGATATGTCTGATGTACTTTCTTTTCAAATTCATAAAATATTGGTTAAAAATGTTTTTTAGTACTGTGATCTATTGTTGCAATTACAAAGATCACTATAAAAAGTTTAAAAAGCTGAATGACAGCTGTCATCCCCTTTTCCATGTGAAACCCAGAACTTCCTTTTTGTAGCCTTTATTTTTTATTTTACTTTAAAAAAACAACCGAAAAATTCTTTCTATTCCCAAAGGAAATCTTTAAAAACTGTAAGAGGAAATCCCCTCTCTTGGTTTTGTATAAGTTTAATTAGGAAGTTATAGAATGATTTTAATATAGTATCGTTTGTTTCTGATCAATATCTAGCCTACTGACTCAGATAAGACATAATTTCAAGATTTAAACAAAAAATATCTTGTTGGAAATAATGTGAAAAAAATTAAGGTAAAACGAATATTTTATTTAAAAAAATTAAAATTTTGAGCAACACTCCATATAACCTCTTCATATGCTTTAACTTTGTTAAGATTTGTAAGTAAAGCCAGGAAGAATAGAAGGTAATAGTTGAAGAAGAAAATATTTCGTTGAAGTGGAAGAACTCATGATGACATCAGTTGTAGTGGAGCTAATGTATAAATCGTTTGATTTCTAGACAGCCGAGGAGAAAAAATTTCAGATCACACAACTAGATTACTCTTTCAGCAACCCAGAGACTGACAAGTGCATTTTTATTTATTTGTTTTTTTTTTTTTAAATCAAATGTCAGTAAATTTCACTTGTTCAGGTAAATGCAACAAATACATAAATTAAGAAATGTCACCAATTTTAGATTTATTTATTTTACTTTTTATGGAAGATGGAGATTAAAAATGTACCCAAGAAATTCAGCATACAGTTCATGGAAGTCTTATTTTTTCTTCCTTTTTCTTTGATAACAGATATTTCAAGACTCTTCTTCCTACAACTTCATGTTCAAAAGCTTTTTTTTTTTTTTAAAGATCTTGTGCTTTTAGTTTTTTCTTTAATTTCTGAACAAAGAGCTGTTTGAATTTTGTGATGGCTTGGTGGTAAGGTGTTCCAGGGTTTTATAAGTCTGGTTTGTTTTCTTAGGACATAACAAGCCCTTTCAAGCTTGCAATCATGAGCAGTTTGAATGGCCAAAAAGCAATTAACTACCTCAAGATAAGGTCTTTTTCACTAGCATTTGAGAATTTCGCAAATAGAGCTAATTAACTTTCATCTTACTGTCAATTCACTTGAATCTAAGCACTAATTTAGGCTTTTAAAGTCAATAATTGTTCTTGTTGATTGCTTCTGACTAGACATACCCGAGGAGTAAATTTGTCCTGGAAGTAATTACTGTTATGGCCACTAGATTTAGAATCATTCACATGCATTCGATAGGTACTTACATTTGAGGTAGTCCTGAGGAAATTAGTTTCTACTAAAGGCTGGCGTTGCTCAAAGTAAGCAAGTGTGATGCAGTATGTAGCAGGATGATCTGAAGGTGTGGAGCTCATGTGATTTTATGCAAGTTCCCCAAGTGCATCTCCCTTGCTTTGGGTGAAACACCTGTAATGTAATGGCACAGAGGATTAGTAGCAAATACCTGTATGGGATATGCTTAACAGCAGATCTAAAAATAAGAGAAGGAATATAAAGAACTGGCTTTTACAAAAGGGCATCTTTCATTTTAAGGATGGTTATGTTGTAGTAATCTTTATTCACTTGAATTAAAGGATGAAATTAACGTATTTTAACATGAAAAAATTGGCACCGAAATTATATAAGTTGAGAAATGACACTCTGAAGGCTAATAAATTTTTAGACTAAAATAAATATGCATTATTAAACTGCTGACATCAGGAAGGTGGTTCTTCACCTCATTTACATGTGTTATGCTTGCTGTGAAATGCTTAAAATAAGAGCCTTATTCTGCAAGCTGGACAAAATCCTATGGTGAAGTATAGCTATTGCCATCTAGTGAGTGTTGATGTGTGCGGAAAGAAGAGACCTAGTTTTCCTGCTAAGGTTTGCCTTTGATCTGTTAAACATCATTGGGTAAAGTCTTTTAGTCCTTCAAAACATTATTTCTCTTTCCACAGTTTGCTAATATGTTTGTTTTCTTCTTAGGTGTTTACACTGCTAGGGGCAATAGGGTGTATGAGGTATGGGAATTCATCATGGCTTACCTGGTTTAAGTACAAATACATGGAGTGTAGTAACAGCAGTAACAATATTAGTGAATGTATTAAGCACTGTTCATTACATTTGGTGGTTTATATAGCAAAATGAACAATCCAGTCACCTGAATACTTCTGTTCAGCCTAGCTGGAGTACTGCATGTGTGAGTTTGCAGGATTATAGTTAAAGTCTGTAGAGCCAGTAAATCTGATTGCAAAATATAAAACAAACAGGCAGCCAGAATCCCCTATCCACATTACCTATGCATTATGTTACTTAAAAGGTTATCAACAATTATTTGCGTTAGAAACAGCTTTTAAAATGTCTTGTTCTCCTTTTAGTGTTTAAGCCCTTCAGTTATCCCTCAGACAAGTGCAGATTATTAAAGCAAAGACCTTCCAGAGTCTTATGAAAGCACACTTGTCAGGCAATCTTTAAAATTATTTTAATTTCTATTGTTTCACAGATTGTTTATGTTAATTTTCTCCTGCCCTTTTTACTGTTCCAGGCAATTTTGTGGCAGAATTGAAAGTGGAGGAGGCTGAGACAGACAGCTTGAGGCATGACAGCCGCTCAAGCTCTCCTAGCCTGTGTATGGTTTTATGTGCTTCTAATTATCAATGTGTGGGAGTTTTGTCAAAGAAGCTGGGCGTGTGGTTCCTTTTGTTCTTCTCTGTCTGTTGTGGTTTATATTTTAAATGGGACACAAATGTGATTTATAATGCATGGCATGATGCAGTTAGGGAAATTTGGTCTTTTCCAGGCAACACAAACATGAGTAGGAGAAAAAGTGCACGTGAACAGTATGTTCCTCTCAGTGGAGAAGAAACACCCCACTAAAACTCACAGAGGTGGAGGAGAGTAAACAACATGTGAGAAGTCTTCAAAAAAAGGAGAATGCCAATGGCTTACTTCCACTGTGTCTAAAAATACATACCATGGAAAAGCAGAGCTGTGAGAGATCAAAGATAAAAGTCTTTCAGCAGAATCACACTAAAGTGTGAAAAGCACCATGACAGCATGGAAAGTGCTGTAGACTCACCAGCAAAGCAGGCAACATAACACAATGTCTTTCTTACCTTTTGATGAGCCCAACGCTTAAAGCAATCCTGTAAGAAGATTCATATGTGATCCTGTCCTGCTCCCCTAAAAATGTGGAAAAAATTGTTTCCAGGCTGGCAGTTACTTTTCAGCCCATAAGACAGGAGAATACACTACTGTGGCAAGGATGAAAATGTCACAGATAAATAGTGTGATCTGGGAAATGTGAAGCATAGGAGAAACATGCTTGTTCCTGTGAAGAAAATCACTGCATAAACAGAGAGAGGTTCTTATGATTTATTTCTCCTCATGATGGATTATTGATGAAGCACACTTCACATTTAATCTAATTAAAGTATGCAGAAATATATTTGAGGGCTTGTTTTTTATACAGCTGTTGTTTCCTGATATATACTTTCAGAACAACTGAAACAAAAAACATTCAAGGAAAAGCTAATAGAACACACTCTTTTTCTTCTCAAATAGAAGATTATTTTGCACTAAGGCACAGCATCTGTACTGAAAGGTTTTAGTGCAGACGTGATCATCCCAAGCAAGTTTTTGGAATGGACTAGCCTTCTACTTTTATATATAATGCATAGTGACTTTAAATTCCCTCAAAAAGACATAACTCAAGCTGCTTGTTTTACTACTGGTAATTAAAGTAATAGACAACGTATGAACCTGAAATGAAACACAGAGACAATTTGTGAAAAGAATAAATACATGGATATGTAATCCAAAAGACAAAGATAGGAAGTAAAGATTTAATTAAAAGCAGTTCTTACGAAGATTGCACTTTGTAGCAAATGCCTGAACTCTGTAAAGCTCAGTCAGTGGGTGGCAGGTTGTTTATAGAAGCATTTTTTTTTCTCTGTTTAATGAAGTTGATCTTGAAATAGGTTAAAGAATATTCAGGGTGTTTGGATTCTCACTAGATTAACTGTTTGGGAAGGACAAGACCGGACCTAGGGATAACCCCCAGCCCTGGGAACACTAGAACCCCAGTTTCTACATTCTTCTGCTTGGAGCCAAGGAAAAAGAAAAAGAAGAAAAATGTGGTTCCAAATTAAAATGAATTTTTGAGTGTGGAAGTAAAAAATAAACAAGCAATGCTAGTAGTATACATTGCCTGCAATCTGCATTATATTTGCATACAGAAAAATGCAGGGGAATAGTTTGGAGGTTAAAACAAGAAGAAATTCTAAACCTATGTGAGGGAAAGCAGAACTTTTTCAAGGCATTTTGGCACAGGGTTTGTGACCCTAAACAAAAACCTGCTCTTTAGTACCAGAAGTATCTGCAAAAGCCTTCTAGAATTCTGCTCAGCTCCTTGTTTTGAGTGTTTCCTACCTCATTCCAGACACACAACAAAATGCTGTGCTATGACAAGAAAAATAAAAAAAACTTCTGCTTCAGGGTATGCATACTTTAATTTACTCTATTATATTGCTTCATTCCTGACGTTTTGTCCACTTACTTAAATTGTTCACAAAACATTTGATTTGTATATATTAATGCCAAACACACTCTACTGGAAGTTTCATGCATTCTTATTCTTCCCATTTAAGGTATTTACTGTTTACAGCTATGGAAATTCAGTATTTTGGCACCTTTCAGTTCTGATGTCTAATGATATTTAGATTTTAAACTGACAGATTTAAAAGAACTGGCCAGTTACACGTATGAATTTTTAGAGGAACTTTGTCTTGAAAACTTGCCCTTGTTTGAGGTGGCAGCCAATGTACATGAAACATACAGCTTCTAAACTGAAAATTTAAACCCCTATAATGCCAGAAAGAATACTGTATTAATTTGCCTTTCCTTTAAAAAATCCACTAACTCTACAAAATTTTTTTTAATCTGAATGGAAATAGAAAGACCCTCTGTGAAATACACAATGGTTTATGCTGTCTGTGGCCTTGTCTTTATCATCTATTCACCTGCAGAATTTGATTTTCAAATCCGCATGTGGTACCTGCAGCTGTATGTTTACTTCAGACTGTCTATGCTCAATTCTGTTACATAGCGGGATAACAAATTCCACCAAGTCTGCATGATGCTCTATTTACTTTCTTGAACATTTGAACTGGGAATGGACAAAATTAGCATTAGCGGAGATGTCACAGAACGCAGTAAATTTACCTGTGGTTGCACTGGGAGTGAGTATAGCCCATGGTTTTATGCTTTTTCTGAATGACATAAGGAGAGTATTTTAGAGCGAATCTAAGGGCAGTATTCCCAGCAATCCGGTTTATTGCAATACTGGTATTGCTTTGTCCCCATATACTTCCCTTGTCCCACAGCCTGGCTCCAGAGCTCCTGCATGCTGTTGTGTTTTGCCTCCATTTCTGGCTTTTTCCGTCTGCCAAGCAGCACCATCACCTTGCATCCTTCTGAATTTCTGTGGAAACTGACTGTCCAGTCCTCCTGTCTTTGGCTAAGCCTCTATCCATCCTTGCACTGTTTGGTGACTCCAGAGAGGGAGGGCCTTACAGCGGCTGAGTCTGAGGCTGCCCATACAGACAGTGCTGTGTTTTGCTGCTCAAGGTCACTGAATCCAGGTTTGCAGTGACAGCCCCACGGCTCCTCAGGAAGGCTGGCTTCAGAGAGCTCTGGGAAAGGGCTGTCAATAGGATTATGTATCTCCCTTCACCCTCACTGTGCCTCTGACCTGCTATATGTTCTTGATTCCCCTGAACAATATGGCCTGTCCTGGAAGGGAACTCAGCTCCATTGAAGGCAAGCAGGAGCTGTGTCCAGTTGCTGTGAGGAGCACCCATCCTGTTGTAAGCTGCTGTAGGACTCTAATGCTCAGAGTGGCTGGTGAAGGAAGGTTAATGTTGCACAAGCTTAGAGGGAAAAGAGACTTTCAGTCTTCATGGAAGCCAGTGCGGCCTGGAAACAGAGCCTTACTGCCTCTGTTGTTCTTGGACCTGCTCATTTTGACGTCCAAGGTACCACGCCAAAAACAGAGTAGAAGACACTCTCTCGGAGTCTGCAAAGATAATTAAAGTTTGTTTTATTGAGTCACGATGACATTGCATGAAGCTTCTATCATTAAGTCTGTGTCATGGAGCTGAAATATCTTTCTCAAGCACATGAAATAGGTGGCTCATCCAGGTAATGGTCTACAGGAAAGTGCTCAGTAGAGGCAAATCTGAGGGGTGGGTTGAGGCTTACAGGCTCTGGTGTTTCAGGCTGGGAAAGAAGAACCATCTGCCTGACCTCTTGCTCTTCACAAGCCTTTCAGGTTCACCTGCTTATGCTTGTATGGTGCCCATAAAGATAAAGCAAAATTTGTGCTTTATTTGTTTCATTAATAAGCTTGGCACAAAAGTATTAACTGAGGTCAGTGTGTGAAACTGCAGTCTACTATGTTGGTTTTGGAATTTTTTTTTTGGCACACTCTGGAAACATTTGGTTTGTCCTCAGTCAGCCATCTGGTGCCTATACATTATCACCTTTTGGGAAAGTGCCTGATTTCCATCAGGACAGAGTCTGTTTAGTTTGAGCTCTCTGAAGGCTGAATTCCTGAAGCTTGAACTAGCTTAGGAGTTTTGTTTTTAGGGAACAGAGGAGTTATTTTGAGACCAGTACTGCAACATGTAAGGCAATGTAATTACATTGGAATAAGAGAGATCGTGTACTTAAATCCATCTTTAGACATTTATAATTTATCCTCTGCTGGAGTAAATGCATGGGTTTTTTTTAATGGATATTTAAAATACAGATGAAAACTAATATGCAAGGTAAAGAAAATCAGCAACACAACAAGCTCAGGGTGATTGCATAACAATTACGAAGCTAACATGCCCCTTTTTGGAAACACTCATCATACTTTGATCCACCATTATGTTTATCTTGAAAACATATTGTTTATGTAGCAGATTATGTTGTTGGCTTCTGAGGTCACTGTCATATGGTAAAAAGTCCTGTTTGCTTTGTTGCAGAAACATTAGGAAAAAACTTGTAGGTCAGCCGGTATAAAGTGGAGAGTCAAACCATTACACACTTTCCTCGGAATAAATGACTAGTTACAGGTCAACACGTGCTTGAGGATTTCTGGCAGTTAGAGAAGGTCACCATCTGTTAAAGGAATTAAAAAAACCCCAAAACATTGAAAATTAAATAAATGAGGTTCATCACCTTTTCTCAGAGGAGCTCAGTTTTCCCTCAGAGCCTTAGTGGTTAGATTTAAGACAGTAGAAGACTGTAGAGTGGGGAGAATCTTGTACTTGCATGAAGTAGGCAGTAAGCATAAATCCTGAATTTAAGAACCCTAGTTGAAATAAAATTGGGCATGAAAAACATAAATATCTAATAGCCTTTTAAGTGCTAGTAGGATTTAGGCAGTTGAGGTAGGGATTGAGTGAGCTGCTGCCTGATTCTGAGTTACTAGCTGGGCTTAAAGTCACAGCGTATGATTTTAGAAGTTAATAACTAGACATCTAAAGAGAGGTGCAATGTATCTGACCACTGATAAAAGCCTAGAGATGTATTGATCTTCAAATTATGCATCTAGAGAACCGTAAAGAAAACTGTATTTTTTTTTTTTTATGAGTACTGTCCTTTGTGAGACTAACATCATGTCATAGGAACAAGGGTAATGATTTTACACTAAAAAAGGGGAGATTCAGGCTGGGTGTTAGAGTAACTTTACAAGAAGTGTGATACAATACTGGCACAGGTTGCCCAGAGTGATGGTGGATGCACCATCCCTGGAGACATTCAAGGACAGGCTGTAATCAGGGCAACCTGACCTAGTTTAAGATGTCTCTTCTCATTGCAGGGAGGTTGGACTAGACGACCTTTCAATGTCTCTTCCAACCCAAACTATTCTATGATTCGATGATCTTTTACAAAGCTGAATTTTCCTCTTCTAGACCTTTTTTGGTTTGACCTGGCTTTGACCTGGAAGTTTCAGCTTCTGGTTTCAGGTAAAATAACCCTCTTTAATGCGTTTCCCCATAAATTAGAATCAACATATGCTTTACAGAGACTATTGTTATTTGTGATATGTATAATGAGCAACCATAATCATAATATCTCTGAACATTACCTTCTTGGTTGCATCTGAGAAACCAAAAATTATGAGCATGATAGCTTGTCTGAGTGGTTCAGTTGCAGATATAAATAGTGGTTTCTGCTTTGTTAAGAGATTTATTGGCGCATAAGTAAATTTCTTATAGAAATTGATTGAATGGAAGGTACTTAAAGCTTTGGGAATATAGATAGTATTGACTGTCCAAGCACAGTTATGTGATCTGAAGATTGCTCTTCTTATAAATATGGATCAGTTAAGTAATCTTGGAAAAATTAAGCAAAATTGAAAGAGGTACCTGCTGAGGACTTCATAATGCATTTGTCTTACACTAGTATAACAAAACTGTGTAACATAATCTAGGTGTTCCTGCTCCGGCAGGGGGATTGGAGTAGATGATCTTTCGAGGTCCCTTCCAATCTCTAGCATACTGTGATACTGTGATACTGTGAAAACCTCCAAATCAGAACTTTATGGTTGCCTCTTGGGAAATAAATTCCTATTATTATAGAAACTGCTGTATACAATTAATTAATCTCCTTAGAATTCTCATATGGTTTGTGAATTCTGTTCAGAATTTCAGATTCTTACTTTAGTACCTTCCTGGCTAAGCCATTTGTCCCAGTTGCTAATATGAATGTTTTATTCATAAGTGATGGACAATGTCTTGGTGTGTGACCAGCCTCCAGAGAGTCCCTCCTGCTCCTTTTGAAACATACTCTGTCCATTAGTATATTGCCTGAGGAAGAGCAGAAAACGGTGAGAAGACCAAGAATCATCACAAAGCTATCACATAGCAGAGATTTCAGCATTGGCGCTGAAAAAGCTGTTTATGAAAGTCAGCGATTGTTGATGAGCAACCTGGCTGTCTATGGGAAATATCCATTTTCTCTGCAGATGAATGAAGCTGTGAGTGGAAAATGCTAGTGTTTCTGTTCAATTCACTGCTCAGTATTGGTAATGAGATGTTCAGCACTTAATATTAGCGAAGGGATGTTTACCTTTTGGTTTGAATCTCCCCTTGAACAAATTATATTCTTTCACTCTGCCCCCTTTTGGTGATCCATAATCACAAACTGCTTTCATGATCAGTTCTATATCCATTCATATGGTCTTCTTTAGGTGAATCTCTACCCATGCAACATCTGACTGTGGATTCTTTGGACCAGCTCTTGGGGGTACTAAAGTGGCATACCCCATTTGTCTACTTGGGTATCATGCTGTTGTCCAGGAGCTTCTTTTGAATGCTTGCATTTTTCTACTACTAGTATTTTTGCCTTTTTCCTTCTACCAGTACCTCCCAGTGTTCCTATAATTTGTTCTTTTGTGACTTAAAATTCTGGAACAATAGAAAAAAACTTAGGAAATTAGCATTTGTTCAGGTTCTGCCTTTCATTCCACAGTTCTCTTGCAGTATAAAAACTGGAGTAAAGGTCATGTCCACTTTAATTTGCCTTGCTTACTATATGATTTTCTCAGCTAACCTGGTGGAATACAAGCAATAAGGACTTTACTTATGGGTATGAAACAGCAATCATTTATAAACCTGCAAAATCCCTCAGAAGCCAGTTGTAGTCTATTATCTCAAATTAGTTCTTTCCAACTAATAGGCTCTGTGAAAAGAAACCCTGAAGCTGTAGAAGTTCCAACAGCTGTTTTCCTGTCCTGGTTTTAATGATGACTATTATACATAACCCTGTGACTCACTGTTCAGCCTTCCACAAACTCTGGTCCATGCAGACCTAATTTTTGTATCCTGACATCTGTATCCTGGTGCCCATAACTCCCTGACCCCATGAAATGAACTTACATCACTTCCAGTGCTGTCAGGGAGATTTCACAGTGTCAGAAGCAAGATTTGTTCCAGTAGAAGTATTCAGTGTTTCTTGAAACTCATTTTTCTTTTACCTGTGAACACCAACTAAGACCTATTTTGAGGCATTGTAACTAATGCTACTACTTGGAACATAATCAATAAAGTAATAGAAACAGCTTGGGAATGCCGCTCCTTTATGTTGTCTTTGGTATTTGAGTCACAAAGTCTGAATTGCTGCAGGGGAATAGACATGTGTTTTCAGCTGCATGTAGAGAGAAGCCTGAGGATTAATAGAAAATTATACATCCCCATATATTGTACCAATTACAGATTCTTGGTTATGACACATGTTGCAGGAACATTTTGTTTAGAAGTCAGTTGCTATAATTTCAAGAAGCCGAACTGTGGAAATAGCATCCCTGCCTCTGAATACCTTGTTCGTATTAGTGAAGTCCACAGTGTGGTGACTGTAAAACCCATGCAATGATTTTGAGGCACGCCCTACTCTTCAGAAACTGACAGATCTTCTTTAAGCTTTGGTAGGATTTCAGGGAAGTTTGTGTCTGCCCATCACTTCCTGCACCACAAGACTGAAATGTGGTCAAATGTTTGTTTTTTTAATTTGCAGCTTTCAGTTCTTTCTCATAGTATTGAAGTCTCTTTTATTAGAGTTAAGTTAGTCTCCACTCCAGAAAATGATAGCTATTTTGCCCACAAGAAACTTTCAGACAACAGCTTATTTAAAACAATTTTGTCTGTAGTCCAGAATACTTGATTCAACAACAGAACTTGGTAAATGGGAACACAATACCTCTCCTCCCTGCCTCCTCTTTTGTGTCTGTTAATTTAAATTCTTGAAGTCTGTAGGAGATAATCTTTGTCACAAGTACTCAACGGGCCAACTAGGAAAAAACGCCTTCCTAGACTTGCTATTTGTGGATAGAGGAGGACTCATGGGAGATGTGATGATAGGTGGTTGTCTTGGCTACAGTGATCATGAAACGGTTGATTTTCAGTGCAATGTGAAAAAATGGCAACAGAGTTGCTACCCTGGACTTCAGGACAGCAAAATTTAAGATATTCGTGGAGCTATCTAGCAGAATACCCCCAGAATCTGCTTTCAAGTACCTAGAGATGCTGGTTCATTTTTTTAAGAACCACTTTTTAGAAGACCAGGAGCAGTCAAGCCCATTGTATCCTAAGTCAAGCAAATGGGGCTGAAGACCAGCTTGGCTGAACAGTGACATCCTTGTGGAGCTCAAGAGGAGAAGGAAATTGTGTGATGTCTGGAACACAGGTCAGGGCTTTGCAGGAAGGTTACGGAGCTATGTTTCATATACGCGGGGAGAAGACATGAAAGGCCAGTGCTCAATTAGAGCTTAGACTGGCCAGTGTTCTTTCATTTAACAAGGAGGGCTTTTTAATGTATGTAAACAGCAAGAGGAAATCTAAAGAAAACACTGGACTGATACTTGTTGAAGGTGGTTATCTGACTAATAGGGATGAAGAAAAAGTGGAGGCATCAATGTTTTTTTTTTTGTCTCAGTCTTTAGTAATACTGATAGAACTTAGGCTGCCCAGTCCCCTGAGGATCACAAGTGTGGGAACAGCCACTTTCCCTATGTGAACACTGAAGTTTTAAGGGATCAGCTGTGCCAGCTGGATGTGCAAAAGTCCATGGAGCCTGATGGGATTCATTCCAGAGTCCTGGGAGAGCTAGCAGATGTTATGGCAGGACCCCTTTTGATTATCTACTTAATGTCTTGGGACTCTGAGGAGGTCCCTGCTGACTGGAAGCTAGCCAGTGTCATTCCAATCTACAAAAAGGGCATGAGGGAACACCTAGGGGGCTACAGACTGTTTAACCTCAGTTCCTGGAAAAACTGCGGACAGTACAACTAAAATGCATTTAAAGAACAATGCAGTGTCAGGCACAGTCAGCACAAGTTTACAAAGGGAAAGTCATAGAATCACAGATTCACACAAGGATTTGGGTTGAAAGGGACTTTAAATATCATCTAGTTCCAACCTTCCTGCCATGGGCACAGACATCTACTAGACCAGCTTAAGTCCTGATTAACTAATTTGATATTCTTCTATGATGAGCTCACAGAGCTAGGTGAAGGGAAAGGTGGTGGATGTACTTTTTTTTTGATTTTAGAAAAGCTTTTGATACTGTCCCTTATATAATCTTTCTGAGAAAATTGTCTAATGAACTGGTTTGTGGTGCACAGGGCTCAGGCTTAGGGCCAGTTCAGTTCAATATGTCTATTGATGATCTGGATATAGAAGTCAAATGTACCATTAGCAAGTTTGCTGATGATACCAAATTGGGAGTTACAGTTGACTCTCTTAAGGACAGAGGTCTTGCAGTGGGATCTAGATAGATTGCAGCATTGGGCAATCATTAATGGGATGAAATGTAACAAGTCCAATGCTGGATTCTGCACATAGAACAGAGTAATGCCAGGCTCAAGATTTAAGTGGGAGAGGGGTGGCTGGAGAGCAGCCCTGCAGGTAGAGATCTGGGGGTGCTTGCTGGCAGCAGGCTCAACGTGAGCCAGCAGAGTGCCCTGGCAGCCAAGAGGGCAAACACACCCAGGGTTGCGTCAGACACAGCATCACCAGCTGGTCAGCAGAGGTGGTTCTGCCAATGTCTTCAGTGTTGGTGCAGCCTCACCTGGAGCACTGTGGGCAGTGCTGGGTCCCACTATTTAAGGAGGATATGAAGGTCCTTAAATGTGTCCAGAGGAAACAGAGCTGGTGACTGGGCTGGAAGAAACTTCCTGTGACGAGCGGCTGAGGTCTCTGGGCTTGTCTAATTTGGAGAGAAGGAGGCTGAGGGGTCACCCCCTTGATCTCGTACAGCTTCCTGAGGAGGGGAACTGGAAATGGAGGTTCTGAGCTCTGCTCCCTGGTACCCAGTGACAGGATGCATGGGAATGGATCCAAAGCTATACCAGGGAAGGCTCAGACTGGACATCAGGAAGCATTTCTTTTCTGAGAGGGTGGTCAAACTCCAGAACAGGCTTCCTGGAGAGGTGGTTGATGCCACAAGCCTGTCAGTTGAAGAGGCATATGGAAAATGTCCTTAACAGCATGTTTTAACCTTTGGCTAGACCTGAAGTGGTCAGGTAGTTGGGCTAGATGATTGTTGTAGGTTCATTCTATCTGAAATAGTTTATGTTATCCTAGTCTATTCCAAATTACTCAGTAATTTTACTCATAAAAATATGGAAGCTGCATTATTTCAGACCATTTCCCTGCTGTCATTAGGTTGGTTTTCATGAGGAAAGTGTGCTGAAGAGCAGTTCAGCTTTGTAAGCCAGCAGTAATTCCACTGAAGCCATTAATTTTATGTTGTTTCTAGTAACTTATAAAGGAGAAATATCTCAGTCTTAAATACAGAGTAGAGAAGGCATTTTAACAAACATATAAGACATTCTTACAAACAGATGTAAGCTAGAAACAGCACCTGCTGTAAACAAAAGAAATGTAAATGCAGAATCAAGGTGCAGGTTCTGTCTTATAACTAACAAATAGTTCTGCAATTCAATAACCTGATCTTATTTTATATCCCTCTAGCAGGAAACAAATTATCCAGAAGTCACTGGAAGCTTCAGAATATATAACAAGAATTTGAGATGGACACCTGGTCAGGTGGCATGCTACTATCCCTTCCCAACATAAAAATTGTCCCTTGTCTTCAGTAATTCCCATAATCATAAAAGAAATTGTCAGCTATTTAGACCATACCAAGCCTTTTTCCACAAAGGAATCTGTTATCTGCTGCCAGAGGCTGGTTTGTGGCAGCCTAATGGATTCACACATTGTTACAGAAGTAGGGCAATGTTCAGGAATCACTATTTATAATGCCTATTATGATTGTCTATTGGAAATTTTGCACGTTAGTCAAGTTGTTAGCAAAGAAGTTAGAGCTGCAGATCACAGTGATTTTATTCATTTGGCCACAGGTTGTGCCAATGTCATAAACTCAAACTACAGGAAAAAATGTCTAGCAGATCCAGTCTCTAGTTCTGATTCAGCTCACATTTGCAGTCAGACATACATACACATGTGAGGAGAAATTGCTCTGAAGAAATATCTAAGATTTCTTGGTCAAAAGTGCCTTCTTAATGTTGTTGGGAATTAATTTAAACAGTAAATTTTTCTTGTATTCTGGACAGGCTATGTAAATATAACTAGGATTATACAGGCATCAGTTTGCTGATTTAAATAAAAAACATCTAATTGGTGCATCTCCAGATGAATTAAGGTAGGGTCTTCAGACCTTCTGACTTTTAATGTGGGATTCATCTTGCAGATTGAGACACCTGCCTTTAAGTGGTTACATACAGGTGTATGCATATAAACCGTGTATTTACAACTTGTATGACAACCAGCGGGGCTCTAGCTAACCTAAAACATACTCTAGCTGACTCTCAGGAATTCAAGACATCATATAGCTGATACTCTGGAATTATCTTCTTAATAGATTCCTCACTTCTTTTCCAATTTCAGTTCACATTCCAAATATTTTCCTAAGGCTCATCTCAGGCCATGAACCTGGACACAGTAAATATGCTATGGAAATGAAGGAACATATATGGAGGTTTTGATTTATTAAAGATTAGTGGTTCTTTCAGGCTTGCTTTCTTATTTCTTATTATTTCAAACTTTTCTTTTTTTTTTGACAGAATGCTAGTATAAATCATGTAAATTTGAAAGAACTATATGGATAGCTAAGTCCACAACTACTTTGGAGTACATCTTTTTTTACATGTATACTATCCGTAATATTTTATCAGAAGTTGAATTTGCTCTTACACAATGGAAAAGCTTTGCAGTACCAATGAGAATCATTAGAAGCAGATCTGTAAGCAGCTAAAGCTTTTACAGAAACTGCTATAGTATCCTTTCTTATTTGATTAAATATAAAGTTAAATATGCTTGACTGGAGCATATATGCTTTGACTATAGTGCTTGAACCATATTGCAAAGGCAGAATTGAAACCATACGTAAATGGAATGCAGATATGGATGACAGGAAGGATGTTCTCATAAACAAAGCATTGGAAGCCATATCTCCCTCCTCCTCCTGCTTGTTTCCATCTGCTGGTCAAGTACATCCTATGACTTAATCTATGTTAGTTACTGGAAATAAGTGTAAGAGTACAGTGGACCACAAGAAAGGTAACTACTTGAGCACAGCAGCAGCAATGATGGTGAAATTATTAGCACAATTGTGAATTTGAACAAATGGGTCTCTTCTGTGTAAGTGTAACCCACAATTGTCAAGGTAAAAAACCTTTTTTGTGCCAATAGACATATTTTTCTGATGTTACATTTTGTTACTGGCAAAAAGTACACAAAAAAAGCATTCTGTGCCAGGCAGTTAATCTGTCTTCATATAGGTGGAAGAATAGCTGTATAATGTACATTTGATTGGTTCAAGACGAGCCTCATCTGGAACTAAGAAAATGCTTACTGTGAAATGAACTCTGAGAAAAAATATTTTACTCCTGACAGTGCAAACAGATGCTTTTTCAAAATGTACTTACCTGCTCATATTATACACAAAGGAGACTGGCATCTATTTTGCTGCAACTCTGCATTACAGGCAATGGAATTATTTCCCATGAAAACTTTTATTCATTTGAAAAGACTAAAGAGGCCTAGTACATACAAATACATTAAACATTATATGACTCTTCACCATTTTAGAAACATTCCTTGAAAGATTTTTCATCTCTGTGGCCCATAACTGCTGATTGACTGTCCTGTGAAATTGACAGTGCTTTAGACTCTTGTGGAGGAAGCCTTTTGAGGACCTTTAGCATAAAGTAATTATATGAAATACCATTTTTCATGTTAAAGCAGAGGCAATAAATGAAATTTCCTATGATATTTAGAGAAGCTTTATCTACCGTTTGCTGGTAAGTGAGTCCTAACCTTGAGGATAACTGATAACTGGGCAGTGATCTGAGTTTGTGTGAGCCTAAGTCAATTGCAGTTGTAAGTCTATTATAGATGAAAATGGAATTGGTGGGACTGGAGAAACTGTAAGGATAAAGAACTGAGCCTTAGATTCAGTTGTTCCAGGCCAGAGGAATGTTTGAGATTCTCAGGTGACCTCAGCTCTATATTAATCTCTTGGGAATGGGATGTTATAAAAACTAAAGGTAGAATACAAACACTTCTTAAAAAAGATGGTGATTAAGTAGCAGTTATTTCTAAAGAATTACTTTAAATATGTGAAGGACATACTTATAAAAAATGTTCTGACTAATGCATAAGCAGTGTGCCTCTCAGAATAGATCAACAAAATTTATGGATGAAATAATTTTATTTGATTCTGCTTTTGGTTTAATGCAAGTATATTCTGCTTTTCTCAAGGAAATTCTACTTTTTTCCAGGCAATTCTTAACAGAATTAAATTTTTTTTGGATGTCAAAAAAAAACAGATCGATCCAGTGAGAATACTTGAGGGGAAAACCAAAATTAATAGATGAAGTCTTCTGTGTTTAATGAGAAAAGATCTTTGTGGAAAATTCTGACATCCTAGTCACATATAGCAGGATGAGGGCATGTTTTAGGTAACTCTTTAGAAAGAAGGAAAGGGTAATTTTGCCAATAAACGCAGTACATCAAGAGAAATAACATTGACAATGAGCTGGATTTGGTTAGAACTTTTCCAGATTCTTCCTTGATATCATGTCCATTTCGCCTGCTTTCATATGCTGTCTGTTCTGCATTCAGTAAACTGAAAAAATTCCTAAAGGTAGAATTTTTATTCTCTTCTGTGAAAGTAGTCAAAACCAAGCAGTTATGTTGATTCACAGCCTCAGCACTTGCCCAGATAGCGGAAATATTTCCCAGAAATGGCTGTTGTGTTAAGACAAAAAAAGTCATTAGAAGCATGTCTTTCTATGAACAAACATAACTGCTCAGTGCTACCATGTCAAGCAAAACTACATGAAATAACTCAAGCATTTCCTTCCTTGAAAATACCTGAGATTCCTGCCTGGGTACTTTGCGTAGAAGGGATCAGAGGTTGTGTCTTCTGTGTCTCCATCGCCACCCGCCCTCCCCCCCAAAAAAAAAGAAATAATAAGACACTAAACCCCCCATGAAACTCAGGAGAAGTTGCATGGAACAGCTGGCACACAGCAAACTGGTGAAGTTTGCTTGCATGGGGGAATCAGAATCTGCTTAGATTGTAGAGCTGAACAGTAGATACTCCTCTAATGTCTTTAGTTCATCCTCAAAGCACAGACAAGTTTTCAGCTGATTTGTAAACATGAATGCAGAAGACCCAGCTGTGGGAGGAAATGACTAATAAGCAATGCATGACAACTTGACTTACTGTTGACTTTTTGAGTGACCAGTTCAAATAGCCAGAGGATATGTTAACTAAACCAACAACCAGATTCCAGTGGGTGGAGGTTATGACAACATTTGTCTTTCCAATCCCATGCCTGCTGACACAGACACAGGGCAGATTTTTGTTGTTTCTGAAGACTCTCTGACACATGGAGCAGCTCTGAAGTTTGTATAGCTCATTTTATCTTTGGATTGTAAGAAGAAAAAGGGGGAGAGTAAGGGAGAGTAAGTGAGCTAAACAAATGAATAATAAATAGGTCCAAAACCAGACAAATTTTACCTATTTCATTTTAATTTAGAGTAGTTTGTACATTTTGGCACTCACCTAGCAGGTTAGAAGGAGAAGGCTTTATTTGTGCTAAGTCATTAAGTCAAGAAATTCCAGACAAGTTGATGCAAAGCATTAAAAGGAAGCATCATGATTCTTCTCTGATCTTTCCAACAAGACCAGCTCTTTCTTACTGGAGTATTGTAAAAGGACCTAATTTGCAGACTCACAGAGGATATGGCTCTAAGAGACTCGTGCCGTGTTTTAACAGCATCATACTGGTTATGGATTTTTTAATGGCAGAAGGCATAGCAATCACTTTGGGGACTCCTGTCTTAGTCACTTGTCTCTTGTTTTAGAAGACTAATTAAAAAAAAAGAAAAGCTCTGTCATCATGACATGCTAGCATGCTATTGATACACAGCCACAGTTTTAATCCCCTGCAAAAAAATTGGCCATTGTATCCTTTCATTTTAATGGCAAAACAAAGTATACAGCCCTCAGTTTTGTGGTGTTATAATGCTTCATGTGAATAAATTTTATCCTAAGAAAGCTTCTTAGGAATTTGGAGATGTTGCCTCATATTTTATTTTTTTTTTTGGGTGAAGTCTGAGGCAAGTGTTGTGGGAAAACAGCCTATGGTTACGTGGAAAGTCTAAATTAGAAATTATGTTCAGGTCACCTAAGTGCCAGAATGCAAGGAAATCCTCCTTTCTATTGTGTTATTCTTTGTAATTTTTATTTTTTATTTTTTTTCATTTACTGAAAGAACAGATTCTGGGTGATCATGAAAATTAAGGCCAAGAGCTTTTAATTTCCTTCTGAAGTAGGTTAATATCATTCTGTCTTCAGTCACGTAACTTTGAAACTTAGCATTTAACTTTCAAAATCATAAGGAAATTGCTTTTGGCAGGGATATACGTCTCAATTTCCTTGCATATTCTGGTTATTGCTTTTCCTTTCAAAAAAACATTTGGAATACAGAACGGTTACTTGGATGCATAGTCATATCATAGAATCATAGAATGGTTTGGGTTGGAAGGGACCTTAAAGATCATCTTGCTCCAATGTACCTGCCAAGGGCAGGGCCACTTTCTGTCAGACCAGGTTGCTCTAAGTCCTGTCCAACCAGGCCTTGAACACTTCCAGGAATGAAGCATCTATCATCCCTGTGGGCAACCTCTTCCAGTGTCTCACTATTCTCACACTAAAGAATTTCTTCTTAGCATCTCCCCTTTGCCAGTTTAAAGACATTCCCCCTTGTACTGACACTGCATGCCCTTGTAAAAAGTCCCTCTCTAGATTTCTTGTAGCCCCTTTAGGTACCAGAAGCTCCTCTAAGGTGTTCTTGGAGCCTTCTCTTCCCCAGGCTGAACAAGCCCAGCCTGTTTTCCTAGCAGAGGTGCTCCAGCACTCTGATCATCTTCAGGGCCTCTCTGGGCTCATTCCAACAGGTCCACACCCCTCTTATGTTGTTGCCCCAGAGCTGAAGGCAGTACTTCAGGTGGGAGAGAATCACCACCCTCAGCTTGCTGGTCACACTTCTTTAGTTGTAGCCCAGGATCCTTGACTCTGAAGATTCATTTCAAAATGGCACCTTCAGCTGCCTTAGCAGGAGCTTGAGTCACTTCAGAGGAGCAAAAATACAGCTGCTGTTTCACTTGGATTTCTGCTTCATTACCCCAGACACAATTAGTTTAATAATCTGATATGAAATATCTTTCAGACCTTGAAAGCTCCATTTCCACACTTTCCCCATACATCTGTCAAAATCAAGTCTGTCTCACTAAAATATATGATTGTCTTGAAATTCATAAGATGTAATAAAAGGCCTTCTGGGATTTTATGTCCACTGTTTGCAGTTTTCTGACTTCAGGTGTTCAAGGTTTTTCTATGAAGGTATAAATGCTAAAATAAACATGATTCTTAAAGAAAAAACCAAAGTTATCTCCTATTCCCATGACACCCCTACCTGGCTCCGTGCCTCAGGAAGCGACAACTAATACTGTAAACCAAATAATAAACTTGTGATCTGGATGTATTCTGGAGTTTCGTAGTAAAAATGCAATTATTAATATAACTTTAAAGCTGTATTTGCATATATAAATGAAAACTATACAAAACAGGTAATGATGACCAAATCCTAGTTTGTTTATTCTATAGTTGACAATATAGACTATAAAGTGCCAATGAATTTAAGCCAAAATATTGGTACTTTTAAAACCAAGAATTATCTTAGTGTTTTCTAGCAAAAATCATTACAGCAGCATTTTCTGTTGCTATTATCCATTGGTGAAGTTGCAGGTTTTTCTTTTGGTAGGTTTCATACAAACTTCACATTGCTCATAAAATTTGTGTGCCTTTTCCTTAAAAACAGTTTATGTATCAGAGCTGCCCCTGCCTGCCAATTCCATTGTTGTGAGATGATTTGTGGGCTAATGATAGTCCATATAACTAGAATCTATGCCATGTACACT
Organism: Pezoporus wallicus; assembly: GCF_028554395.1. Lineage (NCBI taxonomy): Eukaryota > Metazoa > Chordata > Aves > Psittaciformes > Psittacidae > Pezoporus > Pezoporus wallicus. The sequence goes on along the minus strand of NW_026637066.1, from coordinate 2,465,288 downwards.
TAACTTTAATCTCTCCCTTTTTTAATATTTTTTCACATTACTGTCGTATCTTGCTTCTGAACTAAAATAGATGGACAAATCACAGGAAGGTGTTTTTACAGTTGTGTCTTTTTGCTACTTCATTGTGTAGTCTAAAAGTGATGTTTTTTTGAAAGCTTTATATAAAAAGTGATGTGTGGTTCTCTTATCTTTGCTATGTGCCCAGCAGTGGATACACAGGCTGAAGTGTTTTCAACTGTCTCAGCAAAAAGGACCTTTTCTTACAAACTTGACAAAGTTGACAAACTTTAGGGTTCACAATGGGCGGAGCTGCACTCGGTGCTCCCTGGTGGAGGTCCTCCTGCAGCAGGGGCTGAGCTGCGGAATGCTGTCTATAGGCTGACAGATGTCAGGGTAGCTGAGAGGAAGCAGGAATGCTTGCTACTGGCCCAAACTGTGCAGGGGCCTCAAGAGTCCCCTGTAGTTCATGGAGGAAAGAAGGAGGCCGTTAACCCAGGAAACTGGGAAATAGTTAAAAAAAAAAGACCAGCAAAAAAAGTAGGAAGAGGACAATTAAAAGCAAGGGGCTTCCCCCTGAATCTGTTGTCCCCCCGCAGAACCACTTAGCTGTCCTGCAGGAGGCTAACGAGGAAACACACTCGTACCAGAAACAGCCGGCTGATGCACTGGTAAAGAAGATCTCTACTGGCGCTGCCAGGAAAAAGCATCAGGTCATAGTAGCAGGGGACTCTGAAAAGAACAGAGGCACCCATCTGTCGGTCTGACCCCGTCTCAAGGGAGGTGTGTTGCCTACCAGGGACACAGATCAGGGATGTTGCAGAGAGGCTGCCTGCTCTAGTAAATCCCACTGACTATTAGCCACTTCTAGCGATCCATGTGGGTGCTACGGATATAGATAGCAGTAGCCTGGAGAACACAAAGAAGGACTACAGAGCCCTGGGAGAGGTGGTTAGACTCTCTGGAGCTCAGAGAGTCTTTTCGTCCATTCTCCTTGATAAAGGGGAGCACCTTAAAAAGGCTAGGAGGATTGGTCAGGTTAATAAATGGTTAGAACAGTGGTGCCATAGTCAGGGGTTTGGGTATTTAGAACATGGGACTCATTTTAGGAGTCCAGGTCTAGTGGGGGCTGGTGGAGCTGGTCTAAGGGGAGGAGCGGTTTTGGTAGGAGGCTTGCCACACTGGTCAAGGATGTCTTAAATTAGATGTGTTGGGGGAGGGGAGCACCATTCCACCCCAACACACCCAGTCAGTTGCCAGAACCTATAATAAATGCTTGGAGCAATGTAGAAATATTCCAGCCGCTCCAGCCAATGAGCCGGCTTCATTTGGAGCTCGGCTCAGATGCCTCTATACAAACGCCCGTAGCATGGGAAGCAAACGAGGAATTAGAGATGTGTGCACGTCTACGGGGGTATGATATAATAGGCATCACAGAAACATGGTGGGATGGCTCCTATGACTGGAGTGTTGGAATGGAAGGTTACAGGCTCTTTAGAAAAGACAGGCCTGGCAGGCGGGGAGGGGAAGTTGCTATTTGTGTTAAGGATAGGCTGGAAAGTATGGAAATCTGTCTGACTCTGACTCTGTGGATGAAGCACTCTATAAACAGATAGGAACAGCCTCACACTTGCAGGCTCTTGTCCTAATAGGGACTTCAACCACCCTGATATCTGTTGGAGGAACGGTACAGCCCGGCACAAGCAATCCAGGAGGTTCCTCGATTGTGTGGACGACAACTTCCTTCTGCAAGTAACAGAGGAGCCGACAAGGAGAGGTCCCATGCTTGACCTTGTGCTGACCCAGGGAAGGGCTGGTTGGAAACTTGACACTCCAGGGCAGCTTTGGTTGCAGCGATCACGAGATGGTCGAATTCAACATCCTAAAGACAGTGAGAAGAGCGTGCAGCAAGCTCACTGTCCTGGACTTCAAAAGAGCAGATTTTGGCCTCTTCAGGAACCTGCTTAGTAAGGTTCCATGGGATATAGCCTTAGAGGGCAGGGGGCCCAAGACTCTTGGTTGATATTCAAGGATCACCTGCTACAAGCTCAGGAGTGTTGCATCCCAACTAGAAAGAAATGCTGCAGGAGGACCAGGAGACCTCCTTGGATGGATAAGGAGCTGCTGAGGAAAATTCAAATGAAAACAGAGGCTTATAAAAGGTGGAAGCAAGGACAGGTGGCCTGGGAAGAGTTAGGGATGTTATTCAGGAAGTTAGGGACCAGGTTAGGAAAGCTGAGGTCCAGTTAGAGTGAAACTTAGCTAGGGATGTGAAAGATAACAGGAAGGGCCAATCCCAGGCATGACTACAGGTTGGGCAGAGAAGAGATTCAGAGCAGCCCTGTGGAGAAGGACTTGGGGGTGTTGGTCAATGAGAAAATGAACATGAGCCAGCAGTGTGTGCCCCCAGCTCAGAAAGCCAACCGTATCCTGGGCTGCATCAAAAGCAGCATGACCAGCAGGTCCAAGGAGGTGATCTTGCCCCTCTACTCTGCTCTTGTGAGACCTCAGTTGGAGTATTGTGTGCAGTTCTGGTGTCCTCAGCATAAAAAGGACATGGAACTGTTGAAGCAAGACCAGAGAAGGGCCATGAGGATGATCAGGCGACTGGAGCACCTCCTGTATGAAGATGGGCTGAGAAAGTTGGGGTTGTTCAGCCTGGAGAAGAGAAGGCTGCATGGAGACCTCATAGCAGGCTTCCAGTATCTGAACAGGGCCTATAAAGATACTGGAAAGGGACTCTTCATTAGGGACTGTAGTGACAGGACAAGGGGTAATGGGTTAAAACTTAAACAGGGGAAGTTTAGATTGGATATAAGGAAAAAAATCTTTATTGGATATAAGGAAGAAGTTCTTTCCTGTGAGGGTGGTAAGGCACTGGAATGACCTGCCCTGGGAAGTTTTGAATGCTCCATCCCTGGGGGTGTTCAAGGCCAGATTGGACAGATCTTTGGGTGACATGGTTTAGTGTGAGGTGTCCCTGCCCATGCCAGGGGTTTTGGAACTAGATGATCTTAAGGTTCTTTCCAACCCTAAATATTCTATGATTCTATTATTCTATGACTATCAGCACTTTTAAAACTATAGTCTAATTTCCTGAATAAAATGTCAAAAATTGTCATGGTCATAGTCCATAATCATTTCAGTGGTTCTGCTACAGGAAATCCAGATAATGGGTGTGCACCTAATTTGTTCTCGGGCAGTCCATAGGGAATCAGCACCCTCTTCCACTGTCTATGCACAGCCACAGGGAAAAAGATGCAATGCCCTGAGATCACAATTTATTGCCTCATTGCTGAAAGGAAAAAGAAAAAAGGTTGGGCCTGCCCATTAAATTGGCACTGTCTGTTAGAATTCCTTTCAGCTTTTCTTTCTATTATATTGGTTTTTCTTAAGTAGATTAATAGTAGTACCTATTTGGGCCTCAAAGGAAAACTCCCTTATCAACTTCTTAGCTAAGAAAGAAAATTATCCTTCAGTACAAAGAACACAGCAAAGCAGAATTAAAGCTAGAATCTGTCCTCCTACGTAAGTTACACAAGGCATGAATCTTAGAAGATATAAGGAGTGGTTTGCAAATAGAACAAAACATCTAACTATATGACTCAGTGGTATTTATTTCCAGTAAAGGTTGGAACAGATGATCCTTGAGGCCCTTTTGAACCTAGTCTTCTATGATTCTTAAGCATCCACACAAATCATTGTGGTTTTATTAATGACTGTAATTGTGTTGAGAGAATAGAAAATATTTTCATGTTCACTGATAGAATATAGCACTAATGTAAACAAGTTTGGTTTGCATATGCAGTGCCATTTACAAGCACTTAGAGTAGAATTTAGCCACTGTAAATCAGTGAAATTCTGACTTGGAGATTTGTTGATTTATCCTAGTTGAGGACTATACTTGTTAAAATGTAAGTCCCATTTTTTTGTTTTCCTGAATTGTTATTTTAGTATCTGGTAAGTAAGCTGCAAGTGGCATGTCAGTGCCTTCTGACATGGCTGTGTAATTTATATACAGAGACATCACATATAACATACATGTACATACTCTCTGAGAGTAAGCTCTTAAAAGCACAGTTATAGCACTGGGGTGGGAGTCAGGACATCTCAAGAGTGTCGGCCATACTTATGAATGAATGAGAACAAAAGATAGAATATTGCAGGTAGTTATTGCAGCACTATGTTCACTTTCATTTTACTTTCTAATGAACTCTTCAAAAGAGTTATATGCTTAGAAGTGACTTCCACAGGGGTATGCAAAGTGTAAACATACCAGAGGTATTTTGTAATCTCCTTTACTCATTCTGCCTGTGTCCAAAGAATGTGTATCAATATATCTGAAAATACACATTTCATTTTGTTGGAAAACTAAGGGTGAGATTTTTCTCTTAGGCTGAGTGACTCCTTCTCATGGTCAACGGAGGGAGGTTGTCACCTCTGGAGAGTGACTCATACCATCCTAAAATATAACTTTGTATACTGAATAAGAAGGGGTCCCAGTTATACCATTTAGATGGCTAAAGATAAATCAGATGACCCTGTATCTAGAAATCTACTGATATCACCTGAAATAGCTGGTTGAAAAATATACTTTGAAAAAGAGTTTTCTACCTAGAATACTTTTATTTAATTAAAAAGTAGGAAACCCCAAATATACCACCTCTGAAAAGGAAGTAGAAACTGCAAAGGTATCTGATAATGAGATAGAACCACGTAGAAAGATGAAAGTAAAGTATAACTATTTACATCTTTGCGGCTTGACAGACTGTCCATTGTAATTAAAGTAAGATAAAACTACAGCTTTACAGTATCACTCCCATAGAAGTAGATACCATTTTTCCAAATGTCATATGCAAATGATAGACAGACTAATACCAGTTTATGTGATAAGGTGGAATATTTGTATGCTGCTTTTCTCAAAGTGTGAAATTACACTAATGAGTGGTGTTGCACTGGTTCTCCTAAATGGCTGAAGAAATAGCTTGATCTTAAGGTCCTTTCCAACCCTAACTATTCTATGATTCTATAAAAAGTATGCATGTGCCCTCTAATTGTAATTAATTTTTAGCAGAGTACAAACAAAATAAAGACTTGATTTTAAGGTGACATAATCTACTAAACTAATGTCTAGAAAAAAAGGATTCATCTTGTGGGCTGCCAGCCCAACTTCAAATTCTTTGTAAGGGTCATCTACCTCTGAAAGTGCAGCTACATACGGGTAGGTGTGAGCTTGTCACAAAGAATTTTTCATTATGTTTTTGGAATGAAGAATTAAAATCTTCTAAAAGTTGTTTGGTTTATGTAACTTTAAATCTTTGCTGTCTTCATTTTCTGTGAATTGAAATTTGACCTTTTTGACCTTTGCACCTTCTTGTGTGCAAAGACAACATCCATTTTTCTTTGAGTGAGGCTAGAAGACAAAGCACACGGTTTCTCACATGGAGATGCCTTTTTTTATACACTCATTTTGTGGCTTTTATTGTGTGGGAGAGCTCAACACAGATTCAGATTCTGTCTTGAAGTTAACAGAGACACACTGAAACAGATTATAAACAGGTATAAATCAGCACAGATGCCACTAAAGCAAGTGGAACAGTATCTCATGTCAGAGAAGGGCCTGGTCAAAGGTTTCTCTCTGGGTTCATTTAGAACTGAAATCAGAAATAAGCTTACTAAAAAATATCCAAACACAAAACAAATTCAAACAACTTTCATTCTGCTATTCAGGGTGGATTCAGCAGGAGTGGCTAACAGAACTGTAGACCCATGACCCATGAACATGGCCTTTTGCCATGCACGCATTTCCAGATGGAGGGAGAAGCTGTGCTTCTGAATCGCCCACAGCAATTTTGTGGCTGTGCACAGCCCTGGTACTAATAAGGAAATAAAAAAGAAAATGGTAGGAATGACTGTTGGTGGTTTTTCCTCTTCTCTTTCTTTCTTCTTTTTTTTTTTTTTTGGTGGAGGGGTTGTTGTTTTTTTTTTCTTTTCAACGAGTCAAATGTCAATATTTTGAAATCATGCTGGCAAAATTAAATGTTGCCAATAAGGTCAAACTATGGGTCCGGTAAGAAAAGATGTTGGCTTCTTCTTCTGCGTGTGACCCAAAAGTTAGCAGTGTTGAATCTAATATTAACTCAGTGCACACCTCTCCCAGAGTAGCAACAAAAGTGATTATTAAACACAGTGTTTGAGCTGTAATGCTGTCTGTAGCACTTGGTGAAATGAAAGATAGCATTTCTTAATAGACATTCATACTTTTGAAAGTAAAGCATCATCAAGTTTTGCAGTATCCATGCGGATTATTTTTCCTGATTTACTTTCCTAATAAAAATCACTTACAAAACTAAGAAAATTGTCAGCCTACAATCTACAAAAAAGGAAGTCAATTCTCCCGAATGATTTTTTTTTTTTGTAGGGAGTAAATATTTTTAATAAATGAAAATACAGTATTTCACAGCTATCCCTTTTTACCATTTTCAACTTTAGCTGAATAATTTTTTCCAGAATTTCCTTTAGAAACTCCAGGGACCTTTGCATCGTACCTTTCAGAGAGTGGGGGATTACACTGTACACTGGCTTGCTACAGTGTAGGTAGTAGTTACAATTTTTAGAAGGTATTTACTGTCCAAATGTTTTTCTTTATGTTGAAATATAAAACTATTCTTGCACAAGCTACAAAACCAACAGCTTACTGTCAACTGGTAAGCTTTGGCTGTCATTTCATTTCATATGACTGTGCTGAGCTAATTTCTTCTTAAAACATTTTATTGATATGTGAAATAAATGGGATATGGTTTCTGCATACAAGTTTGGTCAGTATTAGATAGTATAGATAATTGGAATCTGAGTGTACCACTAAGTAGAAAATAGGAAGGTTTGTCCATCAGATCATTTGGTTATGTATTTTTCTGAAGAACTTTCAGCTCAGTATTTCCAGCAATTTCATGTTAGGATGTGGTCTCAATGGGCAACAAACTTAAATGTCCTACTGTTGACTTCTCTGTAACCTGCCTTTTGTTTTAAAATGATTTTTCCATCACTGATCCTGTTTCTAGATCTAGGTATCATGCAGCTGAGCAGAAAATCCTCTACCTTTGGAGTTGTTTGTAACTTACAGACCCAGAGCCAAAAAGGTAAAAAAAAAGTGGAATTTGTCTGGAGTTGTTTTTTCAGATATCTCAGGTGAAACAACTTTTGATATGCTTATTAATTAGAAATGATTTTAAAGTAAGTAAACAATGCAAACAAGAAAGAATAATTGTATTAGTGAAATTAGAACATCTTGAAATAACATTCTAAGATGCAAAGCTTGTACTTCCTAAAAGTAACTACAGTAAATAAGTGCTTGTGCCTTTGGGTTCTTTGTGATATATTGTAAGAATCCAGGGGTACCATAATTAACTGCTACTTGCCAATATTTTCCAGCAGTGTGTAAAGTTAACTGCACATATAAAACATCTTGTCTCCTGCTGCTGACTTTTTATTGTCCTGTGTCTGTATTAAATGCTAGACTGGTATGCTTAAGGATATAATTTTGTGCAGGAAACCACAATAAGGTCTGGGAATAATTGCAACAGAAGATCAAGATTAAAAGATCCACTTTTGTAAAAATAGTTTGACACTTCTATCAAAAGGGTTTCTCTGCAAACCAGTGATCTGTCCATGTATAAAGATAAATGTTAGCGAGAGTAACTGACGTTTAGTGTTGCCACACACCAAAACAGTTACATAAGGCTTGATCAAGTCATGACATTACCTTGTCATCTGGTTCAACACTCTGCTTGAAAAACATTTCATTGCAATATTTTACAATCCTTCTAGGCACGAACAGTTTGCTTTTAAAGAGTATGTTAGATGCAGAGTTTGGCTCAGTCTTCCACTGATGCTGGTAAAGCTATTCTCAAGGCCAATTGCAACTTCTGGAGATCTATACAAGACATGGTTGGGTATAGTCTGCCTTCCATTATAGCTTGTTGTAATGGAGATTTTCTTTCTGATATATGAGGTCAGGAGAAAAAAATCGTTTTATTCAGGATGCTTCCTCATGTGTTATTCAGGCCTTCTATCCTTGATGCAAAGTCGCCCTAGCTTCCCTGACCCTTGCCATTTTGGACGAAATTCCCCTTGAAGTATTTTTTCTTTAAGAGGGAGAAAAGTTGATTTATGGTTCCAGTGTTTCACAGACAATTCAAACCAAGCCTGCAGCAACAGAACAAGCAACACTGTAATCCATACAGCATGTGCCATCTGTAGAGGATGTAATTGCAACAGTGTTATAACCTCTTCTCTGTCGGCCAAACATGTGAAACATCCTCAAGATGCTATGCTTGGCTGAAAATGTTTAATGTCATGTATTTTGAATTGGGATGAACAGCCAGTAACAATGTTCTATTCCTAAGCATTCAACAACTGCATCAAACACAGCATTTGAAGACGGGCTTGTAAAAGACAAGGGCTTATAAACCCTATACAGACCTCCTTGGGGTCATAATGGAGGAGCTGCGATTTAGAGCTGTAGTATGAGATTCATGAATTATGCTTAACTGCGTTTTGGTAAACTAACCTCATCTTGATCTGAGGACTTAACTCATACCAGTGGTTCCAGTTGGACCAACAAAAAAAAAGAAATTAGCAGGTATTTTCTTTTTGTAGTGGGCAAAGAACAGGAAACGTGCATCAGTGCTTTTTGCTATTAAAATGGATTGCTAAAAATAATGTATAAACTTAAAGAAATCATATTAAGAACACCTTAATTGGTATTTGTTGCCACAGAAGCTTCTGTCAAGATTATGGACATTTTGTGGAAGGAAATGGCACATAATAAAGTCAGTACTTTTCCTGAAGAGATAATAGTCTTAAGATGGTATGGTCCACCTTTAGCTGTAGGAAAGTTAGTATCTAGTCCAAGCTGGATTCCTAGACTTCTGTTGTAGCTAATGTGGTGACAGCTGACTTCTCAGGACGCACATTCCAGGCTCAGATAAATTTATGCAGAGTTTAGTGTTGACCTGTATAGAGGTAACCTCCTGGGGGTTTATTCTTGGGAACCCTAAAAACAGTGATTCCATACAAGATGTGTTTTGTTTTGTTTTGTTTTTTGTTTGTTTGTTTGGGTTTTGTTGTTGTTGTTGTTTTTCTTCTTTCTTTTTTTTGTTGTTTTTTTTGTTGGTTTTATTTGTTTGTTTGCTTTTATGTGAAGGGCAATAAAGCAGAACAAGCTTGAACATGGATTTTCCTCTTCCTTAGCACATGATATAACCTGTAGTTTAGTCTAAGCAGCAAGTTAATCACCAAATGGTCCTACATGGGTCAAGGGCACTGTAGAATTTATATACTAGCTAGAGGCAGGTAACTGTTGTGAAGTACCAGAAGCAGAAATTTACAACCAGCTGTTACTCTGAATTTAACCAATTAAATTAAAAATACTTAGTTTCTTCCTTAGTAATTGCAACTGCAATATGATGGACAGAGAAAGTGAGTTTGTTCCACAAGGGTAAATGGATTCTCGAAGAGATCATGCTTATCAACATTCTGACAACACTGCTCTAAGTGACAGATAGAAAAAAAGCCTGGCCAGCCACTGTGTTGTGGAAGACAGCACCCATAATTTTTGTTGATTTGGTTTTGCTGATGTGAGATCAGCTTCCCAAATCCTCAGCTCCCATTAATAACTCACAAAGGAGAAAATCATGCTTAGGAGAGAGCTTGAAACTGACCTGGTGGATCAGAATAAGAGATAAAACACATACAGTGTAAAGGATCTTAACCAAAAAGAGAAAAATGACAACAGGGTTCAAGCAGCAACCAAGTGAAGGTTGTCAGATTACAAATTTTGATGCACGCAGCTATCATCTGCCACAGACATCTGAATCTTTATTTTAGCCATTTTTTCTTACATCTGTCTCTACATGACTTGCCAAGGTCATATATAGCCACTCTGGCAGCTGAGATTTGAGGTCAGAATTCAAGTCCAGTGCCTTACCCACAAGATTAACTTTATGCTTAGACACTAGAGGCATCTTTGAAAAGTTTGGTCTGTGGTTAAGATTGCAAACAGATTTCCTGTCTTCTATAGTAAACATTTCAAAGAGGGATAGCTCTTGGTTTGAGGTGACATGAGGATCTAGCACTCAACAGTTGCCCTTCAGAAGTGGAGCATAAGGCTGTAATAATACTTTTAATATGGGTTTTCTCATGTTCTCCCCAGCTTAGGCTGGAAAGATAATTTCATTCTGTCAAAGCCAAATAAAATCAAGTTTTCATACTATTTTACCTTTTTTCCTTGTCTGAGGTTCCCTAGCGCAGCGGTGCTCATATGACTCTAAGAGCATGCTGAAAACAAACTGAAAAACATGCTTTTTGAGGCAGTAGATTCAGGATTAAATAGTTGCAAACCTAACTAGCCATTTTGTAATTAAATATATACATTTAAATCACATCAGGGCACCAGCCTTGGCATATTAGTTTCAGCATCAAGCAAGTTTCAGTAAAGCACTGTTTATATTCAGCAACCTGCTCTTAGCATGCACCATAGCATCAGAGCCTCTCTAGATCTCTAGTCTCAAAGAAAAGCTAATCTTCATATGGCTCGTTTATCACCAAAACACAATCTAATGTATTTTAAAGATCTGTCTCACTCCCAATCTCTCCTGCCACCCTGTATCGTGAATATCTTAAAATTTTGTTTTACTGGAACAGTGGCATAAAAAATACCCCATGTGGTCTGTAGTGGAAATGTGAGCAGATATATGTAAAATGCTTTCTAAAATATGTCTTGCAAAATTGGAGTCTGCCTCCTTTTTATCTATAAATCTTCAAAAATTAAACAGCTTGCAGCTGATGGTCTACTGTTTTTATTCAATCAGTTAAGTGAATCTCCCAAGTATATTTTTAGACTAAAAAGGAATAGTCTATCACTAAACAACAGAAAATAAAGACATCCCCCCACCCCATTTTTTGTCAAAAATAGTATTTATTTTGTTTATTTCCAAGGCAAATGGATACACATATACTGGCAAGCACAAAGAGAGTAAAAGTGGAAGAGAACAACATGGATACTGTAGAGGGGAAGCTGTGCCTTTATGAACTTTAGAAGTTCATAGCTGTGCTTATGAACCATACAAAACCTATGTCCGTCATATTTGAAAAGTCATGGCAGTCAGGTGAAGCTCCTGATGACTGCAAAAAAGGGAAATATAACCACAATTTCAAGAAGGCAAATACGGAAGCCCCAGGAAATTACAGACCTGTCAGTCTCACCGCTGTCCTGTCAGGATCAGAAAAGACTCTCCTGCGAAGCATGCTGAGGCACATAAAAAACAATGAGGTGGTTTCTGGCAGCCAACACGGCTGCATTAAGGACAAATCCTGCCTGTCCAGTCTGGTGGTCATCTATGATGGGCGTACAGAACTGATGAATAGGGGCAAAGCAGTTGATGTCATCTACCTGGACTTGTGCAAAGCATTTGACACTGTTCCCCATAACATCACAGTATCACAGTATCACAGTATGCTAGAGATTGGAAGGGACCTTGAAAGATCATCTAGTCCAATCCCCCTGCCGGAGCAGGAACACCTCTTTGTCTTTAAGCTGTAAAGACATCAATTTGATGGATAGGCTACCCACTGGATAAAAAACTGGCTGGATGGTTACACAGAGAGAGTTGTGGTCAACAGCCTAATGTCCAACTGGAGATCAGTAATGAGTGCTGTCCCTCACAGGTCAGTGTTGGGACAGACTCTGTTCAACATCTTTGTCAGCGACATGGACAGTGGGATTGAGTGCACCCTCAGCAAGTTTGCCAATGACACCAAGCTGTGTGGCTTGGTTGATATGCTGGAGGGAAGGAATGCCATCCAGAGGGACCTTGACAGCTTCAGAGGTGGCCAATGCCAAACTCATGAAGCAAACCAAGCCAAGTGCAAAGTCCTACACCTTGGTCAGGGCAATCTCAGGGACAGCTACAGGTTGGGCAGAGAAGAGATTTAAAGCAGCCCTGCGGAGAAGGACTTGGGGGTGCTGGTTGATGAGAGATAATATGAGCTGGCTTCAGTGTGTTCTTGCAGCCTAGCTTGGAAAACAGAAGGCTGTGTGGGGACCTCATACCAGCCTTCTGGTATCTGAATGGTGCCTACAAGGATGATGGAGAGGGACTCTTCATCAGGGATGGTCATGATAGGACAATGGGTAATGGGTTGAAACTTAAACAAGGTAAGTTCAGATTGGATATAAGGAAGAAATTCTTTACTGTGAGGGTGGTGAGGCACTGGAATTGGGCTGCCCAGAGAAGTTGTGAATGCCTCATCCCTGGCAGTGTTCAAGGCCATGTTGGACAGAGCCTTGGGTGACATGGTTTAGTGTGTGATGATCTTAAGGTTTTTTCCAACCCAAACCATTCTGTGATTTGATGATTCTATGTATAATGTGATATAATTGATGCACAATACTAATGTGATATGGTATACCTGTGTTTCCAAAAAAAACACATATACCTCTGACTATTTACAGCTATTTCTTTGCTATTGAGTTACTTTATTTCATCTTGAAATTTCTCATATTTTTCATGAGATCAATATGGAATTATTGATAGATTTTTTTGTCCAGTGATTTGTATTTTCTTGTTAAACATAATAACAACCATGGGCACACTCACTAGCCATATAGGGTGCATTTCATAAATATGCTGCATCCTGATCCTTCCTGTCCTAAGGCAGAGAAGCAAAACGTAAAAGACTTTCTAGTCCTGACCTCAATTAATTTGCTGCTCACAACCATGGCAGGTGTAATTGTTTTTTTCTGGAAGTAACATTCAGAGAATGGCCTGTTACAGCAGAGAGGCTAGCTACCTATTTCCAGAAATTTAAAACATGATATCTGGGATTGTAGGATGCTTTAGATTATTATAGTTGCAGTTAGCTGTCTTATACCGAGGCTTGGCAAGTGTTTGAATAAAGTAAACTTGTTACATGTGTTACATGTTAGAATAGGCTAACTAAAGTAAACGCTTGCCTAAATAAGGTTTATATGAATGCCCAGCCAATTTAGCTTGACTTACTTTCTGGATCTCAAGAAGCAAACCTGTTAACTGAATTGTTAGAGCAGGAGCAGGCAGATAGGAGGTAGATAGGAGTCTGCAGAGTAAGGTTGGAGGGCAGGGAAAGGAGATTCTTAGTTTATATGAATTTTGGCTCTTGATGGGAATTATCAGAGTGTGGGTTAATATTTATCTGCACTAGTTGGATGCTTTCACTGTAGTCCTCTGTTCCGTGATCAAGCAAGTTAGAAGCATATGGTCTCAGTGAAAGTGATATAAAGTGAGCTCACATATGGTAGAAAACCATCTTACCTATTGTACATGAATAGGATTGGCTGGGCAAATCAAGAAACAAGTTTGGGATGCAGGTGCAAGTGAATATTCACTTATAAAAGAGGTAAACGTCATTCCAGAAGGTTAGTAAATGAAGGTCTCTTGTTAGGTTTAGAATGTCTTTATTTTGTGCTACCTGTTGTTGTTGAGCACTTTTTTGGGGGGAGGAGACACTTTTTCTGAAAGACACAGAACTGGAGATAATTTTTCATAAATAATATGGATTATAAACTGTATAGAAAACATGACCTCCAAAGCAAGTGTGAAATAATTTCATTTGTTTAGTCTGGAAAAGAAAAGAATGAAGAAGGATATGATGACAGCTTTCAAATGCATAAGAGGTTATCGCAAACAAGATGGTGATCAAGTGTTTTCATCCCTGCAAAAGGCAGAACATGAATTAGTTAGATTAATTTGTAGCAAAGACCATTTATATTAGATACTAAGAATCTAAAGCAGGCTACTTGAAGAAGCAGCAGGATTTCCATAACTAAATATGTGGAAACTGTCAGATGAACTTCTGTCTGGGGTGGTTTAGGTAAAGGATTATACATAAGAAAAAAGGCCTGGAACAGAAAACTATCAGTTTTCTATCTCCAGATCACTGATAAAAGTAATAAGTACTAGGCAAAAAGAAAAACTGCAAATTTTCAGAGACATTCAGTAATTCATTGCTTGATTATTTTGCTGGATAAGCTAGCAAATTTCCTGTGTGACTCATTATTAATGATTCATAAGCAACAAAACCAGCATTTTCTTCTTTCTTCTTTGTTATGTTCTTACAGCAAGCCACTGTCTTAATGATTAGGTGAATAGCCTTCAGCTCATTTGCAGAGTCAATGGAAGTGGAGATGTGAATTCAGCAAATTAGGCTGGATGGCCGCACACAAAGAATTGTGGTCAAGGGCTCAATATCTGGCTGGAGACCAGTAACGAGTGGTGTCCCTCAGGGATTGGTGTTGGGACCGGTCTTGTTTAACATCTTTGTCGCTGCCATGGACAGTGGGATTGAGTGCGCCCTCAGCAAGTTTGCTGATGACACCAAGCTGTCTGGTTTGGTTGATACGCTGGAGGGAAGGAATGCCATCCAGAGGGACCCTGACACGCTTGTGAGGTGGGCTGATACCAACCTGGTGAAGTTTAACCATGCCAAGTGCAAGGTCCTACACCTGGGTTGGAGCAATGCCAGGCACAGCTACAGGTTGGGCAGAGAAGAGATTCAGAGCAGCCCTGTGGAGAAGGACTTGGGGGTGTTGGTAGATGAGAAACTGAACGTGATCCAGCTTCAGTTTGCACTCACAGGCCAGAAAGCCAGCTGTATCCTGGGCTGTATCAAAAGGAGCGTGACCAGCAGGTCAAAGGAGGTGATCCTGCCTCTCTACTCTGCTCTTGTGAGACCTCACTTGGAGTATTTTGTGTAGTTCTGGTGTCCTCAACATAAAAAGGACATGGAACACTTGGAACAGGTCCAGAAGACGGCCACGAGGATGATCAGGGGACTGGAGCACCTCCCTTATGAAGATAGGCTGAGAAAGTTGGGGCTATTCAGCCTGGAGAAGAGAAGGTTGCATGGAGACCTCATAGCAGCCTTCCAGTATCTGAAGGGGGGCTATAGGGATGCTGGGGATGGACTCTTCATTAGGGACTGTAGTGACAGGACAAGGGGCAATGGGTTAAAACTTAAACAGGGGAAGTTTAGATTGGATATAAGGAAGACGTTCTCTGCTGTAAGGGTGGTGTGGCACTGGAATGGTTTGCCCAGGGAAGTTGTGAATGCTCCATCCCTGGCAGTGCTCAAGACCAGGTTGGACAAAGCCTTGGGTGATATGGTTTAGTGTGAGGTGTCCCTGCCCATGGCAGGGGGTTTGGAACTAGATCATCTTAAGGTCCTTTCCAACCCTAACTATTCTATGATTCTATGTTTCTATGATTCTAATAGGCCTGGATGGAAATTTAGACCATATGAAGTAAATTAGATTTTCTTTACTAAGGTAACGAGTTTGATAAATAAAAGCATGTAGATACATTAAGTTTTATAAACTTTACATTAAGCATCATATTACAGTTACAAAAATCAACATTATAAAACAGTAATAAAATACATGTTAAATGATTTACAAAGTGGCAAAAAGTAGCAATCAGAGAAAAAACAACCAAATAAAGAAGTTCCAGAAGTGAGCATATTAGGCCTGATGCTATTTAGGATTTTAATCTATGACCTGGCCATAAACATAGATTTCTTACATATTGATACAAACCAAGTTCATAAGAAAGCATTCTGTGGCAAAAGGTGAACTAGTCTCATCCTCAGACTTATAATTAGGGGCAATAAAACTAGAATTTTTTATTTTGCTAATAGGGTACTGTAGGCACTGTGGATGCTGCTACACCACAAAGTCTTAAACATAAGAGGAAAAGCACCGCGCTTTACGATGAGCAACTGAGAGTTCTGTCTATTTAGAAATGTTGAAAGTGAACTGATTGTTGTCTTTCACAGAGAGTAAAGCACTGGATATCACTGGTTTTTAGCTCCAGTGCAAAAAGTTAGAATTGAAAATGAGATTCATGTTAAAGCCAGACAAAGACAAATTTTAATTAAAGCATGTCACTGAGATAAAACTGGACTCACTCACTTTTCAGATACTCCTGTCAAGATAAGGTCACCCACCAAGAAGAGATGCCTTAGTCAAATACAAATTAGGCTGTAATTAGTGACAAACTGGTTGAGCTGAATATAAACACAATGTGAAGATGAAATGATATTTCCTTCTAGCTTCATGTTTTCTGGGTGCATGAGAGAAAGATGAACAAGATAATCGTTTTGTTTGCAAAAGCAATTACTGAAAAGTTCCATATCTAAATATATGTGTAAAATTGTATTGGTCAAATGTTGTGCCTAATTAACAAAGGCAGAACAGTCATGGGAACATGGAAGCAGTCATTCATTAAATAGTGTAAAGTGTTTGCAGTGAAGAATTAGATAATTTATTGTACTGATGGTGTTCTCTTGGTCACTGCAGACAGTATGTTTAAGTACAATCACACCAACCCAGGTCTGTCAGCCCACTGTGCAGCCAGCTTCCTGCATTTTTTACTTCAGCCTTTTTCCTCTTGCGTCTTGACTTCATTATTTCTTTCTGATCTTTTCTCTTTTCTTTCTTATGTTGTTCTTTGTAGGAAAAAATGGTTCTAGTGGAGTTGTTACCTGAACATGTCATAGAAAACGTTGACTACATCAACTGTACTTGCCCTGATTCCACTGTATAAACTACTTTCATTCTTCCTTTATGTTGCTGTTTTTTCAAAGAGTGAAGTGTGAAGTTCTGTGGCAACAAAAAACAGCTGCTAATGTGAAGAACTTCTTCCCTAATGGATTTTCTAAGATCAGTGTTAGAGATCTGTTTTACAATGCGTGCTAAACTGCCTCAGGATCTCCTATAGAAGCTCCTGGTTTGGTATGGGCTGCATATTGGAAGTGTGGGTTAACACAAACTGCTACTTAGTCCCACAGTCAATGTTGTGGCTCTGTACAGTACCAGCTATGTACATCTGCAGGGAAGAGTAAGAGTGAGAGTATGTCTTCTTCATTTCTACCTAGGTGGCAAGAAGTCTGTTGTGGATTTCATGCTCAATAAAAACAGACGGGAAATGGCACAAGATTTCTATGTATTGCAATGGTGTTGCCAACTGTCCTCTGTTTAATTAGGGATGTACTTGTTACATAGTGCTTGTTTTAAATGTGATCTGGCTCAAGTTAAGAAAATTCTCTGTGTTTACATAAAGCACAATAATGTTACCAGTAAAATGTTTACAACACAGACAATCTGAGAAGGACTGAAACAAACAAAAATCAGGTTTAATTTAATAATTAGAACCAAATAGCAACTTTCTTCTATGTCTGGATTAGAAGAAAATTTGAACTTTTCCCTAAGGCTCAGGCACTGCCCAAAACTTGAATATTTTCTGTGAGGTTCTACAGAGCTAATTTAAGTCATTCTTCCCAATACTCCTTATTACCACTGCTGTACTTTTTGGTGTAGCCACACTTAAATTCTTCTGTTGCTTTTGTGATATGAAGCCTGTCATTGCCCAGCAGTTTTTTGCAGTTATCCTTTATACATAAAAATCCTTATATTACCTTGCGGCACTTAGGGCATACTTGATAATATTAAGGCTGTAATTTTGCTCTACAGTGCTGATATGATGCCTTTTATTCTCCTGTAACATAGCTTTGAGCTAACTATTTGTTTAAAGAAAAGAGGCAAAACATTTTCGATAAAAGCTTCATGTTTGGCTCTAGATCTATCCCTTCCTGCAGCTTTTGATTGACACAGTTGTTTCTGTCACTTCTGAGCACTGAGCATTCATGTTGGTTGTTACAGTGCAGTATCAAGATTCACGTTATGCTCCTCTGAGATACATTGATATTTATAAGAAAATATGTATAAAGAACAGCTAAATTTGTGTGGCTACTATGTTTTCCTCAAGAACTTTATTTTCAAAATAAAAATAATGAAGTACTATTTAGAGATGATATTTCAAATGGCTAAAAGTCAATTTGCTTGTAACTCTTTCCTGAACCTATTGAATGAGAAAAATGCACATTGTTCTGAGATGACCATCATGATCACATACTTTAAAGATTACGTCCTGTTGCTGTTTGGCTTGGATGACAGCAATGCATCCCGTCATTAGGAGGCTCAAGGACACAGCTGCTAAAATCATTCTTCCATGACAAGCCTTGGCACCTTTTCATTGTCTTTCTATCTTTGACCTCACTTAAAGAAAAGGGACCTACTGAGACTTCCCCTGATATTATACAACTTGTGATAGTGTGATGATAGTAGCTCTGATTGTTGTTTCTACCTTCAGCTCTGGTTGTTGCTTCTACCTTCAGTATGTCTGAAGGGGTTTTGCTCATATTCCTTCCTTTGGACTGACAACAGAGTGTGAGAACAAGAAGCTGTGGCTGTCTGAGTTGTCCCCACTGTGAGTAAAGGGCTTTATATGATGCAGGGTCAGTGTGTCATTTGATAAAACCACACTCACTTTAAAATAATCAACAAAAGAAAACAAATTTCAATAATCACTACAAATTATTTACCTGACATCAGACAAAAAAGCTTGTATTAAATAGAACAAATTGATTTGCTGGTTAATTTATAGCACTGTTAGTGATAGCTGAAATAAGTGGAGGGACAGTATCTCCAAGTCAGCCAATACTAGAACATAGCACATCTCGAGGAGGAGTGGGTAAATAGAGAAGTTTGCTCACTGGGGCATTATTCTTGCAAGAACCATTGAAAAAATATAGCAATTATTCATGAGAATTATCTGTTGATTTAGTTACTAAATGTCAAAAGGAGGTGGACATTGACCTTTGCATATTGTAACAGCCTGGGTCAGTCCTGTTTTCTGCAACCAGTGTGCAATGGCAGTGTGGGTCAGACCCAAATATTCTAACAGTGAGCATGAAAGTGTGGTAAGGAGGTGGAGCAGAAGAATAGAGCAATTTTATAGTATTTCCATAAAGTACACTTCCAAAGTCCAACATTAAGAAACTCAAGAAATTCCTGAGCCAAAACCTCGTGTCTTGTTTTAATAGTCCTTAGCGGACAAGCTGAGTCAACTGTCCAAAGCTCACTGAAGTCCTTTATGCAAAAATAAATTACAAGTTTAGGGAAAATCTGATATATGTAAGGATTAACCCCAAGCACAATACCTGCGCATAAGAGCTGAGGAGTAGTCTGCTCTTACCTCTTGTCCTGTTTGTCACAGAGAGCTCTCAGCAATGTGTCTGCAAGGTGCCAACTCCAAGTTTTCACTTGAGATTTTTCACTAGTGAATTTTCATCCTTAGTACCTGGTACAGATAAGATGTGACGCTAGAAACCTCATACAGTATTTCATTTCAAGCGCAATAAAGAAAAACTGTGTTTGTGTTAGGACTTAGAGAAGAAGCCTAGGGAAAATGTTAAGGAGTGTCGGGAATGAAACACGGCTGCTGCAGGTGACTTAAACTGTTGCTGGTCACTTTTTGACAGTAAGCACAATTTGCATCATGTTCTGCATCTGTACATGTAATCCAGTCAATTTTGTTGTGACTTAAATCTGGAGAATGGTTAAGACACTAGAGCAACCAGGGGATCAGAGGGCCTACCACTGCTTCTGGAGAACTGACTTTTTCAACTCTGGAGGCCTTGGCATTCAGTTACAGCTCAATGTCAGCTTTCGGTATAGGTGAACCTTGCTGCAGGATTTCGCACTGAAATAATTTAGCTATCCTGACACTGTACTTTCCCACTCCACCTCCCAATTGACACAGAAATGTAACAATTGTAGCTATTCGCAAGACTTTTCTCTCACACTGTATCGTTCATCTCAGAGCATTTAAGAAGCAATCAGTTAAATAGATGAATGGATTAAATCTTATCCGTCTTTGTCAGGAAAAAGATACAGTTCTCATTTAATAGGATAAGCGGAACCATATCTCCTCTTCCAAAGCTGGAATCTTTTAACATAATCTATATTTAAGTGAACATAAACTGTGTGCTATATCAGTAGCACTCAGTAAGTTAAATTGGCTGACCATAAGGAGGAGAAAGAGGCTGACCCTTCTTTTACAAGATTGCTGATATCTCTGTTCTATTTCATCACGGAAATAAGATCCAGTCAAAGACTAGCACAGGTCATGTACTGGCTACCAATGAAGAAAAGCATTGAAGATTTTAAATAACAACAACAATAACAATAACATATCCTTTCCTTCTATTTCCATTTCCTTGACTGAACCATGGAAAGGTAAAGAAAATTGCAGTGTATCTTGTGCACAGTGATTGTTATAATATTCAAGCTATTCTCACAATGCATATTCAACTTCTGAACCTAATTTGCATATTTGCTAGTAAGTGTATGAGTAGTTTGAGGGCAGTCGAGGATTAACAAAACACTACAGTATCACTGGATCTCTGTGTCATGTTCTACAGAACCAGAAATGAGTCGTATGTTTGTAGACTTATTGACAGTTTACTGCAGATATCAGTCATGCAAGCTCCTGAAGTGAAGCATTTATGAATCTGGCTGTTTGGATGAATGATTACATGTAAGAGAAGGAAGAAATCATAGGAGATTATCATAACTAGATGAGAAATATACGGGTTTAGCATGTAAAAGAAAAATATATGCACGGGTTTAGCAGTAAGAGTACACTTAAAACTATATTTTTCAAAAAGATAAAATAAGAACTGTTCTGAGCTCACATTTTTAGTGCAAATTTAAAAATTTAAGATACCTCATGTGGAAAAAAATCACAGAATCTTTTGCGTTGGAAGGATCCTTAAAGACATTCTAGTTACAGACTTCTGCCATGGACAGCAACATCTTCTGCCAGACTATGTTGCTCAAAGCCCTGGTCTTGAGCACTTACAGGGATAGGGCATCCACAAGGCCTTGGGGCAACCTCTTCCAGCAGTTGCTTCCATCAGCTTCACAGTAACGAACTTCCTAATATCTAATCTAACTCTACCCTTTCTGAGTTTAAAGCCTTTCCTCTTTGTCCTACCCCTACATGCTCTTGTAAAAAGTCTCTCTCCAGCTTTCTTTTAGGCCCTTTTAGGTACTGGAAGGCTGCTATAAGGTATCCCTAGACCCTTTTATTCATAACTTATGTTGTGATTTTCTTTACACCCAATATATTTTTTCTTTGATTTGTTAGAACCGTTGCCTAAAAGGTCTCTATTATCTAGAAGATGTTGAGGGTTTTTTTCCAAGATTCTGCTGTTCCTGGACTAGTGCTTCTACAATTTAGTATAAATAAAATAGTTTTTTTTCCAGTAGTCATTTATATCTGAAGTATGCTACTAATCAGTATCCAACTGATATAGATACCAGAGGACCAAGCTCAAACATTTTGATTGTCCTGAATGGATTATTTTAGTAGAGTTTGGAAAGAATGTTGAACTGTATGCACAGGTTCCTGATAAGGCAGTTCCTTTTCTGGTTGCTGTCTCAACTTGTTAAAAAAACAAACAAACAAAAGAAAAACAACCTAAGCCAAAAGAAAAAAAGTGCTCATACTCTTTTGTTATGTACATTTTTTGAAACATGGGGAAGTGAGACTTCAGGAGTATTTCTAGTGCAAGAAGGTATATAAATTAGCTGGACATCATGAAAATAATGGAGTCAAGAGATTCCTTTTTTATCCCACTCAGATATACTTCACTGAATAAGGCAAGTTCCTCCACGTACAACATTGAAAGTAATCTGGCTTTTTTCAGCTATTTATAGCTAGGAAGAAAAGTGCAGATTCAGGTGTGGACCAGCATTTGGCCTTTTTCCATACTTCTGTGAAGATATTAGCAAATGAAAGGTTTAAAAGTTCTTTAAGCAATTAGTAATACAGTTTCATAATCAGAAAATCAGATAACATAATTTAAAACAGGCCACAGAATAGCTTGGATGGTGAGATAGTATATCTGGAGCTGCAATGAATGGCTACACCAAAGGTATGCACACTTTACATTTCAGCAACATTAAAGACCCTGTAATGCTTTGATTCTTCTTTTACTACTTTATTGCAAGATAAATATAGTGTCTGAGCTTTGATGTGAATATAGACACTGTTTTTTTCACTGTGGTACCTATATACCATCAGTGCCCTAAATACTTTTTTCAGAACTGTACAGTGGAGTACTTTCTGCCATTTTTTTTCAAGATACTGTGATTCTTCATATCTGGACAATGGTCTGATAGGACATGCATTTCTGATGTCACCATTGGCATATCCATTTATTCAATTTCATGAATTAGTATTTTGAAATAGTGTACAGTGACATCAATAAATTTCCTCATCAGAAAAATTGCATTAATTAATTACTGGCTCAGTGACTGGTGTCACTTCAGAGTGTTTTTTTTTTACCATGGGTCAGTCTACACAGTATGAGGCCTGCTGGTGGCAAGTGGGGTACGCCTGCCCCAAAAGCGGGAAATGGATTCTAGCCCAGAAGCTAGCAGGACTTATGAATGGAGCTTTAAACTACGTTCAAAGGGGGAAGGGGATAACACCCGGTTCACTAGACATGAGCCATTGGGTTGTGTGCTGCTGCTGGAGTCCAGATCCACAGGACAACTTAAATGCATTTATACCAATACCTGCAGCATGAACAACAAAGAGGAGGAGCTGGGAGTCATTGTGTAGAAGGGAAATTGTGACATAATTGTCATCACAGAAATGTGGTGGAATGATTCACATGATTGGAGTGCTGCAGTGGATGGCTACAGCCTCTTCAGAAGGGATAGGCAAGGAAAAAACTGTGGGGTTGTACTGTATGTCAGAGAGCACAGTGACTGCCTTGAATTCAGCGTTGTGAGTGAGAAGGCAAGGCTGGTCTGGGTGTAAAGATCAGGGGGAAGGCCAACCAAGCTGATATCCTGGTAAGAGTTTGCTATAGACCACCAAGGCACGATGAAGTAACAGATGAAGTGTTCTTCAAACAGCTGGGACAAGTTTCATGATTGCTTGCTCTTGTCCTTGTGGGGGACTTCAACCTACCAGATGTCTGGTAGTACAACACAGCAGAAAAGAAACAATCCATGAGGTTCTTGGAAGGTGTGGAAGGTAACTTCCTGATCCAGCTGGTGAGTGAGCCAGCTAGGAGAGATGCATGGCTTGATTTGCTGTTCCAAACAGAGAGGACTGGCGGGTGATATGATGGTTGGAGGCCGTGTTGGGCAAAGCAATCATGAAATGACTGAATTTTCAGTCCTTGGAGAAGTCAGCAAGAAAGTCATCAAAACGTCTACCTTAGATTTCCAAAGGGCTGACTTTAGCCTGTTGAGGATGCTGGTTGGCAGAATTTCTTGGGAAACATTGCTGAAGTACAAAGGGGTCCAGGAAGGCTGGACCCCCATTCAAGAATTAAATCCTTAAGGCACGGGAGCAGGCGGTCCCTGTGCGCTGAAAATCAAACTGACAGGTTAGAAATCAGCCTTGCTAAACAGGGAGATAGTGCTGGAACTCAGGTAAAAAAGAGAATCTATCACCTGTGGAAGAAGGGACTGTCACCCCATGAAAAGTACAAAGATGTTGTTAGGCTGTGTAAAGTTACAAAGGTGAAGGCAAAGATGGAACTAAATCCGGCCACTGCCATAAAAGATAATAAAAAGTACTTTCACAAATGTATTAGCAGTATAAGGAGGGCCAAGGAGTACTGCCATCCTTTATAGAATACTGGGGAAAAGCTAGTAACCAAGGACGAGGAAAAGGCTGAGGTACTTATGCTTACCTTTGCCTCAGTCTTCAGTAGTCACACCAGCCATCCCCAGGGTATTCAGTTCCCTGAGCTGGATGGCAGAGAAGGGAGCTGACTGAAGTCCCTGTAATTCAGGAAGAAGTGGTTACCAACCTCCTGCTCCAGTTAGACGTATGCAAGTCTATGGGGCCAGATGGGTTAAACCTAAGAGTGAAGGAGCTGGCAGAGGAGCTTGCCAAGCCATTCTCCACCATCTATCAGCAGCCCTGTTGTAATGGGCAGGTCCTGGAGGATTTGGTGTTGGCCAGTGTGAAACCTCTCTACAAAAAGGGCAGGAAAGCAGACCCCAGAAGCTGCAGGCCTGTCAGCCTGAGCTCAGTGCTGGGGAAGGTCATGGAGCAGATGATCCTAAGTGAGATCACAAAGCACACGTAGGAAAATAGAGGGATCAGGCCCAGTCAGCACAGGCTCATGAAGGGCAGGTCCTGCTTGACCAACCTGATCTCCTTCTACAACAAGGTGACCCATCTGGTTGATGAAGGAAAGGCTGTGGATATTGTGGTTTTGGTTGATGAAGGAAAGGCTGTGGATATTGTGGCTTTGGATTTAAGTAAGTAAAGCATTTGACACTGTCTCTCACAGTGCTCTCCTGGAGAAACTGGCTGCTCATGGCCTGGAAGGAGGATTCTTCACCAGGCTGGAAACTGCCTGGAGGTCCCAGCCCAAACAGTGGTGGTAAATGGCATCACATCTTGCTGGCAACCTGCCACTAGTGGTGCCCCTCAGAGCTCGCTGTTAGGGCCAATGTTCCTTATATCTTTATTGACAATCTGGATCAGGGGATCAAATGCACCCTCAGTAAATTTGTGGATGACACCAAGTTGGGTGGGAGTGTTGATCTGCTGAAGGATAGGAAGGCTCTGCAGAGGGATCTGAACAGGCTGGATTGATGGGCTGTGGCCAATGGAATGAGGTTCAACAAGGATCAGTTCTGGGTCCTGCACTTGGGCCAGAACAAACCCATGCAATCCTACGGACTTGGGGCAGAGTGGCTGGAAAGCTGCTCTGCAGAAAAGGACCTCAGGGTGCTGACTGACAGAGATGAACATGATCCAGATTGTGCCCAGCAGCCAAGAAGGCCAACAGCATCCTGGCCTGTATCAGCAATGGTGTGGCCAGCAGGGCCAGGGCACTGATCATCCCCCTGTACTGAGCACTGGTGAGGCTGTACCTCCAATCCTGTGTTAATTTCTGAGCCCCTCACTACAGAGACATTGAGGTGCTGGAGTGAGTCCAGAGAAGGGCAACGGAGTTGGTGAAGAGCCTGAAGCACAAGTGTGATGGGAAACAGCTGAGGGACCTGGGGGCATTTAGTCTGGAGAAGGCTCAGGGGGGACCTTATTGCTACCTGAAAGGAGCTACCTGAAAGGAGGTTGTAGTGAGGTGGGGGTCAGTCTCTTCTCCCCAGTAATAAGCAATAGGACAAGAGGTAACAGCCTCAAGCTGCACCAGGGGAGGTTCAGGTTGGATATTAGGAAAAATTTCTTTACTGAGAAGGTGATTAGGCATTGGAACAGGCTGCCCAGGGCAGTGGTGGAATTACCATCCCTCAAAGTGTTCAAAAACCATGTGGATGTGGCCCTGAGTGACATTATTTAGTGGTGGACTTGGCAGTCTTGGGGTAATGCTTGGACCTGATGATCTTAAAGGTCTTTTCCAACCTAGACGATTCTATGATTTCTGCTGAGGAATTTCAGGAGTGCAAATTATCCTTATTTATACTGCAGTAGCTTAGAGATCAATGATCCCATATCAGTTACTTGAGGTTTAGTCATGGTTCCTTTATTTTGCCTTTCGCCAGGGTGTATTTTCTTTACATTGTTGGGCCGGGCAAAGGACATACATCTTATTTTCTGGGACTAGTAAGTGAAAAGACATTAATCAGATATCTGAGATTCACCATGCTTTATTAGAAAATCCCCAAAGTTACTCCAAGAAAATTTCCATATAGTTAAACATGAAATTCAAATATCTGAGGAGGTTAAGCATAACCATAAATCATAATCTGATAGGTCCAAATCTAATTGATTTTCCATATTTGATTTCTTGCTTACAATATGATGGGAAACAACTTTTTATATCTTTTTGCATGTGTTTGTTACTTGCAGTTGCACCAGCATTGATTCAATCAATGAGCTTTTTCTGAAAAATACCATCAGTAATCAGGCATTTACTATCTGCAGCAAAATATGTGTTGTCTTGCACTTCCTTTTCTCTAATTTAATAGAAAATCAGGAGGATGAATTCTGCCCCACAATCTAACTTAGTAAAGTAAATAATGATACTTGATACTACAAAAGAGGGGCTGTCTCCATGCATTGGTTACAAGATCACTCCTTGAAGCAGTTATGACTGATAGTGTGAATAGAGACAATCAGTTTCAGAAGGGACAGAAATTACAGTTGTGCTGATACACTGGTAGTCTTTTATTACTAAAAGTTACTAACCCTTAGTGAACTTCATAACATGAAATGTCTTGAATAAAGTCTTATATAAAATGTAACTATTTTTCCATGTCTAAAGTTTACTCTAAAAATGTGAGTACATGTTCTTCCTAAAGCCCTTCATTCTTTCATCAAATGTACTTGCTTTAAATTCATTGCTTTTTCCACTTTATAAACTAAGTGGATTTGAATACTTACAGGAAGAATCTAAAGCATTTGGTTGTTATTAGTGTGGAGATAGCTGACTCACACATGCAAAAAATTAAAGAAACTCAGAAATGTTCAAGTGATATTTGTTTTGTTTTGGGGCTATACAGCACCAAACCACATCCTGTAGTACAATGGGTATTTTCCCTTTTTATTTTTGTTGTGCAGTATCTTTTCAGGTTAATAAAACAAACATGGACATTATTTTTATTCTCTATCCCCACATTGATTTTTTTTTTTAATATAACATACTATGCATTGTTGCTCAGTGATTTTTATTTCTCTTTTAAAAATCCCTACCCTTATATTTCTTTTGCTCAGGAGTCTGTTATGCGAAGGGTGACATAAAACAGAGCTTATGGTTGAGGATCTGTGATACTCTAGATAGAGTGTCTGCAGTTTCCTCCCACGACAGTATATCAAACACACAGGAATCAATGATTCCTTCAAGGTTTTCTTTTTTTGGTTAATTTTCAGAAACCACTATTCATGCCACAAATGGTTCTTGATTCACTTTGGAAAAGTGGTATTTCCTGATTTTGGCCTCTGAGCAGCATGGTGTTTTGAGTACTATGATCATACTTATGCAGAATCCTTTCCCTGACCAAGTCATTTAGGTAATTCTGTCAAAAGAGAAATTCATTTGTACCCTATATGTTCTTTAAGTGGTCATCCAATACTGCATTCATCCAAGCTCACATTGAATGTTCTCTGTGGGTGGTCCTTTAGGTCTTGTCAGTTTTAATTAGTGATTACAAATTTAAACAACAGAAACTTGTCTTTATCATGGCAGTTAAGTTTTGCTATGACCTGCAATTACATTTAAGGTCTGAAATTCTTATTTCCCTTTCTACAAAAATCTCATTTGTGAAGAAGAAAGTTGGAGATAAAGTATCATGAAATACAATGCCAGCTATCAGCTAAAATGTCTCTCAAAGAATTCTTGGTTTGAAACAGTTGACTTTATATAAGGACAGGAAATACAATCTATTTTGTAGTTTACGGAAAAGCTGTTTTTTTTTTTTCTTTTTGCCATTTTTTTGAAAAAAAAAAAAGAACAGCTAATATTTAAATAACAGGTTAAGATCGAAGTGCTGGTTAAACATTGACTTAAATAACTTACAGAAGATTCCAACTACACCAGCCTTTATAGAGGTTAAACATTCTCAAAAAGACACATTAAGCAAGGCTCTCCCTTGTACCAAAATACAGCTTCCAAACAATAAAAATAGAACCAACTTTTTCACAACAAGAAATATTGAAGATAAAACTGCAGCATCCATATAATCTCATACTTATCAGTTAAAGTATTTAGAACAAAATAATATTATACTACTTTTGTTTCTTACTAAAGACACTGAAAAAGGCTTATTGATTTATTTAGTGGAATACAATGTGAAGACAGTGGTAAAAATTGGTTGATGTACTGTTTTCTATTTACCTGCTCTAACAAAATGAATCTCAATATGGTTACATTGGTGAGCTATCCAGAGCTCTCTAAAATTACAGAGTAAAGCAAAACATAAAACATACCTTATGTACCTTTAATTGAACAGACTTCATATTATGCTTAACTTTATTATACTGCAGTTGCTCAAGTTAAGCCATGGGACTAGTAACACTTCATAAAAATGTGCTGGATACTATGTATTTTAAGCCTTCAGTTACTATGATGGATATGAAAGGCAGGCTAAAGCTGGATAACCAGCACAGCTTTTTGGTTGTGTCTCATATATAATATACATGTGAATAATAATCTCTGATAAATGCATGAGTATGACTTTGGATCTCCTGTCCTTCAGTCCTTACTTAGGTATCTTTCCCACTCTATGCATGTGATTCTGCAAGCTGATAACTAGAACAGATGGGCTGAATGGGTGTATTAGTTGAGTAAGCAGTGCAGGACTGCGTGTCCTTTTTTACTTATGTTTCAGATGCCAAATTTTACACTTGGGAGTTACACACTCTAACATTTGTAATCTCGGTGACTTTAACACGGCTGTCAACATCTATGTTCCAGCCCAATGCCTGCTGCAGAATATTTCACTGATTGAGATGCATCAGATCTTCACACTCTTTAATTTTAACATTTGTAATCTCAGTGACTTTAACACAGCTGTCAACATCTATGTTCCAGCCCAATGCTTGCTGCAGAATATTTCACTGATTGCAATGCGTCGAATCTTAGTTTTAAATTGGAATCAGTCAGATGAATATACACATGCACTGACACCCAAGTACATATGTGGCCCCTTCTCTCTATTTCAACAGAAAGACCCTTTGAACAAAGTATTTTTTGAAGTTTGCTCTTGAGTGTTGATAACTAAAAAAAGTTATTCTCTCCAACATAAAGACACCCAGTACCACAAATGCAAGCACTGCTTGTTTGGTCTTTTTGCTTAAGTGCAAGACAGTTTAGGAAAAAAAATGGATTATACATATTAAATTCTGCCTTTAAAGCCTTGTCTACTACTTATTCTCAGAGTACTTCTGAGGTTTTGACATTTAAATCTATCAACCTCTGTGTGAAGTACTGAGAAAAAGGGAAAATAACAGAGAAGTAAATGAGGAAAATATTTCAAATCAGAAAGATATTTAACATCCTATTAAATAAATAACTTAAGAGAGAAATAAAAAGAAATGAATTTTGAACATACAAGCAAACCATACTATTCATTTTGTTAGAACAGTTTTATACTACTTTGCTTATATTCCTTAAGTCTATCCATTCGTCCACAAGGCTCCTCCAGAAATGTCATAATTTGTGCATATGACCCAAGTGCTTCCAGTAAATGTTTGTGTGTCTAACTGTTCATTGGATCATTAGGCTTGAACGAGCAACTAAGGTCTTTGATATGAGTTAGTATTCCATAAATAACTTTCCCCATGAAGACCATTCAACAGATTGTCTCATGTTCGTTAAGTTCTGTTGCAGAGATAAAATAAAATTAAAAAAAATTGTTCACACTGGCAGTAACTTACATCCCCATTGATCCAGCTTATATCTTGATTATAAGATATGACACTGAACTGATTAAAAGTATTTCATATGCCAGTAATGAGTACAAAACCTTCAAATGCTTCCCCTGCTCTCTTTTCAAACAAGCAGATGTCTGCACTATTTCTTTGCATTTACTCTTCAATAAGATTACTGAATATTCTTGACATAAGAGCCTTTGGTTCAACTGTATCAATAGAATAGTTCCTTCATCTATGACATCACTACCATTGGAAGAAAGTGAGCTGAAGTGTTTTTCCTTCTTGTTTTCTGTCCTCTCTTTGTGGCTCCCCTTCCATTCAGGGCCACAAACATTTGCCTTCCATTGTGCTTCCAATTTAATGACGCATATGTGTTATATCCATTTTCTTCTATTCTTTCCTTCAATTTGCAATCACTGTTAAACTCCTTCTGTTAAAAGAAGAAACCAAATACACAAATTCAGAAAAAAATAATCTGTCAGAGTTGCAGTATAATGAAGGTAAATCGTTTCTAAAAGTGTTCTGGAACATTTGAGCAGTGTGTATGCAACACACTTTTAGAATTCTACAGTGTACTTAAAGAAAAGTTTCATTGTGTACATAGCATTTAAAGCAACATTAGTTAGACTGTAAAAGGTGAAATCAACATAAGACTTTTTTTTTTGGTGCATAATTACAGCGGTGAAATTATATAATTCACTCATAGCTGAATTTAAACTCTGTGTTGGAATATAGCAACAATGTTAAATCATATTCTCAGTCATAAACTCAAAGTATGAGGTAGCACTCTTGGAACCATTAATCATAACAAATATAACTCTTAAATATCTTGAATGAGATTATTGATACCATATGTTAAACAAACATTCATGGCATAGGCCTACTTCTCATTTAAGTAAGATCCTTTACACCACACTGGCATTTCTGGATGTGTGCAAGTCACTGTTACACTGCTGTTACGATGCATGTGAGGCTTGTTTAATTTGCAGACCTGGAAAAGGGCTTAGACTAAAGAAGAATCATGGATGGTCCTGTATCTTATTGACTAAATAAACCTGAAAGCAATTTTTTTATATGGTGCTAGGGATTAGGGTTTTTGTTTTTAAAGGAGAGCCAGTTGACAGTTTGCTAAAAAAAAAAATACAAAAATACAAGCTGGTGGAAGCATGTAGGAGAAAGACCATTTTTGTCCATAATGTTAAATGCACTTTTATACATATCTTCTGTACAATGAAGATAAGAATGCTTTGTTTCAACAAACAAGTACTTTCTACTTGTTTGTAGTGGGTATAAAACTCCCTAGTTTTATCAAGTTACTTGTATTCCACTTAGAAGGCTTTTGAAAGGGGAATAATTACAACATACTTTAATTACAACCAAAAATTAGTATTCAGAAAATGAGATGTCATTTCACAGCTCAGGCAGAAGCCTGTCACAATCTTAGAGTGTGATATATTAACTACATGTGGTATTTTTACCCTGTCTATGAACAAGATAATAAATATGTCTCAACAATAAAACAATTTTCATGGCACAGATAAGAATTTTAGGGGCATTTTATCTTTTATTATGATCAAAATCCTCAGATATTCAGCTAGTAAAGATATAGAAAGTATCCACATGAATAAAAAAGGATATATTTTAAAAATATATTTTTCATTCCTATTAATTTAAATCAGAATTTTTAAACTGCCAATGATCAGTACTTTGATATAGTAAGAACTTTTGGGTCTGTAATTAATATTTCACTTATTTGCTGCTAAGGCCACAGAATGCTTATATTTTCCTAGCAGAATTTTGTATATTCAGACTTAATTTGGTTCCCAAAATGTTCTTTGACTTTGGAATTAGTAGTTAGTTGAACAATGTCTGGCACGATCAAGAGAAGACTCTATATGATCCTTGATACTGCCCGTATTCATAAAGATATACATAGCTAATTTAATATTTATTTACTGCAACATGCCACCTCTGGTGTCAAGATACTAAGGACCAGCATTCAGTTCTAAACTCTGCTTATTTTGTTAAAGAAACCAAATAGTCTTCTTTTAGTCTCTCATTCTAACCAAAGTAAGTCAAATGGAAAAGTATTTGATAAACATAGAAAGTCTTACTTAACTTGTTTTCCCAGATGCAGAACTGTACTCAAATCCAAACTTTTATCTCTATTCTTAGATAATAAAGAGAGAACAGATGATGTTGTGATGTGGTTAAGAAGTCTTATTGGCAGGAGTCTGAGTGTCAGCTCGGTACTGCTTTGCTCATTTCAAACAAATTTCAGCATAAACCTACACCAGTGTCTATTGTGCACATGCTCAAGAGTGTTTTTAAAATTGTTATTGGTTCTGGTTTTCATATTCATCTGCAAGCTGCCACATTGTAGTAATATGAGTCTAACTGCAAGTCTTGGGAGGATGGGAAAAATAATAACAGAAGGATTCTTGAAATCTCTGAGGTATTATGGAATAGGTTTTGATAAGCCATTATGTTGTGATTTTATGATGTGAATATTGAAAAATTATCTCAGCTGGAATTAAAAAAAATGCTTTCCACTTTCGTATCCTCCTGTCAACACTATTTCTAATACGCTATGAATTACTGAATCTTATGGAAGCAGTTTCCACCTAGGTACCTGAAAGCTGCTTTGACTTCTTTTGTGTGCATATAGGGTTGGGATGGATTCTCACCATATACCAGCTGTGGCTAAAACATGGGTAGAAAGATCTTTTCTCAAGCTTTGGGAAGGACCATCATAAATGACTAAATCAAACACTGTAAAATGAGATGTGTCAATTGAAGATGGTGATTTATGCTATCGCCTTCACATAAGTGCAGATGCATATCCACGATCAATTAGTGTAACTTAAGTTACAAAAGGTTACTTTGTCAGCAACTCAGTATATCTTATACCTCCCAGTGGTGCAGGACTGACCACTGATTATCCTGTATTTCTGACTAGTGTAATACTAGAAATTAAAATACACACTTACAGGAGTTTAAGAAAAATTTCTTTGTTTTGGTCTCTCCTGAATGTGATTTTTCGACACTGTACAGGAGTTTAGAAAGGAGTGACTAGCTACAATGCAGATCAAGAAGGACAGTTTATATAGTTTGTATGAACTACACCCAACCCATAGAAACGCTTCCTTAAAACACAGGACCAAATGACTTTAAGCCCCTGGAGTTGCAGTTGAAACTGGCATTACTTCATTTTTTTCAGCAGAGGTAAGAGGCTTAGCTGTATCGCCTGAGGATAAAGCCAGCCCCAGTATCTACCTGTGACCTGCTCTTTTTTAAGCATATAGGTATTTGAAAGCAATCTAAAGATTGGTTCATAACCTTTGCATATGACTTGAATAAGTTTACATTTATGTGGGCTCATACTCACTGGAACTGGCAAAACTGGCCTAACTACAGGCAAAATTACAAACCAAACCAAATGTAATACCAGAACAATCTGGTATTTGTGTAATCACATGGATGTGTGAGGGTACACTTGAGTTTAGTAGTCAGATTTATAGATTATT
The DNA here is from genome assembly GCF_028554395.1 of Pezoporus wallicus. Lineage (NCBI taxonomy): Eukaryota > Metazoa > Chordata > Aves > Psittaciformes > Psittacidae > Pezoporus > Pezoporus wallicus. Next base: position 2,432,452 of record NW_026637066.1, on the reverse strand, counting down.
GTATCGGACACTCTTCAAATTATACCCAAATTCAGCTCAGTCAAACCTTATCTGCTTATATATAAGTTCACATCTGTCTGTACTGCCCATAATCCTGTTTGTTAATTAGTACACTCAATTGGAAGCTGACTACTCTAGAGATCTTCAAAGTTGTAATTTCATATTGGATGTGTCTGCTTCAACAGCTGATGTTTCCAAGATTTCAGGTACACTTTATCCACACATAGCAAATTACTGATAAATGTGACTGCACTGCAGAAAACCAGAGAAAAACAGCTTTAAAGATTACATTTTGTAGGATCCTCTCCATTGGCCACTACTTAATAAGAAAACTGACTGAAGCAATAAGCACAATAACTCCCAGCAGCTGCTTTGGTGTGATACAAGCTTAACAAACAAAGGGGAGATTGTGGAGAGTGAGGGTGCTGGTTTACCAGAGGATGAAACAGCTTATTTCAGCTCTCATTAGTCATAATACACAGTATTAGGGTTTTCAATAAGTAAAAAAGAGAACTATGTGGATAACTGAAATCCATTTGGAAGGTTAAAAAATACTTACAGAGCCGTAGACTTTTCCTTTCTTGTTCATGGCTAAATAATAGTTGCTCTTAATAGATTTAACTGCCACAACTCCAATTTCTACAGATGTTATTTCCAATATGCCTAAAAAATAAAAATTGAGCTATTTAATCACTTCATTAGAGGATTTTCTTACTATAGAAAGTCAATAAGCCTGAAGAACATTAAACTTCTAATATTCAGAACCAACTGACCAACAAACTTTTGTAAAATTTTTTAAACCATTACAAGAATATACACAAACATTGTTTCAATTAATGTTTCCTTTGCTAACCCTGCATTTTAAACCCGACAAATACTGAAACAGCTTTATTCTTCTTAGCATAGATCTTAATAAAATTTATCATAAGAGACATCTGAACCACAGCATTAAATTAAATCTACAGCATATGTCAATAGAAATGTTAGATTTCCCACAATCTTCAAAACCCGTGGTAAACTATTTATTTCTTGTAGGACATTTAGATAAACTAAATCTCTTGGCTGAACTGAGCTGATAAATTCACTTTTGGCAAGTGTGTTGACATTCTGGGATATAGTAAGACTAACCCTAACGGCCACACTATCTTTGTCTTTCAGATATCAGAAACATTTTGCTCTGTTTGTAATAAATATGATTAATTTTTTTTTTTCTTTAAAACAGACTCTTTCTGGTATACTGGATGGCTCAAGGGGCCAGTAATGGGAGACAGGAATTTTCATCTCTATGTTTTCTGCCCAAGAGCATACTGATTTGGGAGCAGTAGAAGTTACTTGACTTTAAGAGATCCCTTTTCAAATATTGCTAGAGTAACTGTATGGCTATGCTGTTTTATCATTGAATCTTAATACAGGATAAGTATATCTCCAACCAAATAACTTCTAAATTGTTTATCCAGGTAGTATGCCTGGCTCCAACAATTCTCCTGATATTAAAACAGTAGTAGTCAGAACAATTATACATCTAAATCAGTAGTCACTAAGGGTCTAAAAATAGGGAAATTACAGGAAGGGCAAAAGTGTTTAGAAACTGTAAAGAACATCCTAGACCAAGTAGAGCAAGCAAACAAATAATGTGACAAATAGATCAGGTGGAAAAACCTTGCTGAATTGCTACCTGTTTAAAAAAAGAAAAAAAAAAAAGAATCTGCAATAATTTATTTCTCAATATATTCTATGTTTTTTGTCTGAACAGGGTAGTACTGGAAAATCCATATATTTTTTCATTTACTTAAAAATTCCTTTTGGTAAACACAGATCCACTGAATCCAACAGTGTAACTTGGAATTCAGGGCTTTTCACGGAAATTCTGATTTTCTGTCCCTGAAAACTGAATGCAGTCTGTTCAGAATGTGGAACCATGTGGACTTTATTGTGGAGCAGATGTGAGGAAGAAGTTCTTTTGCTGTAATATTTTTTTTAAATGGCTGCTTTATATACAATGCAAAAGCCATTCTGTATGGGCATTGAACTCAGGAGCGAGGGTGCTACTTCTTCTCTGACTGGAAGTAGAGACTTTCATGTTAGCTGGGCAGCAGCTGTGAGTCAAGCATGAGAAGGCAATAGCTGATTTTTATTGGGAAGTAAACTGATGACACAGTTTATGTGTATGAAGGAGAGAGAGAACATCAAACTGGCCAATTTAACATGAAAGACCTCCTTTTGTCAAGAATAAGCGGTGGCTTTTCCTGGATGCATTTTAAAATATATATATAAAATTCTGTATTTATATAAGCTGCAAAATATTTTGATATTAAGATATATAAATTCTAATGCAATAACCAGAACCTTTGTTTTTACTTAGTGAGAAACATTAGGCTGGCAACAGATATAAGGTCTCTAGTCTTTACATATAAGAAAGACTTCAGTGAGAACTGCAAGATAAACAGTAGGTCTAGGACCTATTGAAGCCCCTCAGAAAACGGAACATATTAAACAAGAAATAATGGGGAAAAAAAAATACCTTGCTCAACTCTGTAACGAGATGAAAGTGAAGGATTCTTTTGTTTAAATATTGGTATAAAAATACAAATATAAATGTTGACAGACACATCAATCATGTGCAATTAAAAAAACCCCAATTGATAAAGTCTGCTGTTGCAAGATTTTTATGATATGATTCTTATTTGTAGCATTAAAAAAAAATCAGCATTGCTAGGGGTAGAGTTCCATTTATAAACTAAGAAAACTTTACCTTTACTGTGAAATATCTGAATATCCACTGAGCTTCTTATAGCTGTGTGAGAACAATTCTGCATTAATGGCCTCTCAATCTTGAAACTCAGATTTGAACAAGCAAAGTGAATGCACAGTTGCATACAGAGCTGCAAGTCTGCTGCTTTTGAGAGAGAAAAACAGTTCCCCAAATTAGCTTATTCCATCCTCAGTGGTACCCAACAGAAGCAAAGGCCTCTTCAGTAGCTTGAGGTGCTTAATTACTGCCAAGCAGAAAAGATATGGCTGGCTGTCTAAACAAAAACTCTAAACACGACTTCCAGTAGTTGTAACTAATGTTAGCTTGAGAATTAGCACAAGATGCTTAGGTGGAAATAAGAGGAGCTACAATGTGGGGACTCTGTAATATAAGAAGACTCGGCAAATGTGAAGGAAGAGTCAGTTAAGACCCATGACCTACTTTGAAGGCTAAATGGTCTACTTTTGCAAAGGAGCCATATATAATTTTCCATACATAAGCTGAAAAGAATAATGCTCTCTCATCTCAAGAGAAGTTGTGAAGGCTCCTTAAATAGGTCTTGATAGTCAGCTCATATATACCAAATGTCATGCCATTGATATAAGCAGATCACAGAGTTCATACTAGCCAAGGCCTATCATGTTTATATTAGTCTTAAATTCACATTTTCACATTTTCACACTTTCAAAGTATAGAAAACTCAAACTTGTTTTCCTGACTTTCTGTGAGAATATTAATACAGAACAGTGGACTTTAATATTTCTCCCATGTGAGACACGACCTAAAGTATTTGTGCTGTAAATGAAAAAAAGTTAAGTGGGGTGCCTAAAGTTATGTGGGTAACAAGCTATCAGATAATAAGAACGCTGTGCAAACACTACCACAGTGTTTTGCTGGTTTTTTTTATTGTATTTTTCATCCAAAAAGTGATGCGAAGACTTTAGTCAATTCTTTCTACAGAAATTTATTGCTGTATCCTGAACTGTGTCACCAGCAAAACTAAGCTGGGTCCACCCATTTCTAACAAGGGCAGCAACCAAAAAAAACCCCTACAAAACCTCAAAGATACTGACATAAAATGTGCCATTATTAATCTTTATGTTAAAATGGATGTTATATTTTGAAATGAAGTTATATTTTGTCATATTATCCATGAAAATAACACCACGTTAGACCATTTCAAGTCACTGTTACACCTGAAGCTGAAGGAGAACAGTTCTTAAATAAGAAATTTGTACTGAATAAACCCATTTTAAGTGTCTTGTACTTGAATGATGGAAATGGCATGTCCTCTTCAGTACAATACCTAAGCTAACACAAGTATTCATACAATAAAAGATAGTAATTTTTTGTGGTGAAGTTTGTTTGCAATCTTACGTTCCATTATATCCTCAGTGGAGCAGTTGAAAGGAGGTAATCAGGCGTAATGTTACTACATTTACATTTTGTCTTCAGTAACTAGCTTAATTATACCTAGTTACGCTATTTAACTGGAGCCAAATGTAGCTGAATTCTTCAGAACTATTATCAGTTTGATCTCATCACCAGTGTTCCTGGATTTATTGAGTGTGTTTTGTGTATTTGGAAGTTGAAAAGTGCATAATTTTCCATGACAATTTTGCATATTCTAACCTCTGCAGTATTTGGTGGGGAGAAGGGAAAATTTTATTGAGTATTTTTCTTTTAACTTAGTTTAATACTCTTGATCTATCACGCTTTAGTAACAGGGACCTAATAATGCTAAAATGGTAATTTCCTACACTGCTACTCTCTATATGTCCCAGATACCCCACTGGAATTACATGATAGTTACAAGAAGAAAAGTAGCTTTTGTCTAGATTGCAAATTATTCAGTATTATTTACAGATTTTCTCAGGAGACTCTCTTATGAGTTTGATACAAATCTATTGAAGACAAAAGGAATCATTTCCTAGGTGCCAGTGATGTAGACGAAAATTTCAAAGGTCAGCATGAGAACACCAACTCATCTGACATGGATCTACAAGCAGAAGTCATTAAAACCTTTCAAAACCTTGGAATAGACGGGATTGAAATCAAATGCCTTTGATGTAAGGGTGAAAATATGTATTTGATTATTCTTGAGTCATTATTAAGTTCAGCAGGAATGTATAAAAAAAGAAATTGAGACATAACAGTATGAAGTTTAAAACTAGTGTTTTCCCCATCTAACGAAACTGACTTCTTTGACGGCACAACAAATTTTGTATTTTCCTCAAGGTCTATGCAGTAGAGTCATTGGCTGTGATTGCACGTCTATACTACTGCAATAAAAAATAGGCTGTCAAGCTTAACTCTCTAAAATTTCATATTCTTCAAGTGCTACAGGCTTGGCGGTAAGAGCCTATGTGTTGTCATAGACAGTATGTCTGAAAGGACGACAGACCACTGTGGGTACTCCCCTGGCCTTAGTTAGGAGAACAACGCTCGACAGATGGTTGCCCTCAGACACCTTCAAAAAATTCAATTCTATGACCTGCCAGGTAAGCTCCTCTCCGTCTACATTAGAAAGTGTTTTAGAATCCAATCTGCAGGTCGAAGGAGGTGATCCTACTCTACTCTCTTCTCGTGAGACCCCACTCCTGGTACTGTATACAGTTCTGGTGTCCTCAACATATAAAGGACATGGAACAGTTGGAACAGGTCCAGAAGATGGCCACGAGGATGATCAGGGGACTGGAGCATCTCCCGTATGAAGATAGGCTGAGAAAGTTGGGGCTGTTCAGCCTGGAGAACAGAAGCTGTGTGGAGACCTCAGAACAGCCTTCCAGTATTTGAAGGGAGCCTACAAGGATGCCAGAGAGGGACATTTCATCAGGGACTGTAACAACAGGACAAGGGGCAATGGGTTTAAACTGAAACAGGGGAAGTTCAGGTTACATATACGGAAGAAGTTCTTTACTGTGCAAGTGGAGAGGCGCTGGAACAGGTTACCCAGGGAAGTGGTAAATGCTCCATCCCTGGCAGTGTTCAAGGCCAGGATGGACAGAGCCTTGGGCAATGAGGTCTAGTGTGAGGTGTCTCTGCTCATGGTAGTGGGACTGGAACTAAATCATCTTAAGGTCCTTTCCAACCCTAACCATTCTATATTTCTATGATTTGAAATGGCCTTCTTGTAATTTGAGCCTATTAATTCTTGTTTAAACTCTAAACTAACTTGGAAAATGAGATATTTTCTTTGCAGAAACCTTTTACATATTCAGTATTTATTATCACACCTACCTAACTAGCTACCAATTTCTGCTCTCTAGCACAGTTTTTCAATGCTTTCCTTAAAGCTGTCAGGTTTTCTAGACCTTTGGATACTCTTGTGCTTGTGTCCACAGAATGGTCATAGTCCTCTTACTGAAGTCTTACCAGTATTAATACATGAAGGAACATTTCATATTTCTGCACAGAATGTATGCATACTCACACATTTATGCATGTTTACTTTTACATTAATATGATAATACCGATTCATGTTTAGTTTGTGATCCACCACCTCAGATACATGGAATAAATGTAAGCAATTATTCCTCATTCTGTAGTTGTAAGTTTGATTACTTCTGATTAAATGTTGTGCTTTGAACAGGTCCCAGTTAAATGCCCATTTTTTTATTTCATAGTTTGTCTAATTTGTCAATATTGTTTTGAGTTCTTATTCAGTCTGCCAAAATATTTGCAACTATTATAGGTTTCATATTGCCTTCAACTTCAATAACCATGTTTTTCTTCCTTCATTCAAGACATTAATGAATTTCTGATTAGGAGATATCCTGAAGAGAGTCTTGGAACTTGGTGCCTCTGTTCAGGTTTGCAGTGAAAACCTGCTAATTCCCTAGTATGGCTGTAAGATTTTGCTTGCTGATCTTAGTTACGAGGATATCATTAGAGAGATTAGAGTCAAAAATCATTCTGAAATTTATGATGTCTACTTACTTTTTTCCTATAAATGAAGATTTTTATCTAATCACAACTGAAAATTAGGTTGCTATGGTATTACTTCTCTTTGATTAATTCTTTTTGGTCAGTAATTTCTTTTGTGTTTATAACCATGTATTTAAAAATTATTTTCCCTGTATTTTTCTCAGGATATGCTGACTTGTCTCTAGGTCTTTGTTTTTCCCTTTTTAAAGAAACGTAGCATATTTACTGCTTCCTCAGTTATCTGAGGAGTGTTTTTTTTTTTTCCACAAGTTTTCAGAATGAATCTCTATAGACTTTTGGCCAGCCTACTCAGTAGAGTGAGTAAATTTTATCAAGTTAAAACCAGATAAATCATCTAACTCATTTTGATCTTGTTCTTTTTCTGTTCCAACCAATATTAACTTTTCTCTGGAGCTCCTGTTTCTTTGCTGTGAAAACTGAAACAAAAGTGAAACTTCAACATACTGTGATGCTTGTTTCTTATATCTTCTTTTATAACATTGCTTGGGCTCAGGCATTTCCATGACTTAAAACTTTTAACTCCAAGAAAATGTGTAAGGTAAAAAATTTCCATAATATAATGTGACTTGTAATTAGGTGTGATAATAAAAGCTATCAAAAATCAATATTCTTGGAGGAAAATTCTTGTTATTAGTGACTTATTTCTGCTTCCATGCTTTTTAGGAACTTGGAAAGAAAAATAAAATAATTAAAAAAGAAATGCTGTGGCCTCCATTATGGTTTTAAAACAGATAGCATGCTATTATTCTACAGCCGTGATTCTGTAAACTTCAACAATTACAACTAATCCCCTTTGACCACATCCACTCTAAAAGCATAGCTTTCAATACCCAAACCATTTCCAACTCATTATAATTAGAAACATTTAAAACATCAACTTGAGATGTGCCCTGTAGCTATGCATGTGCTGTCTTTACAGGTCCCAAAGGCTAGAAACATATTCCCAATAGAAACCAAATATATTTAACTTAAATAAACTGTATTTTTATAGTTTATAAAAATGATCATTATATAAATAACAAGGCAACAGAAAGCTGACTGGCTGTCTTTCTCTGCACAGAGGGACTGTAAAAAGTACTAGTGAAAAATTGCTCTTACATAATTCTGTACTCTAATTCTAAATGTCCCATGTTTTTATAAAAATTACAGTAATTTGAAACAAAAAGTTTCCTAGAAATATGCTAGAATATGAGCAAAAAAAAATATCCTAGAGCTTGAGTGAAACTATTTCAAGTAATTTGATAGGACATTTGACAGAGAACCAGATGCATTATGAAGGCAGTACTGCAATGGATCCAAACATACCCTGCAATGAGAACCACTTGATCCTGTGACCAAATACAACTTGTCTGCAGTGAAATGAGGCAGTGGCCAGTTCTCTACAGCTGCATCATTTGTGTAATAAGTTCTTAAAAAGCACTTTAAATGTCTGTAACTCTAGTTGAAGTCCTTTAACATAGAGAAACAGGACCACTTTGCATCTTCCTTTCCTTTTCAGAGATTAGCCCGTATATGAGGCAATCCACAGGCACTCACTCCCTCCCTTGCCTGCAGAAATACTGCAAATGAGGAGTGAATTCAGCTGGATGGAATGTGATCATGACTGAGAGCTTCCAAAACTTTCCAGTTTCCCAAATGGTGACAGGAAGCTGCTGCTCTTGGTGGGCAACTGGAGAGAATGGAACTTCGTAACATTCGTTTGAACTGATTTTTCAGAACTTTTGTTTGTACACCCTCCAGTGAACTTCTCTGAAGAGGTAGCTTTGACTGGCATTGGTTTGCATCAAACAAAGTCACTGAAAAGGCAAAACATTAAAGATTTAGTAGTTCAAAAAGCTCTCTTAGTAGGTATCTTGAAAAAGAGTGGTTTGAAAGCAATAAGAAAACAGGTTGGATGTGGTTCATGAAAGAGTGAAGTACTAAGGAATGAGAGGCCACTGACAGTGTTTCCACTCTGTTTCACCATTTACACCTGTGCAAAGCAAGCTGAAAACATCCCCAGGTGACAAGTTATATTGTTCTTATCTTTTCTTTGTTTTGTATAAGAATTACTGACAACAGAAAGCCAAAGATGATGGAGTAGAAGATAGGAAATGGAAGATGCGCTAAGACAGACTCGCCTTTGGAAGTTTTTTCAGCAAGAAAAAGCAGTGCCATTAAAATGTAATCTTACAGATTTTACAATAGTCTTTGAAGGCAGCTTAAGATACAAACTTATGTTGCCATGTAAATGATGCCACACTTATGGGCATAAATATCAAATAATAACCAATGTGAACCTTAACTTGATCCTTTACTTAAAACTAAAACTTCATGTGCAGATAAAATCAGTTCAGTGCTTTTCATTATTATTTAATATTTTCTAAGACCTCCACCCTTCCTGCTCTAAATCAGAAGTGAAAGTACTGAAAGATTGCAAAGCAAGTTGCTAACGTGTCATCTTTAGATCAACTATAGCCAAAATTCTAGTGTCCCATGAGGTTTCCAGTCCAATTCCCACATCTGATGATTTGGATAAGACTGAGATATGCATCCAAACTTCTGGAAGGCTGTGGGAACAGGACTTCTGAGCCTTCCTGCATTATCACAATATCAGCATAAGATGTGAAATCTCCATGGTGCATACATACCATGTAAAAGACTAACTATTAGAGCCTTTTCTCAGACCCACAAGGGGATTATAGGAAAACTAAAGTGTTCCTCATTTCCTTATCTACTGCTTTTATAGCTTTAATATCATAGCATAACAAGGACCACTTAGCAGTGTTCTGTAGACCAAGTAAATGGAAGGGTGTCAGAAGCAAGAGTACATGGGAAGAGAGAACTTCATTAACAATGCAATAGTGAGAGCTGTTGATTAGCAAAGGAGGAGTTTAAGTTTAGCTACAAGAATGACAGGAATCATTTTAGCTAGTATACATCCTGACACTTAACAGAAACAATCCAGGAACAGTTATCCTACGTTTTTCCCTCTTGTCAGTGAAGAGAGGCATCTCCAAAGAACAGTTCTAAACACCACCAATCTCTGTAAAATGTCCAAAGTTAGATGAGATAATCTTAAGTAAAGGAAGTTCTGGAAGCGACTCTGGGACATATCAATGCTGTCAGTTGAATTCAGATCTGCACTCTATGATACCTTGTCCATCACCTTCATCACTAACGTGTAAGCATGTCATCAGATTTAGCCAAAGTTCTAGAACTATCATGCAGGAGGGAAGATAAACAGTTTGCTTCCTTCACATGGATTTAATTCATGCAGTGGAGATGGGATGGCTACAGGTAGAGCCAACTGTACTGAGCTCATTAATCAGAGATCAAGATTTCTTGAGCTCTATGCTTTGATTGAGATTAGGCATAGACAGTGTCAGAATTCATTAGCTGACCTGTTTCTGGGATGGAGGTTTTATAACTTATGACTCATACTGACCGAAGAATGGTAGCAGTTCATACACCAAGAGAAAAAAACAACACCCACCCCAGTATATATGGTTGAATGCAGCGTTGTAGTTATCTGATTTGTTAGATTTCTTGACAAAGATGGCTTAAGGAGTTCCAGCCCTCCCCTCCCCCAGATACATTTTCCTGCCTCTGTGCTGAAGTTCACCAACCCTTCAAATATAGCAGCACTATAAACAAAATCATTGGAATGATCTGTCTTGGAAATAACTCTCAATAGAAAACAAATCAACCTAAACCCCTAAGGACTAAACAATCCAAGTTTTTTGTAGTCATTCCTAGTGGTATATGTTTTCTAGACCTCCTATTGCTCTCCTTCTGGTACCTTTCCAATTGGCCAATTTTTTAGAAATGAGGTGGGTGCCCAAGACTGGACTGATGTACTAACAAGGGCCTGATGGGTACTGAATTGAACAGAAAGATTACTTCATGTGTTTATAAGGAAACTTGGATCCCAATCCAAATCCTAATCGAAACTTGGCAGTCCATATATGTTTCCATTTAGTAGACAGGACCAGGCACTCAGGATTTCTGCCAGATCTTAAATTTTTAGGTCTCCACAGAACTACACAGGAGAATGAAAAGCATATAAGAGACTAGTAAGAGACTAGAGCACAGTAAATTTTCTCAGCTGCCTATTTCAGCCTGGGTGGAATCCTAAATTACCTTTCACATTCATGATCATTACATTTACCTCTTGCATTTTACCATTTATTTAAGTTTCAATGTGAATATTTGCCAACTGGAATAAACTGGATGACGTTAAGGCTGTTCATTGACCATCCTAACACACAAGGAAGGGATAATACATAAGTAGTGGCATTGCAGAAGAAACAGTCAAAACACATGGTGACTGCCAAGAGAAGTAGCTGTCCATCACCTGCAATCTCAGGGAAGGGAGGTCTTCTCTGTTCCCGCAGTCAGCTGCTGCTCAGTCAGGAGCTTCTAGCAGATACAGTAAATATATTCACAGTTGGGGTACAAATTATAATTAAATGGAGCCAGTCGCTATTTACCACTTGCAGGTATTAGCAGGCGGAAGTGAGACAGGGTGTTAAACTGGTCAGAGGATGTATAAACATGAAAAAAAGTATCCCTGTGAGACATATGGAGGTTTTGAGGCTCAAGAAACTAAGTGTGCTGCTGACGGCCTCTGTTACTTGTCTGTCAACAATCTTTATTCCCATTACAGGTTTGTTGCCTCCTACTGAGACTATCTGACATACGGTAACTGTTCCAGCTAAGGCTGCTCAGCTGCACATCAAAACGAGACAAGTTTCTTTCAACAGTTATGTTTAATTTGGGGCCTTATTTGCTTTTGTGATGAATCTCAACTTGATTCCCCATTGTGCAGAAGAACAGGACTGGAAAAATATAGTCTGTCATTTGCTAGTCTCAAATACGTATGTTCTTGAGAAATGTAGGAGAGAGAAGGAAACTCACTGCATAACTGTACAATAAAGCTCGGCAATGTGGGTCTCACTGTCTGTGCTAGGTAGGATCCTCTCCTAAATTTGTATGGGCTTAATTACCTAATAATAGGGTAAAAGAAAAATCGCAAAGTTCAGCAGGCTCCTCTTTAAGAGACTATGACTAGGTACAGTTCCTAGCAGTATCCTGCTGCTGCTATGTTTCTCTGGAGGGAGGGAAAAAAAGGATGTTTTTGTGTTTTTCCTACAAATCAGAAACCTTCCAAACACACTAATCCACCACATCAATTAGCTGTTTGTTCTAACGGTTTATGTCTGTCTTTGCCTCATACAGGAAAAAGGAATTCATGGTATTTTTAAATATGGGATCCACATGCTTATACTGCAAGACTACCCCTGGACAGTTATAATGATCACTCTTTTTCACATAATTATCTTTGGTGGCAGTTACTCATCAACACTTTCAGCAGTGTTCTTCTACAATACCACAAATATTCCTAATATTGCTTGGTCACAGTAATCACTCTTTTTACAACAAATTTTATAATGACTCTGGGAACAGAATTAACATCTGAGAAATGTAGATTAGGGTTGTTGTATGGTCTGGGAGATGAGTATTAAGAAAATGACTGCAAACAATAGCTCAGTATATCTTAAAGTTCTTAACTGTTGCTTGTCCATTGTAACTTTTTTTTTTTTCCTCCACAAATTCTTTTCTTAATGGACATGGAAGTGATCAAATTAAAGGCAGGTCTCTTACCCTAATACTCATATTTACATAGTTTGGGTCAATGTTGTATACGATTTTAAGATGCCCAGTCACAGTCTGTAAGTATCTCATAACCCTGTGAATAGTCTGCAAACAAGCTACTGTCAAAACTTTTCCAGATAAAATACTTCTTGAAAGACACAATTATTATAACAATTGTTATTGGACAATCTTGGAGTAAATAAACAGAGATTAATTGCAAGTTGTTACTATATGAGAAGATGTTAAGGCCCACAGTTTAGCAACTGAAAAGAATTCAGTGAGTTCTGATTACTAGTTCGTTGCTTTGTCCATTTTTTTTTTGTTTTCTCTGACATGAATATAATACTTAATTCATCCTAAATTACAACCAATCAGAAGACACCATTTAATAACTGCATTATTCTTGTTATAATGCTGTGTGATCAGCTTCTCACATTTTAATGTTAGGTTTGTACTTTGTCTTACATGTTTTGTACTATTCTTTCACCATCAAAGGTATGCTGAAACACCAAAGCAAGTAACAAGGTCTGTTCCCTTGTACACAGATGTAAACTATTGCCTGCTATAGTGTGAGCACCTGATGTATGTCTTTCACAGTGTTTTCATCTTCAGTACTTGACTGTCTCCTAACCTGGCTGGACCTGGTAACTTCAGTCCTCTAGTACAAACAGTTTTTTTAAAACTTTGATGAGCAATGATAAGTGCTGCCTTCTTAAACATTCATTCAACACCTCATCAAAAAGCAGGATGACAAAATCGTCAATCTTGCACAGAAACTTAAAAGGCTGATTTGAAAGAGCACAATCACTTCACACCCTTCTGCTTTCACTATCCTCAAGTCTCCTTCTATATTGCTTCCTATCTTCCTTCCTGACATCCTCAGCAGCTAACAAGCATATTTTGCACACAAGATTGTATGATCTAATTGCACTTGGTTGTGCCACATGTCTTGTTCTTTTACTCAAAATCTGCTTCTCTAGCCTGGGTTGCTGAAATCCTTTTGGTTTTCCCTTTCCTTGAACTATGTAAATCTCTTGCACAAATACAACACTGTGCTTGGGACAGTTAATGGACAATACAATTCAGAAGGTTTGATACATTCTTTTCAGCTTTTTTATTCAACCTTTTGTATTAAATTGCTCTCAGGAGTTAACAGCACAAAATACCACTCAGCCAACCAACCCCAATCAACCACTGAATTGACAGCCAGTGCAGTTTCTGCTGTGATCCCAGTGGAATACTTGTCAGGGGATGTGTAGAGGGCAGGCAAAGACCCTCCTATCTTTTCCATATACTTTTATGTCAGGCTCAGAGATACTTCTGCTTACACTACTGTCTAACATTGCAAAGAGCGCCTGGTCCCCAAACCGTTTGGTGAAAACATGCTGACAATCATATTTGCACCTTCTAGGGTGGTCTGGTGCATCCCTGAGAGTGCTTGGTTAAAATTTCCCTCAGACTATTACCTCTAGAGACATTACCTACAGCCCTCAGACACGTCTGTGCTTTTTCCATTCTGAGTCTCCGACATATTGTGAAGACTGTGTGGTAGCCCACCAGTTTGCTGTTTGCATAGTCTGGTGCTAAGGTCAAAGCCAAGGTCGTAGAGACATCCTCTTGCAGGGCCTGTCGTGAGAGTGTATAAAATGAAAGAAACCAAGTCTGGCTTGGTCCTGTCCATATTTCTGCTTAGTGTACTTCCCTGCAGTTAACTATTCTGAGAATTCCCTGCAGAGAACTATCCTAAAATTCTGAAGTTCACTCCAGAAAGAAACAGTTCATGCCAAAAAAAAGCAAAGTGTGAGCCAGCATAGGCAACATGAAAGGTCAGAAGCTCTGAATCCAAAAACCACCTGGGGAGCTAAGTTATTTAACAGTGCAGACCTAGTCTTAGACTGCTACGGAGATGAGCAGCTGAAGGACAGAGCTGCCGTGTTTCTGTCTAGGATTTTGCATGTGGAGACAGATACTTCTGGGCAATGTCAGAGCAATAGTGTGTGTGCTGCTTCTATAGCCTGGCTACAGACAATAAATATAAAACTATGTACAATGTCTTATTGCTTGTGCATGAACCAGCTGCACAATTACATTCCAAGAAGCATCAACTTTTCTATACACTTCTTGTATAACTGATGCATGTTAACTATAAATTAATAGGTTAAAAATAGGGAACAAAATTAACCATTTTTCTCAGGAAGGTAATCAGCAAATTACTGTGTTTTCTGCGCTCAACATATTCATTAAGGAGCAACAGTAATGCCATGACAAACCCTGCTGATTATACTAAACTATTCAGGGTAGTAAATCTGAAGGAACTGGGAGTTAACTGTGCAAGTATCTCAGGATCCAAGCTGACAAGGCAATAAAATACCAGATAAAATTCGGTGTAGGTGGATGTTGTAAAAAGTGTTGCACAGAGGGAAAGTAATGTTGGGTTTATAGACATGGAATGTGTTACAGAATGGCTTATGGCCCTGATATCACTTCTTGGTCTTAGGTAGTAAAACAAAAATTAGGAAGGTAGAGGACTGTGCTAGTGAATGTTTAGGAAATGGAAAGTATAGCAACGAAGTTTAAATCCATCTGTGCTTTTATTTTGAACACTCACTCTATCCTAGTCATCTGATAAAAGATGGAACAGAACTGGAAAAGCTACAGGAAAGGACAAGATGCATGATCAGAAATAAGGATTAACTATTGTTTGAAGAATAACTAAAACCTAGGACTTTACAAGGTAGAACAGAAATGGTTTGAGGAGGGGGAATCTATAAAATTGTAGACCCACCTCGAGAAAATGAAGAAGCAACTATGCACTGAATCTTAAATAAAATAATTGGTCAGACATTTAAAACAACAGAAAGTATTTTTTCACATTTGTTAGATTACAGCAGTCATTGGTGGCATGTCAGTTTACACGAACTGAAAAAAATCAGAACAATTACTTCAAAAAACTTGTTCCTAGGACAAGTAAATAGATAATGTCATTAGTCTCTAAATTGCATACCGATGGACACTAAGAAAGTATAATAGGCAGTTACCACTGCATGCTTGTTCTTCCTCCTCTTCAGTCTTCTACTGATACTGTCAGAGATAGGAAACCAGACTGACCTTTAGTCTGAAGCAGTAGACTTGACCTTTAATACTCATGTATACATCTCCTCATATAGAGAAATGGAAGAAATTGCAGAAAAAAGCTAACAAAGGTTTGCCAAAAGCAAATTCTGTTAAAACTTATTTCATTTTATGACAATGTAATAGGTCATATAATGAAAAGAGCTATGCAGTTAGGCTTTTGACACTATCACATTACATTATCATAAATACACTAATTTCATACAAAACTGTATCGTAAGTGGGATGAAAATCAGTCTAGAAAACATTATTTACAGAACCATTCTCAATGATTTACTGCCAAAACAGAACAAATTACTCACAAATGTAATTTGAAGATGAAGAATGAGACAGTAATTTTACAGAAGAGTGTCTGGGTGGCTAGTGCTCCACAATATGAGCTTGAGTGAACAACACGGAAAGCAAACATACTCCTAGCATGTCTAAGTATGAATATAAGTGCATGAAATGCAAAAGAAAATCTTTCCACATACTCCAGCATTTGGAAAGCTTCTTCTGGGCTCTGGGCTCATTTCAAGGTATGTCTAAGGAGGGTAATCAGCATGGTCATAAGCCTAGAAAATATTATTTACAATGGAAAATTAAATAAATTCATCCTGTTTATCTTAAGAAGATGAGAGTTGGGAAGAGAAAGCATACCAGTAACTTTCAAATACTTAAAAGAATATCTGAAAAGAGGAATGCAATACTCCTTGCAAGAGGCAACAGAAATAACAAGCTCAACAGCACAGAAGAATAAGAGAGGATATTAAGAATAATAAGATTTTAATAAGGGTAGTAAAAAATCTCTGTATTCACTAAACTCGTTTGGAGTGTGTGCAGTCTTTAACAGCAAGTGATAAAGGGGGTTGAAACTAGACAGTCTTAAGGTCCTTTCCAACCCTAACTATTCTATGATCCTATGATTCTAAAGGTGTCCAGCAGAGTTGATGATAGGTATTATCCATATGTACAATGTGAGACATACATGGATGATAGGGATGCACCAAAAGATCTTTTGAGATTTCTTTCAAGCCTAAGAAGCTGTGTTTCCATACATAACAATTCAAACCAGTGTTTCTGAAAATGTTGGACTTACTACACTACAGACCAGTAATCTGCACAGTGTTGCCATAGGAAGTCAAACATTTCTGGAAATGGATGGACTTGCAGTGCACATGGTGTGCAGCAGATGTCCTGAAACATTCAGGATTTTTGGTTACACAGAAACCAGTAAGAACTACTCCATGATATTTCTGATCAATGTGCTGGAATTCAAGAAGAAATGCAAAGAATCATAAAAAGGCCCAGGCAGCAGAGGTCAGTCCAGATGTGTTAGATCTAGGTGACAGTAGAAGTGTGATCATTTAGATTTCTCCCATAAAAACTTCAAGAGTGTAAATATTTTTTATAGTGCATGGTCTTTATATATTCTGTAAAAACCTTGGAAATCTTGCCCCTGAACTGTGAACTTTATGTCCCTCATACTCACGTTCTTTATTTCCAGGTTTGTACTTACTGATCCTAACTGATATCTGATCAAATGCAATGCTAATCATAATTGCTTTTTGCTTTAATAGAAATTATTCAAACACTGTAGTCAGTGGTGATTAGAAATCAGATACCTATTTACTTCTGTCAAGGAAAACATAATTATGACAACAATACTACGCCTTTTACACTGAAATCTGAAGGGAATTCTACTTACAAAATAACAAACTTGCATACTGAGGTACCCTAAAGAACCTGGGATTCAGAATCTGCAAGCTGGACTCCTAACCGCAGCTCCTACAAGACTTAGAAATTTCTGGGAAACTTTTTCACAAATCAGGCTCACAGGCAGGAAATATCCTACAAAGCAAAGCATGAAGATAACAGAACCACTTCTGAAGATGTGATTCTTTATGTCCGTTTTACTCTGCCCACTTCCAATTAATTATTTTCTTTATATTCCTAATTTTCCTGTTGCCTCTTTTTCTCCTCAATCCCACACTGTAATCTCTTTCTCTCACCTTGTGGTAGATACTAACAAAAGAACTTGATAAAAAAAGAGTAAGTTGAAACATACAACTAAGAATCACAGTGGCTTCCTTTAAACTGTCAGTGTATTTATTTTCTTTATTTACTTTACTGGTTTGAAATCTGTGTGTGCCAAGACCACACTTCGGGAGCTCCTTGCTGTGTATAAACTAACACAATAATCAACAGTTACAAGTCACTGCTAAATCTATTGTAATGCATCCGCACAATCATAACTCACTTCCATGCAACTACAAAGCAACTCGACTGCCCACTCAGTCCCACCAGCTGCATTGTCAGCTGTCTATGAAAAATTGAAAGCCCTCAGAGAAAAGCAGGAGATAATAAACCAGTGTCTGGTAGGAAAGATGGAAGAAATTTTTATATCAGGATAAAATTATATTGAAAATATTTCCTTTGTTACGGCTACAGAGTAAAATCAATATATTACTGACACTATTTACAGGTGATTTTTGATTTCCATGTCTCATATATTTCATGTACATAATGAACAACAGCTAGAGCTCTCTAAAATCTTTAAAAGGCCAGTTGGTAAACTACCTTCTCAGTTGCCTAGTATCAAAGTGTGACAGTTCTGGTAAAAAGATTTCTAGCATGCTGCCTGAAGGTACTCAATGTCAGTGCCACCGCTGCAAAAAGTGGGTCTTGTCAGCTGACAAGACCCATTGCCCACTGACCTCAGAAATCCCTTCTATTTGATCCTCACTTTTTGAATACAATCTCTTATTTCCAATGTAACAATTCCAGTGCTGTGGGACACATAGAAAGGAGATCTACGGCCACATTCCCAAACTGAGGCAGACTACCCACAGTAAGGCAGACTGGAAGTTTCCAAAGGCTGACTTAAGTTCATGCCAGATCTACCTTTCCTCCTTAAATCCCATTTCAACAGGAGATGTCAGACAAGTCAGTAAGTGACCAGTCTGGCACAGGTCTCACGTGGTTCACCATTATTTGCTCAAACTCAAGATTTAAGTCCAGTGCTCAGAAATAGATTTTAACAAGCAATATGCTCTTGTGTGAAGAGCATTATGCTCTTGTGTGAAGCCTTATCTCATCTTAGTTGATGTATAACACATAAAGTCAGTGATCAGTACTCTTAGAAAATACACTGTAATCATCTGCTAATACTTCAGCAACTCCTTATGCCTCAGCTGCTTCTGACATATCATACATAGCTCTGAAAACTAACAAAAAATGTTCTTGCAGATCTGTGGCCCGAGGTTGATTAAATCTATCATTTCTCTTAGCGCAAAACTAGTAATTTGTCACTTCCCTGATTGCTTGCCTAGTATCTCATAACAGCTATATCTTTGTTTACATGAAAACTCTTGAGCTATAAGCTACTCATTAACAAACCTAAATGAGAATTTCCAGCAAATGCAGAAGTTATTAGGAGACGACAACTACCATAACTACTTAAACATTACTTCTTCAAGAAACCTGGCTTACTTTTTAGTAACAAGTGGGCTAAACCAAATCACTAATGGATTTGTTATAGGACCACTCTGTAATGTCTTCCCACTCAGCCCTCATAAAATAGTTTTTATCATGTATATTAAAAACAGGCTATTACTTGTTTACTGTTAATAGACATACTCCTGAATGCCATTTCCCCTTTATATCTGTATACATGTTACAATACCCAGAGTGAGTATGACCCACATTCCAGGACTGTTAGAGCCAGTAAGATCAGTTTGAGAAGTGAGTAAACACTGTTGAATCATGAGACTGATAGCTTTCCAGTAGTGACCTAGCAGAAAAACAGCTAAGCCTGAAAGAGGACTGAGCTATCTAAATCCTATGTCAGTGTTTTATCTACTGAGGTTACAGTATCTAATGAGAGCAAGCTTTCCTAATTACCTTAAAAGATCTGAATATCAACCACTGATTTCCAGCTTAACATTTCAGTGTTGTGGGACATAGAAAAGATTTGTAGATGCCTTTTCAATTCAGAAACAATTTATGTTGGAAAAGGCTTTTGGAGGTCATCTGGTCCAAACCCCAGAGACAAATTCAAAGTTTTGTTAAGTTGTTCTATTTCTCCTTTTTGGTATCTTTGTTAACTCTGATGTGTCTGTCCTGGTAAAGAGTTGACTGACTTCATGTTTGAGAATCATTAGAATTCATCTCCATCAACAGTCTCTTCCAAAACTTAATCTTCCCTGTGCAAACTGAAACCTAAGTGGAAGTCACTCTAGTAGAACTGGCATCAGATTCAGAATCTGGTCTTGATTCCACTGTAAATGAATTAGGAGCGTTAAGCTTGCAGAAGATCACTGACTTTTGACAAGAAGGTGGCTAATAAGGCACTAGAAAACATGCAAGAAGACAGTGACAGCTGATTCTGATTTCTCTTCCAACATGTGGATTATGTTACATCCACCCAAGCGCTAAGCTTTCATCTCAAGCAGTTGTGAAGGTGAAGGCTTCTGGGGTTTCATTCTTTAATTACGCCTGACTTAGAAATCACTTAACTTAGACTAACATGGATAGGAAGTCAAGTTCTGTTAGCTGTTCCACCTTTCACCTTACCACACATCTGGGAAATATTCAGATCAAGATCATAACCTAGCATTTTGGCATTAGCTACCTAAAAAAAACATTAAGATATCACCAACAATTTGCCTTTGACTGGGAAAATTAGAAGCATATTTGAGATGTAAACACTATTGTGGCACTAATTTTACTGGTAATGATTAAAAGCTGCTACTTTAACTATAATAGAATAAAGCAAAACTGACAGGTGTAGTCCATGCCCATTTTTAGTTTAAACAAGATAAGGAAATCCCAGTGGTATATCATATTCTGAATGAAACGGAAAGCTGGGAAAATTTAGAAATGAGTATTTTAGACAAGGTCTACAAATGGAAAGCAGTGTGTGTAAAATACTGTAACAAATTTGTGGTTACAAAGCAGAAGTGGGGATACGACCCGGCTTTTTCTGCTCCAACAGGCCTCTCTAATGCTTGATCTTAGGAGTTGTCTTTAAATGTAAACAGGGTAGATGTATGCATACCCTAGAGCTGACACAGTAAAGGGCAGCATTCATTAAACAATTTATTTTATATTAATTAGACAATTTATTAGATGTCATTACATCATTGTTTTTTTACTTCAAGAAAAAATATCAGAAATTAGAAGCTGGTAATACAGGAGTTCCAGGGAAAAAGCAGCTGAAGCTATCCAAATGCAGGAATGAGAAGACCCAAATTCCCTTTCCCCTACTGTTTCCAAATCAAAAGTCAGAAATGAAGTCTAAAGTTGGGCCTAGGTTATGAAGGATTTGCTTTTACTATCATATTGGCAAGCCTTGCTCACTTTTAGGATTATATCTGTGTGGAGGTTTCTTCTCAGAGGTGCAGAAGAGATCAAATTGTAAAAGCTGAAGACAGGAAAATTCATTATGGATGAAAGCACTTTAATAAAAAAAAACTGATCAGGCTAAAGTACCAGCTATCAAAGAAAAAATGAAGATTGTCTACACCAAGACTAATGCCTGTCTGGGATATAGGATTAGCCAAATATTAGCTATGCTCAAACTGGAAGTTACTATTCTCTCTGCAGCATTCACTGTAGGAAATAAATAGGCTGCAATACATGTTATAAGAGATGCTATTGCTCTTTCCATACAGTTAAGATTTCTAAGATTTGCTGTATATTAGCAATTTACTATTTACTTTTTATTTTTCTTCTATTTATTTTCTTTCTTGGTTTTAGGTTAGAATTGTTGTAAAAAGAAAAATTTCCCCTCAGAAACAAGTGTTTCCTACTGTATCATATTTTCACATCAATAAGCACCAAAATAGTAATTCTGTCAAATCATGAAGCTGTATATGCTGCTAAAGATGTTGAAATGAGATACAGCTCAGGTTAAGGAAAGCATCTGTCTCACATGTTTGGTTTCTTAAGCCTTTGATGTTTTTCAAATATCAGTAGAGCCTTTTCCTCATCTTCCCTATTGCAGTCTAAGTTCAAAGAAAATACATCACAAAAAAGCTGAATTGTAACAAAAGTTTCCTAGGAGCTTTGAATTGCCACATACAGTTGCAGCATTTACAAGAAATGCTTTACTATCTGACCTGAGATCACTGAACATTTTTTGCTAGTTTGTGACCACTTATCTACCACAAGAAAAATAAATGAGGGTGGCGGAAATAAACTATATGTGCCTGGGGACATTAGAAGTATACATATAGGCCATTTACTGGCTATAGGATTTGCTGTGAAAAATTCAGTTCCATATGCTGTATATGCTTTAATTTAATATCAAAATTTAGTGTTTGCTCCTTTGAGATAAGTGTGCCTGATTCTGCCATCTTAACACTTTAAGATTTTCCTCCACTCTCCTTCTGTTGCTTTGCCTGAAACCACAGAATGAATCAGCATTGTAAACAAAGCAGCACATCTACAATTACTTCTTGGTACACAAGGCTAAAACAGTGAATACTGACTTAATACTTAAACTAAACTAATTTTGGCACTTATTTCCTTCAAACAAGCATTGGTTTCAAATACAGTTTTTTGAACATCTGTGACAATAAAATTCTGTCATACATAGGTATGATGTGCAGAAACAACATGCATAATCACATGTGTAGGTGCTGAAGGTAGAAGTTTTCCTGCTAGGGAGAAATGAAAATACCACAGTGTAAACTGAAAACAGCTCTTCTGAAATCCTTGGAATTCATTAGAGTCTGTGACTAGAGAAACGTGTGTAACATCACTTACCAGACCAATTGAAAAAAAACTACAGTTTTTGCAACTGTTGAGGCAGTACAGAAATTCTTTCAAAAAAGAACATGATTTGTCTGTTTGTTAAGACAACCCAGGATCTGAAAGAGCAGCCCTGCCTCTGTCACAGGCTCCCTCACAGGCTAGGAGCCTGTGCTGATTTATTTAAACCATTTGATTTGAATGGAATGCCTTTAGAGGCTTCACACTGTATCTGATAAAATATAAAACCCAAGCAAATAACATGTTTAATGACATAACTTTTTTCAGAGGAACTGTCACTTATTTTGTACTTTCACTGTGTTCAGCATGACAGTATTGGCACCACAGAATTTAGGTGCTCCGCAAGCAATGTGTTGGCTCTACAGTGATTCAGATTAGTAGCTTGATTGCTGCTAGCTAGTTTAAAGCTAGCTTTAACAGCTCTGCAATACCATAGTGAAGAAATAATTTGTCTCTTCTCCAGGATAAACCTCACCCTTTGTGTTTGACTCATTCTGTTTCTCAGTGCTTAGCTACTGTCTGGCATTTGACGTTATCTTTTTATGGACCATTTGTCCAGTTGACCAGTATTGTTTCCACTTTTTTTCCAGTCTTGTGTCTTCAGATAGTACTTAGAAACTGGCATCTGGTTGTAAGGACTGAGTTGCTGTGAACAATTCAACATGCTCCTTTACTTAAAAGACATCAGAAAAAACAAATTACTTTAAAGTTCAGCTACAAAACTGAACTGATAGAGGTCACATCTTTATCTACACACCTGCCAGTATCCACATTCATCTTGTTCCTACCGCACGTAGGAAAAGGTTTATTTCACATGTATTTTTTTCCACAGGTATTAAACATATGTATCACTGTATACACATGTATACCTCACTCTGTCTCTGATGCAAAAAAAACCAGATCCAACCGTATGAATGTTAGTTACTGAAATACTATTTATGAAGACTTCTTATATAGAGAGAACATTTCATATATAATTTAGAAATGTACTTCCAAACTCTGAACTAGCTGTAACTGGATGTGAAATCCCTGGTATATTTCCTATCAGAAGTCAAATTGCTGCATAGATATCAAATAGTTCATACATTCAAATTATACTGAACATGTATAAAGCAAACTAGTTATTAATATTTCTGATCCAGAGAATGCTGTAGAAAAAGAAAAGTTACAGGATTCTACATGCGAGCAAAATGATGGTGACCTCTTGTCAACAGTTCTTGTAATCCAAGGGCACAGGGTGAATTTGCTTCTCTTAAAATTTGATGCATTTCAGCACAGGCATGAGACACCATTCATCTTCCCTTCTCATATTTCTACCCACAAGACAGATGTCAATGTTGTCTAATGGATAGATCTTGTCTAAGCTACTTCCCATCTGGAGGCAGGTCAAACAAAAGAAATAACAGCTAAAACCAGAGAAAGATTATTTCAGAAAGTATTCCGAGCTCTTCACTTTTTAGCTCCACTGTGTTTAGCCAACTTTTAGCAAACATCTGCCAAAAATATGATTTAGTTTTGGTGACATCAGATGATAAATATATTTACATTGATATATCCCTAAAGATAATAAATAATATGTACTAGTAATAATCTAGTTGATTAACATTAAGCTCATTAATGCAGGTGTTCGCAACTCTCTCCACAACACAGAAATTTCGGCCAGTTGTCCAAATGAAGGATTTTTTAGTATATATATATTAAACAGAAACATCATCAAGTTCCTGTAAAAGAAAATAAATACTGAAAACTGAACTTGATGGACTATATTGCAATGCGCAGTTCTGCACAAGGCTGAAGTGTATTCACACAGCATGCTCACAGACTAACTGCAAATACATCACAAGTGCATCATCAAAAAATTTGTCTGTACGGAGACACTTCATTAATAAAGAAGAGATCGCAATGAAACATTTGGCTGGCTTTGCTGAAAAGAATTGTGAAATGCAATTATGAAATGCAGTGTCCGAAAATAGGTGCACAAAATGGCTGAAGTTTATAGTTTTTCTCCCTGTGAGCCATGACCAGAGCTGGCAAATGCAGTGGTGACAGCAGTTTTAGTAGAGATGTGTCAGCTATAGCTAAATCTCAAGTTTGCTCTCTGACTTCTCCACATAAAATACTTTCACTTTACATCCTGGAAGTCTTGCCAACACTGAAAACAATCTACTGCTTGAAAAAAAGCTCAGGTCCCTGAAAACATCATGAATAATAAAAATCAGAGCTTAGTGAATACTGCAGAATCAGTAGATATTGTAGTACACAAGAACATTTACAGTTCATCATACAACAACCAAGGCATCATTATTTTCCTTGCTTATTGCAGTAATATTTTATTTGTGCCAGTAGAGTGGGAAATAAGATAAATGCACAGTTACATTTAAGATTGGCCTAAATCTAAACAGTTCATTCTTGTGCTAAATCTGCTTCCACTAAAATCAACGTTGAATTTCTTTCAACCCTACATGCCACTATCCCTTTATAATATTATGCCTCCTCAGTATTTACTAATGGAGCTTTTAACTCTTAGATATATAAACAGATATTACTTTGATTGTAGTAGGATGTAGAAAAGTCTAAATAAAACACGGGGTTTTGAACTGGTTTTGACTGGAGTAGAGTTAAATTTGTTCATAGTAGCTAGTGTGGAGCTGCGTTTTGGATTTGTGCTGGAAACAGTGTTGATAATACAGGGACATTTTAACTATTGCTGAGGAGTGCTTACACAAAGCCAAGGCCTTTTCTGCACCTCACACACCACATGACCTGTGAGCAGGCTAGGGGTGCACAAGGAGTTGGGAGGGGACAGCTGGGACAGCTGACCCCAGATGACCCAAGAGTTATCCCACACAATACGGTGCCATGCTCAACAACAAAACTGGGTTGGAGAGTGTGTTTGGCTAGGTATGCCATCACCTGCGGACCGGCTGGACACTGGTTGATTGGTTAGTGGTGAGCAACTGCGGTTTTTTTTTGTGGGATTTTTTTTTTTGGTGGTTTTGTTTTGTTTTTGCTGTTTTTCTTTTTTCCCTTGGGTAATTTGTTTGTTTGTTTGTTTGTTTTGTTTATTTTTAATCTAGCACTTGTTTTTCTTGGGTTTCTTTTCCCCTTTATTGATTTCTTTCTTCCTTCCTTTTTATAAACTTTAAAAAATTTTAAATTATTAAACTGTTTTTCTCTCAAACCACGAGTTTTGTCACATTTACCTTTCCAGTTCTCTCCCTGTCCCACTGGGCGGGGGATTGAGCACTATATAGAGTTTAGCTGCCTAATGTTAAGCCATGACAGTTTTGAATCATGGAAGTCGATCAAGCAATTATTCCAGGCAATACTACAGCACCTCCCATTATTAAACCGTCTACCTGGTCTCTCTTTAGTATATAAATGGCAAAAAAATACAAATCTGTAGCTTTAGATTTGTTTTAATTAAAAAATAATCAATTATTAAGACTGACACTATAATCATGATGTTAAATCATGGAATCATAGAAAGGTTATGGTTGGAAAGTACCTTAAGATCATCTAGTTCCAAACCCCCTGCCATGGGTAGGGATGCCTCACACTAGACATGCTGCCCAAGGCTCTGTCCAGCCTGGCCTTGAACGCTGCCAGGGATGGAGCATTCACAACTTCCCTGGGCAACTCATTCCAGTTGCTTCACCACCCTTACGGTAAAGAACTTCCTCCTTATATCCAATCTAAACTTCCCCTGTGTAAGTTCTAACCCATTATCCCTCATCCGATCACTACAGTCCCTGATGAAATGTCCTTCTCCGGTATCTTTGTAGCCCCCCTTCAGATACAGGAAGGCTGCTCTGAGGTCTCCACGCAGCCTTCTCTTCTCCAGGCTGAACAGCCCCAACTTCCTCAGCCTGTCTTCATACAGGAGGTGCTCCAGTCCCCTGATGATCCTCATGGCCCTCCTCTGGACTCGCTGCAACAGCTCCATGTTCTTCTTATGTTGAGGACATCAGAACCGTACACAGTACTCCAAGAAGAACCTCGTAAGAGTCTCATAAGTGTAGAGAGGAAGGATCACCTCTTTCAACCTGCTGGACAAACTTCTTTGATGAAGTAGTACACTTGCTGAAGTTAGGTATCAAGCAATTGAATTATAAAGCACATGGATGAAACATTCTGCACCAGAGGTTTAGCAGGCAAAATTTTTGATATTTATGATTATTATTTATTCATTATGATTTATTCAACTTATGTCAATAAGTCATCCATTCAAAGTTAAGAGGTATTAGAAATTTGAAAGATAACAAAATTTGTAACATGAAAGAAATCAATGATTACTAGTAAGATGTCTGAAGATGAGTTCTACTACTTTTAAAAAGCTGTAATCAGAAACAATCAGTTTAGTACAGTAACTGCATAAAGTTCTTTTGCTTAATAATTTAGTTCATACTAAATGCAAAGCACGTTTTGACAAATTGCTCTGTGTTTCCAACATAATGTCACTTGGTGTAATTTAACTAACAAAACAATGTTAAACTGTTGGGCTTGAATTTTTTAGGTCATGCTAATTTATTTCCAAATGTGGCTTGACAAGAGCCATATGTAAATGATTATCTTGTAAATAACTAACTTATCTTCCACCATTTTCTAGCAATACCAAAAAGGAAAAATTACAAATCTGAATAACTCTTCATTAAGCCACATAACACATATACAAATCTGCAGATACTCTGTGGTTAGCAAAGAGGAGTGTTAAACGGTATCGAGCAGTGAGAAACAACAAAATGACTAAAACCAACAAATGCAAAATGATTGTTTTTAAATTAAATATTCCTGTTGGATGCTTTAAATCATGGTAATATGCAGTGGGTTAGTAAAGCTGAGCTAATTGTCACGTAAAGCAACTGCATCATATACCCATTCCACAAACTTATAAACCTTAACGCCTGCTTATTTTTTGTTGAAAGTGCAAGTCAAAAATTCCTGTATGGTAGTGTTAAAAAATACAAATTCCAGCAACATTTTATAAGGGTCAGTTTTTACCTTTTTCTTCTAGTTTAAAGAGTCATCTTGTCTCTTTTTCTCTCAGTGTTTTTTTTTCTTGGTTAAGCATTTTTTTGTATTTTTTTTCAGCCTCTCTGATAAAGCTGTTTCTCTCCATTGCAGAGCTCTCCACAGATTCATATCTACCTCAGCTACATTTCCATTTTTTCTCAACTAGAATAATGCATTTTATTTCAAATGAGCTCTTAACAGTGCCAGAATGGAACTACAACTGCTCCCTCTCCCTCCACCTTTGCAGGAACTCTACAATACAGAATACTAGAGGCGTGTGTTGGTATTTTTTATGGCTGCATCACATTAGAAGTTCTTATTCATTCTGTGAGGAAGCTATATGCCAAAAATCCTGCTTTCAGATTAATTGATAGTTGCCTGTAATATATATTCTCGTTACTAGCCTGTAATGATATGTCTTGCTTTCAAAACTATCAAATTTCCTCCCCGATCTTATCAAATACTTTCTATATACTGCTATTGCTATATATTTTTGAGATTTCTCAATGTCACACCACCAAATTTAATTTAGTTGTTGTCCAGCTTACTACTGAAAGCACTGAAAATGTATCAATTCTCCTGAGGTTTAGCCAGATAGATGTCATTTATTTTCAAGAAAAAACACTCATCGAAGAAAGATACCAGATTACTCTGACATTATGCCCTTTAGGAAAATAAATGTTAAAATTTGTCCCATTTTGTATTTATTTCCCTGGATTTAAAATGAATATTAAAGAAGAGAATAATTATACCCTATGATTTTAAAATAATCTGCTTTTAAGTTGCGTGGATGAGTCAAAAAGGAAAAAAAGAATGGAATGAGCAGAAGGATCTCAAAGCAGTCAGATCACTAAGAGCAGTCTTCCTTCTTCCAAACCAGCAGTAGATCCCTACACTGCTGAATTTTTGTGCCTGATAACAGCCAGTGGCAAAGCATTCCATTTCTTCAATTGATGCCTCGCAGTAAAGAACATGTAATGGACAGATGTGGCCAACTATGTGGGACAGAAATCTCAGGGTACCAGTTTTTTTGCTAAAACCTGCCTTTAAGACCTTATGTCCCTTAAAAAACAACTCAAGAGGTTTTTTTTTCTGGGGAAAAAAAAAAAAAAGGGAAAAAAAATAAAGGAAGGGAACTTAAAGATCATTGAGTTCAAACCTCCGTGGCATAGGTAGAGACACCTTCCACTACATCAGGTTGCTCAAGGCCCTGTCCAACCTGGTCTTGAACATTTCCAGGGATAGGCATTGACAACTTCTCTGGTCAACATTTTCCAGTGCTTCACTGCTGTCCCACAGTAAAGAATTTCTTCCTTACGTCTAGTCTAAATGTACCTTCTTTCAATTCAAAGTTATTCCCCTTGTCCTGTCCCTACATGCCCCTGTAAAAAGTCCCTCTCCAGAGTTCTTGTACACCCCTTTAGGGTACTGGAAGGCTACAAATTCTCCCTGAAGCCTTCTTTCTGCAGGCTCAACAACCACAACTCTCTCAGCCTGTCTTCGCAGAAGAGGTGCTCCAGCCCTACGATAGTCTTTGGGCTTGCTCCAACAGCTCCAACATCCTTCTTATCTTGGGGACCCACAGCTGGATGAAGAACTGCAGGTGGGATCTCACAAAAGTGGAGCAGAGGGGGAGGATCACCTCCCTCAACCTGATGGTCACACTTCTTTTGGTGTAGCCCAGCATATGGTTGGTTTTCTGGGTTGCAAGCACATATTGTCAGGTCATACTGAGCTTCTCATCAATCAATACCCCCAAGTCCTTTTCCTCAGAGCTGCTTTTAATTCATTCTCTGCCACCCCATACATCATCCTATAATATTGTTAAAAACTACTGTTTTAAAAATAGACTTGTCCTGTAGGTAGGAGATGTCCAGTGAGCTCCATGAAATGAAGGAAAGCTCTTAACATACTGATGCCTACAGTCCTCTTAAGCCCTATGAGTTTGATGAGAGTGGAATAGCGGTACTCCATGAACCTTATAAAAGAAGGAGAGGTAGTTGCATGCTGTCTCCAGCTGCCTTTGGACAAGGCTGCAATGGAAGCCCACAGTGTGCATTAAATGCCTCTTGCACCCTAGGTCTCAAGTGAGGGCAGGATATATGAACCATGACTTACTATTTCCCTTTCCCCCCACAATATAATAATATTTCCTCAAAGGAAGAGAATAAGCTACATTTGCCAAAAAGGCATCTTCTAATTTAGTTCAGATCTTTATCTACTGGACTGGAATCAATAGTCTTTTCTCAGCCCCTTGGAGCATATTAATAACAAAAGACAAGTACACATGTGAAATTCCTGGATTCAGCTCACAAGCTAACAGGGCAGGATATGTGACACTCAGTCTGGTTCTGGACAGTCTTTATCCAATGGAAGACACTTTCAAACTGGTATTTATCAATTTCAGGATGACCCTGCTGCCCTCATACTGTTGTGCCATGAATTTCAAAGGACTGCTGACCTCAGAGCACAAAAATATGCCAAAAGTTGATTGCTGTCTGCCCCCTGCTATGTACACAGAGCACTGCAGTGCTCTCATCTATAGAAGTCAGCCAGAGGACTCCGCTTTTGTTGGTTCTTTGCTTTCTGCATGGCTGAGGTTTTTCAACCCTTGGAGAGTCACCGATTTGCCTTCAGGCCAGAGTTTGTAATGAAAGTCTGGGTGCCAGGATTTTGTACTTCTATTCTGCCTCTAGTCAGGATGAGGAAACTTTAAAAATAATTATCCAATTTTAAAGACAAAAGTAACAAATGGGTATCCAAGGAGCTATAAGGTTCAATATAGGCTATTTCTTCATACAGTTAATATCGGCCTACAAACACCAGGCCTAAGTTTAACAGTGATTAAGATTGTAAACGGCAGAGCAAAAGAGAAATAAATCTGTATTGAGGAAATCTGCTGTGGTGGGGAAGCTGCCCTCTACACATTACCACCCACAAAGTCATATGGGGATTCCATGGATAAATATATGACTGCTACTGAGAGCTGGGTGGGAAACCATCCCTCTAGCCCAGGAAACATTTTAAGATTTCAAAAGTGTTCCCATTCTGCACCAAGGAGGCTGACCAGGCCACTGCTACCAGAGAAGTGGGTATTTGAGTCCAAAATAAAATATGCTACAGAGCAAAAAAGATAGTGGTGAGATAGTTTTCAAAATCTACAGAATTGGGGGGAAAAAAAAAAAAAATCAGACATTCTCAGCAGTGGAGTTTGAGAGTGAAACTAGAATAGGAAAAAACTAATGAAGTTCCTGATTTGTCAGATTCCTGACAAAAATAATATACAGGAGAATGGACAAAGCCTACAAGAGATACAGCACACTTCCATTTTTTCAAATGTAAATTCTTTAGCGCGAAGCATCTGGTCATTGGATAGTTTACGACCGGGGTGAGAAAAACCTGAATATCACAGGGCAAATCCAGAGCACCATAATCTACCTGGTGGCTGGTGCCCCGCTGCCTTCTTTCTCGATGGCCCTGTGACAGTAGTCACAGCAAAATGTGACTGTTCCTGATGAATACTATTGATCAAATCATAAACACAATTCCATTCTCAGGTCAAAGAGATGGTGACTCTCAGGTTTTTCAATGCTTCTCTACTTTAACTACTTTTCACTAACTCTAACCAAATGTTTTCATCACGGATTAACATCTGCATTAGCAGACACCACATCCTACAATTGCTCTCAATAAACAAATTCCATTTCATATTACTTATAAACAATTATAATGTTTCCCTAACATGAAGACAACCTTCAGAATGACATGAGAAATGAAAACTTTCTGTAAGAGCTTCACAGGGCTACTAGGTGTAAAAGGCAAATTCCCTTTACATCTGTCATATTCCTATGATTTTTCATTGATATCAGACAGCTCAAGGAAGTCTGGAAGCAGAATAGGCCATAAACTGGGAATGGTGCAAACAGCAATTATGCTACCAAGTGAATTTTCTACATTTTAAACAGATATTGATGGCAAAAGCCTGAAATATGGAACACTTCATAGGGAAAAATTATGGCTTCAGTTACCACACTATTACTCCAGCTAATATTCAAGACTATTTCTCATGCAGACATGTAAACTGATTATGTTATCCCACTACATCAGATTCAAAGCACTACAGGACTTTTATTGCTTCCTGTGCTTCCAGAACATTAGTTTATGTTGCTATAGCTTTGAAAATCTGAAGTACAAATTATAAATTTTATTCTGTTCAACAGGTTGATTAGTATTACATTTAATTTCACAGCTTTGATATTTCAAATAAAAAAACATGTAAAATTCAGGATGAAGAGGTTCTTTGGCTGGTGAATTGTGCTTGCTCTGTATTTCTTTGGTG
Source organism: Pezoporus wallicus (assembly GCF_028554395.1). Classification (NCBI taxonomy): domain Eukaryota; kingdom Metazoa; phylum Chordata; class Aves; order Psittaciformes; family Psittacidae; genus Pezoporus; species Pezoporus wallicus. The sequence goes on along the minus strand of NW_026637066.1, from coordinate 2,400,875 downwards.
CACCTTGTACGGAAAAGAAAACAATACTTTCTCCAAAGTCTCCTGATCTATAAAAATGAAGAACAGACTGAAGAACAGCCTCCTCTAAGGATAAATGACACCTTGGAATGCTGTGTTTGAAGTCAGTGTTACAGTATCATCTCAGCTAAATGTTCCTCCTGTATATATAGGAAAGAAACCATCAAAGCACATGGATGAACTTGAGTGTCTGATGTATACAATGCAAATATTTTAGTAGCAGTGAAACATTGTCCAGCTGTCTCTTCTAAGCTTTCAATCCAGTTTAGCAGGAAGCCAAATGGTCCTAGGCTGTTACATAAATTTGGTGACATCTGAAAGAAGTGGTGTGCTCAGCTGGACAGACAGGTTTTGCATGGGAATATGTCGTATTAGGAAAGTTATAAAGCAGCTGGAGATTTAATACAGAATCTGTGATGGATAAAATCCAGGGCTACTGGCTGTGCTACTGCCTGCCCTTAGTCACACCATCTCTACTCAACCAACACATGCGACATATTAACAGTGCAATAATTAGTACACATTCCTGTCTGCTACTTAAAACTTCACTCCCAGATGCTGCTTTGGTCTGATCTCAATTTTACTACCTTTGATGATTTCGTGCACTTTGTAATGCCAGGCTCCATTGCTATTCATTAGTCCCAACAGTGGTTAGGCAGACGCTATCAAGGTTTAGCTTGACTCGAACAACAGAAAATACTTTAAAATACCTTTATCTGCCTCCTTGCTTATTGCCACAGCAAAATATACTGAGCAAAAGGGAACAAAAGCCCCAGTTGCCTAGTTTGCAACAACTGGAAATATTCACTGGAAAGACAGAAATTGTGAAGCTTAGCAGACATTGACTTTAATGAACGTTTTGGGATTGAGCTGTTGCAAGTGTTTATACAAATCATTCAAAAAGGAACAAGGCTGGTATTTTTGTCTATGTGGAAAACTTTCTATAACTTGAATTTTCTTTCAACATTTTTATTCAGTGAAGCCCAAACTACAAAGCTAATGCTTGGAAGAAAGAGCAGTATACATGTACATTGACAGCACAGGCCCTTTACAGCTGCCGTTGTTAATTTTCAGAGTTTTATTTCAAACTGGCATAAATACGTTCTATTCTCTATTTTCAACTTACTTTCTTATTTCCTAGAATAACATTTAATTTCATCTTCAAAGTTCAGAGATATCCCTAGCTAAAATTTCAATCCTCCCTCTCTTTTGCTGATTTAATTTAGAACATTTGTCATTTCTCATTGCACAACCAACACGAATTTAAGAATGGTGCAATGGTTTAACTTCTGTTACCCATAATAAGGAATTTTTCAGCATGGCTATTTCACATCATGTTCTGTTTCAGGACGCATCTTACACTGCTCTACTTACTGATGGGATGGAAGAAACAAACAAAATCAAAAAGCTACTCAAATTCCTCTGATTGGACAATGACTAATTAAGTGTCACCAAGAAAGGTGTCAAACTAAACAAGGGACGAATGGAGCTTGTTTGCCACACTCTTGATCAAAAAACTACTTATGAAACATGTAACTGGTCATCTTGATAATGGAAAAATAAACAAAAAACATAACTCATTATAGCTGGGGTGTGCAGAATTTGTCCAACTGAAAGTGCCTGGGCAACTTGCAAGGAAACCAAAGCTGATCCTGCAAACTCCTCCATCCGAGTGAGATTTAACCTCAAGAAAATTACTCAAGTACCTACAATAGGTTTTTGATATAAAGAATGAGATCCTTTAAATGGTATGTGCACTCTAATTTACAAAAGAAAGGAAAAGGCTGCACTCATTCTGAGAACCAAAGTCTTATTTGAGAGAAGACAGTACTAATTCTCATGGGCCTCTTCCTACCACTGATGTGGTGGTAGGAAAATAATTTTTTGACTTTTGCTGTGAGTTAAAAGAGCTTTTTCCCAGTGCATTGTTCTCCCGGGATCAGCATCATCTCACCTGTCCAAAAGGGAAGTTAGCTACACAGACTCTCATTTACATGGAATCAAAGTTCCACTTTAGACTATTCCATTTTAAATCAATCTCTTTCCAAGTTGTCTTCTTAGAAAAACTGCTATTACATAGCAGTTAATTCCTATTTACAGGCATTATATTATCAACAGCTTAGTCTGTTTCAATTAATATGACATAGAATTCAACTCTCCTTCCACCCACTCTCCCAAATCTAATATTAAATATAAACTCAATTTAACACCACTCTGCCAAAATTTAATAATTTAATTAACTTGACTACCTAACACTTTTATTACACAATATACTAAATTATATAAACATAACTTTTGGCACATGTGCATTTTAATTCAAAATCCGAGTTGGACAGCACAACGCAACAATTGGCAAATCACAGTCTTATCTTGGCTTTTGTAGGAATAATGTCTAAACAAAAGTAGACATTTACTGGCAACAGCAAATAGCCGAACTTGTGTCTTTTCCTTTTCACAATTCACGGTATCATGTTGGCAGTTGTTATACATTTCTAAGCACATTTTGACAGCTAAAAATGTCCCACATCATATCTCAATTTAATGGCTGTTTTACATTATATTTTTGCATCTAATCCACTTAAAAAAAAATTATGATCCAATTATTTTTGGTACAAAAGAATTCCTTAGAAATTCTGGTAATTAAATCTAGCAACCTAGAAAATTCCTTGAGTGTCCTATGATTTTTCTTTTTTCTGTGATCTCATATGGGCAAAGTCAAGACAGCTCCTATGCAAGCAATGTCCAACTTGCTTCAAGCATACGAGCCTTATCAAACAGATTTAAAAGATTATTGTGCTGCTGCTCTGAAGAAGCAGGAATGAGGTGAGACAGAAGTGAATTGCCACACTTCGAGCTCACTGGCTGACCTTCCAACCCTTCCTCAACTTGTTTCTGCACACTCCAAAGCATAAAGCTGCTTTCCTCTTCAAAAAGAGTAAAGAAAATGGTGTTGGAATGTAAGAAAACATTGTAACAAGAGAGAGAGGGAAGCAGGTACTTGCACTTTAATCTTTGTTTTGCACAGGAGTTAATCGATTTCACTAGAGTTTGGTTTGAAACAAAGTAATCTTAATCTTTGTTTTGCATAGGAGATAACCCATTTCACTGGAGTTTGGTTTGAAACAAAATAATCTTAAGCGAGACATGATTGCCCTGAGACTGCTTTTGTTTGAAAACCTTATGCTTTCTTTTTTTAGCGTAACACATACAAGGATTCTATTAAAGAGAGAGCAGTGATTTATCAGTAAATTTTTTTTTTTTTAGTACACTTCAAGCTTGACAACATTTCTGTTTTATTAGGTTTATGATTTTCTTAATGAAAGCTTCTGGCTTAATATGGAATTTTCATGGGAAAGCACAGAGAAAAGTATTTCTTATACTAGTCTTATACTAGCAAAATGTAATCACAGAACCTTGGAAGTTCTTGACAAGTACAATATATGCAGGTGTTCTACCAAGATTACCTCAAGCTTTTATTAAAAAAAAAAAGAAAGATTAGGTAATTTAAATTAAAAGAAAGCTTTTAGAAAGGTCTATTCAGGTGTTAATTTTTTGTCGGCTAGGTAAGAATCTCTTTCCTTGTATATAAGAAAGAAATACCACACAGCATGTGCAGCTGACCAACAAACTTTTTCGAATGCATAAACAACTCATGCAAAATGTACAACCACCTGGGAAGAGTTTGAAATCTGAGAAGATAGTGCAAGGACTGGAAGAGTGTGGCACTCAAGCTTTGCTAATGATATCTTCTCCCAGACTGCTTATGAAGTGTGCTGAGAGTGTCAACCGATCTGGATAGTATTGGAAACTTTCAGGCGGAATTAACCTCTGCAGCCTCTTAATGCAGTTTCACCTATAATCCTCAGGTCCGTATCAGAGAAGAGCAAAGAGTTTTTTCAATTGCAACATTTCACAGAGAACTCACTGATTAGAGCCAGACATACAAATGGTAGAAGGAAAATATGAATAAAAAAAATGTCATGTGTTGCCCATTATCTCCATGTCCATGTATCAGCTGCAACAGTCCACACTTCTGTGACATCTTGATGTATCAGGGGAGCACTAAAAATAGCTTTGGTTGATATATCTTTCTTAGAATGGCAGAAACAAGTCAAATTATACTTAAAAGCCTTGGGAAATACAACACTGAAAAGATCTGTCACAATATGAAAAAAAAAAAAAAAACAAAAAAATTGTCAACACATTCTTTTCACCCCTCCTCAAAACAGAAGCAAGAGACCTGTATGGATTATATCAAATGCAAATACACAGCCTCATAAAACAGTTTTCTAAAGTCCTTTCTAAATACAAATGTGTGTTTAGCACACAGAAGAATCAGCTTCATGAAAAAAGTTGTGGTTGCTCAGCTTGCATTGTATTCAGAGCAAATGGCAGTTGTAACACTACTCTAAAAAAGTCAGGAGGAGCAATGCTTTGCTTGGGGAGCACATTTCCTAATGTTAACCCTAAATCCATTGACAACACTGGGGAACGAAGCAAGGAGGAAAGGGTAGAGCCCTTTTCCCTGTGTATGTAGGACACAGACATAATGACCCATGGGTAGGTTTCCGTATGAAAAGAGACAGTCCTCTGCACAATGTTAAGCCATTATGGGTATGTGCCTTCATTCTCAAGTATTTCTAATTCAATAACTCAATAACTGCTAGGGACTGAAGCTATGAAGGACTAGCTGGAACTGTTTATTCTTTCAGTCATACAGACACCAGTGCCTTGAGCCTCAAGTATTAACTTAGACACTTTACAGATGGTCAAACTGCTTGTCTGGACCAAGAACTTGGACACACGCCTGTGTGAAACACAACACAGTCATTCTCTGTGTTTAGCATCACGTCAGTGAAGGCCTAATTATTTTGGAAATGAATACTACAACTCTTCTGAGCATTTATTTCCTTGCTCTCCAGTTCTTTTCCTATTTTGAAGTTAGTAAGCTATAGATAGAATTTTTATGACCGAGTATAATTTCATTTGAAAATATCACAAATTTTATTTTCTTACAGAAATAACAGGCTTCAATTAAATTTTAAGTTCAACTTCCTAAAAACTGTATTTTTTTTAGAGGGGAAAGAGAAATCTTAAGCTTACTATAGCAAAAAAGAAAAAAAATAGACAATTTTTATTATATATTTCTAACTAATTCCCACAAAATGTCATACTTCATCTAAACTGGCATTATTTTGGCCTTTGATTTTGTAGAAAAGTTAGATGCAATATTCACTCTAATTGGAAAGTGCTTTGGCATTTCAACATCTTTAAGAAAGTGAGGAAAATAAGTTCATTCCACAAAACTTTCATAAACCAATATTCTTCTTTCAAATTTCAAGAAAAGTCTTGAATTAATGCAAATTAATGACAGTAAAACGCCACAAGATAAATTGCTTCAATTCACCTTTTCTACATCAGCTGTATTCCGAGCATCACTCTTAGCAGAGTACTTCAACCTTTCAACACTGCCCAAGTAACAAGCACATTGTAAACCAGGCCCATTTCTACAGTTCACATTTCTTTTGATGTTTGGGCAAAGGCATCCTTTGCTAAGCCGCATATGGGAGGTCTTTTTGCATGTTTGCTAGTTTCATCAATCTTGGAATTCTTTTAGGTCTGGGACATGTTGTACAGTTCTGGTTTAAGACCAGGCATCTAGAAGCTGCTCTGAAAAGGCAAGATAATGAAAGTATCTTATAAAAAAAGAGCATGTCCACATAGAGCCAAACAGAAGACCCACAGGGACTACTTCAAATCAAATTGTCACAGTAAAGCTATTAATCTTGGGTATGAAAAGCAAGACAGCTATGTTTTCAGGGTGCCACACAGGACTTGATATTCTCCATCAAGACACATAGCTTATTATTAGCCCATGAGGATGTAGCTAGTTGCTTCACATCCCAAACCAACAGGAAGATGGTGGGGTATGTCTCAGCTCACTGTTCTCAGTTTAGCAATGAACTTGGCAATCTAATTTTAGCAGAGGGAAAAAAAAAAACAACAACTTATTAGCTTTTTTATATTTAACTGCTTCCTACACATACTTGTGGCAGTGGATTCTAAAGAAGAAAAGCTGGGGAACAGCAAAGGATACTACTGGGCAAAAGAGCAGGAAGAGTAGTGCTGCTGCTGATTGTATTTTAATAGAAAATAAGAATTATCTGTAACTCTTGCAGGCATGACATTGTGGAACATACTTCAGATAAACAGTATGGTAAGCAAACCTGTGTGGTACTAACTGAAATTGGTAAACTTCTGGACAAATTTATATGACCAGCGCTGGTGATAACACAGGCTATATTATGGTTCCGAGGATGTTTCCTTGGTCCTGCTTTTCTGTGACTTGACACGTTTTTAATTAACAGACACACACCAGCCATGTATAACATATGCCCATGGTGAGGTTGCGCATGCAGCAGAGCTCCCCTGCAGTGCTGGCTGCTTCCTGATCCTGGGACACAAGGCCTGCTAACCACTTTGAAGTGGTCCACCAAAAGCCGATGTTAAAAGAAGCCAGTGAAGAATGGAGAGGTTTTTGGTACTATAAGTTCACTTATTACATGGCTTTGCAAAACTTCCCTGCTCTAGGGCAAAAGACACAAACCACTCCCCAACTACCTACAGATCTCAGTGTCGTACACTGAATGTTAGTAGGTGGGAGGGGCCACCTGGAACTGCCTATCTTGTGGATGAGAGAGTGTTCTGGAAGTGTAGTGAAGATGTGCTTGATACTGTGCATAGAATCTAGTTCCACAGAAACCGTCTGCTAAAGCTATCCAGTACGAATGGTTCCAATATTAATGTTTTACTTTTGAAACAAAGTAAGACAAGATTTCTAAGGTAGTTGCAAAGCACAAAACATGAGGAGCTTATAGTGAAAATTCAGAGTGATCCTGCCTCCTCACTGCAGCTTGTGGCATGAAGATTTCCTCTTCCTCTTTATCCCATAACTGACCTTTTCCTTTGGCTATTTCAGCCTCCTGTAAAGCTGACATCTGCAATTTTTCCAGAATTGGCACAACTCATAAAGTCAAATGGTATTTTCTCCTCGACTAGGTTCTAAAGTGATATTATTACTTTTGTAAGGTGCTGAAATGATACTCTTGATAGCAATTGAAATCACAGTGCGAATAAATTGGTTACTTTACATTGACAGTTTCAGAGAAATACGAGGAACGCATTAACTGAGATCCTGGACTGCTGCACTTAGGTACATGGTGAAAACTTCATCTTCTCTGCTCAAAGTCTAAATGATTTTATATCAAACATCACTTCTAATACTCCCCCCCCCCCCCCCGCTTCTTTTTTTTTCTCTTGTAGAACATCCCTGTTACTAAGGGTAAAAAAAATAATAAATCTATACCAGCCTGATTTTATGTGATTTCCCCAAATAAGAGCTTAGCTGCTCTCCAAACACTTTAGTGTTTTCAGGATAGCTGAAATCTTGTATTTAAGGCAGTAAAGCAAAGGTGTGTGATTTGGGATGGGGCAAGTTAGGGGATGCTAACATAAGCTCACAAAATTTAGCAGTCTTCAGCAGAAGAGTTAGAACAAGTTGCTGGAGGATTTCTCCTCTACCCAGCCACTTCTGGTAGTGATTCCCTGCTTGCAATAGTCTCTTCATTTTTTTCAATGTCAAAGATGTTTCTCCTGCCTTTCTGTAGGCAACTTTCTTCTGTTCCTGAGTGAATAACTTTTCTTCAGTTAAATCTCTCCTAAACCCTTACTCATACATAAAAGCTTAACAGCATGAGACGGAAGCAACTAAAATTAGGAATTTAGAATCTATACGCAAAATAGTCTGGTTTTCAGACTGTGTACTTCCAAAAGGACACACTCTCCAGCTGTTATCTATAGTGAATACATTAACAGCACTTAAAACATTTATCTTTTATGATAAAACAAATGCAGTTCTCAAACTCTTCCAAAAGATAGCTTATGGGTTCCCAGCAGCTCTTAGCTTTGCTCATGAAGAACAACTCGTTTTCAAACATTGACAATTTTCTTGACTCCACTGGTTGACGTTTTTACCAAGAGAGGACATTTACCAATACATCTGTCTTCAGACAGAATTGTCTGCTGTTTCTTTTCAATCACTTCTGTAGACTTTCTTATACTTTCTGTATCTTCACCTAGTCTTAAAGTTGTCACTTAATCTGTCATACATCTACATCTATGTTGGAGACGTATGATGCTATACAAATTAAATAGTATTATACCTTACCCTGCAAGTTCCATTTTTATAAGAACATGAATATCATCCTTTGTATTGTGAACATAAAATAAGGAATAAAGAATCCGTTCAGGGATTTCTGGTGGAATAAGCATGAATCAAGATAAAAGAGAGAAAATCCTGGTCTTTAAACTTTCTGCTAAAATTCCCTCTCTTGAGGAAGGGGAAAATAACACAGCCATATTTCAAGATTTGGTTAGCTAATATCTGTGGAGAAGAAAAAGTCTAACATTGAAAAGCAAACCTCAGATCTGTAGCACAGTATTTCTAGATTTTCTTTAACACTTAAGAATTTTAACTAATCCTTGCTTTCATTTTTGCTGCAACTCAACAAACTTTCTGCCACTACTTATCAAAAGCATACATGGAGTTACTGTTCCAAGTATCAGTGTACCACTACATTAAAACAGTCTGTTGGCCTAACATAGGACTCTGTAATACTGTCTTTTTCTAGAGTCCTTATCCAGTTGAAAAGTTTACCTTACCATATCAGTTATTTTTGTTTGGAGATATTTTAACTTTTTGTTCCTAATGGAAGCCAGTTAGAAAAAAGAGGGTGAGGGGTTAAACATACATCTGGTCTCCCTATTTAACATAGAGGTTTATTTTTTGCGTGTTGCTGATGATAATTTGGGGGGGGGGGGGGGGGAGGGAGAGACAAAAGGAAAAGTAAAACTTCCCTGCCGTAGCACTTGTATATTTTGTTATGAAAATGGCAGCCTCCATTTCTCATTTGACATATGAGATAGCTCTGCCATAAACCCCTGTATTTTTTAGCTTTCTGTTTAATTGTTGGAGCCAAGAAAAGGAGGTGAAGAAATAAGACAGATCTTTCTTCGGCTGATACTGTTTAAAAAGTAGGCAAGCATGGCTCTCATTATATTTAAGTGAATTAGCCTGTTTCCTTTAAAAAAGAAGGGAGGGGGAGGGTGGGAGTAGGAGAGATTAACAAGCCACCAAGGGCCTGCTGTAAGATTTTGACACTTTTAGTGGCTTGTGACATATGACTTGTGAGTATCAGCTCTCCTTCAAAATCAGAAAACAAATCTATAATTTGGATAAGGAATGAAAAAAAGAAACAGCAAAAAACTCTGCTACAAGGTCATGTTAACCACGATTCATTAGCAAGGTATTTATTGGAACAAGGGAATGAGATATGATCTTTAACTAAACTCTGAAATTATTATTAAATATCTGGAAGTCTCTAACATTTATCATCCTTTCCTAGCTAAAGCACATGTGATGGACCTCCTGAAGACATTAATCTAATGTGTCCAAATACTGCAATAATGACACAAATTTCTACCTGTTCTCAAGATGTTTCACATCATGAGCTTTTACATCATAAAATCAATACAGAAAGGTCTCAGAGGAGCTTACAGAAATAGCTGCACAACTATTACACCTGAAAATGTAAGCGTACTTTTCAATTAGGGCCCTTTCAGGTTCTTCGGAAACTTCATCTTAAGCAGTACATAACTTGCATCATCATACAATCTACCCTTCTATTATGTCTGTGAGTTTGTAACAGGAGTTTTGCATGTAGAACTTCTATAGCTTGGCACACAAAACACATGTATAAATGAAGAGCTTACATAGATATTTATGACTGGTTACTGTGAAAAGCAGAAAGATTCTGAAACTACCACGAAAAAATATTTAGTTGAAAAAATAACAATATGAATATTAGAAAATGCCAGACTGAAGTTTACTCAAACACCAAACTTACGTTCCCATCACCATTAAGGTCTTAATGAGAAGCACCTGGTAACCTCAACTTTAACTGAGGTAACAGGAAGTAGTTAGATGTTTTACGTACTGGTTTTCCTGCTCATCATCACAGATACAACTTGAGTCTGCAGTGGTGTGTGAGCAGAGGTATCCTGACATCTGTAATTCCTTTTCTAGGGGTTTTAAACTGATTATAGTCTGGAGGTCCCTAGATAAGAGTGCTGTCTAATACTTCCTCCATCCACACAGTGGCTGGTTGGAGTTTTTTTTAGCATTATTGAATTTGATACTTCAGACAGCACTAAAGATATTCCTAAATATAAGCACTGGGGTTTGCCTTTTTTTTTTTTTTTAATTTCATTTTTGACACAGGAGTTACTGCAATTCAGTCTGTACTAAAAGCTACATCAGTCTTGTTATGTCCCGAGTACAGCTGGAAACAAAAGGTTACATCTTGTTTACCTTTATGGTCTACTGTTTAAATTTATAAAATCAGCAAAAAAAAAAAAAGGGAACAGTTCCACAGAAAAATTATTACAGATATTTTACAATAGTGTTTGTCTCCAAATCCTCATCTTTACAAAGTGTTTCCTGTTTCATAAGCAGAATCATCTGCAAGCAGAGTCCACAAATGCATGTGTGGTAGAACTGAAGGAATAAAGCAAGCATGGTGAATTTTGAGCAAATCTGGATAATGCTTTGAGGAATTATTTGGTGTGTGGTCTGAGGCAAGAAGCCACAGAGAGGCGGAAGTTAATCTTATGTTCTCCCCAGCTGCAGATATGTTCTTTTCAGAGCAGGCTGCAGGAGGAAACACAGAAGAAATGACCAAGAGACCAGATTAATTCCACATGAGCCAAGTGTCAGCCTCATTATGTGTTTTCACTAAAGTTGAAAAGACTTTAACTTGGATGGCTGTCATTTCAAAGAGGAGTTGTGACATGTAAAAGTAACTGTAATAAATTAAGCTGAAAGAATAATGTCTGTAACACTAAAGGGAAAGTATCAATAATAATTAATTATAATAATAGTAATAACATGGTAATAAAAGAAATAAAAAAAAAAAAATTCCAGTAGTTCAACAGCAACACATTGGCAGCATTTCATGGAAATTAGGGTAGTCTTAAAAATATATAATAGGGCCAAGTACAATAAATATGAGATGGAGGTCATATGCTCAGATTTCTTTGACTGATAAGCCTACAGTAAAGAGAGTGAAATAACAATTATATTTTAAGTGTTTAATCATGGAGATAATATAGGTCCTTGAGCTGAAACCTCTTAATATTCATACTCTTAAAGCAAAACAAATTTTGACATCACTCATGATTATAATGTTCATACAGCACAATCAGTTCTAGAACTCAGCTTGACAGAAGGACAAATCCAATTTGTGCCTAGACCCATGCTGTCTGGTTAGAAGCTGTTTTGTTGTTAACTTTTGTATTATGCTATGCAACAAATTTGTTGAGTAATCTTGACAGAGTGCTTGCAAGAGAGTCTACAGAATACGTATTTTTTTTCCCCTTGGGAATCTTAAGCTTTTTCTGGTCAAAGGACAAACATCTAAGTGTGCTAGAGTTAAGAATTAAGCCTAATCTTTCCTGTTCTATAGGATGACAAAACTGCCCTCGCTATTCCTTACATCCAAACCTTTCTGTAAAAAGAGAATGATTACCCTCTGGGCAGGCTTTTTTTCCCCTGGCACTCACCACAGTGTTACTGGTGTGCTTCACAAATAATTTGCTTTCATAACACCCTTGCTCTTGCAGGAAGTACTACTATCCTCATTTTGTAAGCAGCAAAAAGCCAGAGAGATTAGAGTCAAATACATTGAAAGATTTTGAGGTACAATGGATAACATATATAGGACCTGATATTTCATCATATTAGTACTTTATGGCTAATGAACCCTAAGTTCAAAGTTTAGTTCCCTCAAGCTATCCTTGTGCCAAATTTTCAGTCTTTTTCCCTCTCCCCTAAAGAAGATTCCTCCTCTGTGTTGCTTGATCACTGTGAGGAGCACAAGGAACTCAGAATGAGTCCCCCTGCTGCCTTTTTATGCTGAGGATATCTTCACAGCACATGGTGAAGGATATGAGCCTTTAGTTTCCCACATCCTACATCATTATTCCAGCCCTTAAGCATTTCTGTCTTGTTTCGATAAAAATTTAAAAAAAAAAAGAAAAAAAATTCACTGTGGTCATCTTTCTAGATCTTTCAGAATTTTTTGGAAGTTCAAAATTCCACAAACTCTTCTACAAACTTGTGTTGGACTTTTTCTTTCCCAACCAATTCAGTTGCAATCTTAACACACTAGCTGTTCTATGAGGTATGTGCAGCTGAAATGCACTTCCTCATTCAAAGCAATGTATTTTATACACTGTATTTACTAACAGTAATCTTTCTGTCTTCCATACAGTGACCTAAAAATGTTTTAGCAATGTCAATAAATTCAGTCTTATAGCTCTTAATACACAGTTATCATCAGCTTTGAAGCAATTGGCAGTCACTGTTCTTGACTGGTTTACGCCATATGAGAAAAGTACCAAGGAATAACTAATTAATATATAGCTGTTACATAATTTAAATACCATGGGATGTACAGATTGGGTTCCAATTACTACTCCTCAGGTTATTCACGTACATGAAGCTGTGAAGAAATATCTTTACATAGTACTTTGAAAAGAGGTTTTTGTTAGTATTGCCCCCCTCCCCCTGTCCTGCAGTATCTCCCACTGTATATTGTCAGTACGAAACATCACCATTGCCAGGATAAATAGAATTGCCAGTCTGGATAGAACTGCCAGTCTGCATGATCCCAGTATTTCCCTTCATGCTCCTTAACCTAGGACTACCCACAAAGCAAAGCCTAAGGGAAGGAGCAAAACTGCTTGAATCGAATCTAATTTGGACCTCAGAAAGGCATAATTTGCACCTTCCAGTGCTAACCTTAGTAAATTTTGTTTTATCTGTTTAAGTGGTGTAAACTATGCATTGCCCTAAAAAGTGAGTCATTGCTTGTGTGCACTCATGGGTGCCTGGAAGCAGAGGTGATGCTGGTCTGTGAATAAACAGGCATGACAGTAAATTTTACTGTTGGTAATAATCAGCACACTTACATATGTTCCTTCACCCAGCATCTTCACCTGTAAGAAGCTGAAACAGTTATAACTTCCTTCCATTTCTCACATGCTAGTCACTTTCTAAACTATTTTTGTCAGAACCAGGTGAAGTGGTAATTTACAGAGTTTGGATGTCTGGTCAGAACACCCAGTGAAATTCAGCTCTTACTAATGTCCCTCTTCAGTTTACACACAATGGAGCCTTAGCCTAGCCCTCTGGCCAAATTGCCTGCTGCTGACCCAGCCAGCTGCTAAGGGTACCACCAAAACCACATATGTGCCTTCTACAGGAGGGGGTTATCTTTTCAGCATCTAACAAGCAGACTAACAAAAATTGGCCACAGCTCAGCTCATGTGGCTAGCTCTAGACTGCTTCTGCTGCATCTTTTCATACTATCACTAGTTTTGCAGTTACGGATCCTCAGTGAGTGCCCAGTTGCTGTATTGCAGTTATTAGCACTAGTGTTTTGAAAGGAAAAGTGTCCTGCCATCAGAATGTGAGCCACATGCACCACTCTGCTTCCCCCAAGACAGAGAAGGGCACAGTGAAGTCAGATAAGGTTATAGTTCAGGGGGAGGTTTTCATTAGCCTCCTTGTCTCCATACGTCCTAAGCAGAGACTAAGCAGGTACTTAATTTGGCTGGGAGAGGTACTTCCAGATGAGTATGGTTTACATTTCTAATGTTTACATCCAAGAAAACCACAGAGGCAAAATGTATAACTGGGAAATCAACAGAACAAAGTTTGTTCTCAGTGTAAATCAAAAGACTGTTTCATTGATCATCAGGAATTTTAGCATCTCCTGAAAGATCATAAAAATGTATGAAATAAAGGCATCAAAACTGCAGTCTGATAAAACACACTTCATATTACAGTCATCCCATATTCTAGTCTAGTCTGTATATTCCCTTTCTCACTGTAGTAAAAAACTTGTAACTATGTAACTACTTTAAATCTTAAAGATAAGCTAACAAAATATGACTCGCTAACATACCAGTCAAAAAAATACCTTAGTCCACTTGTAACCCTATTCCATCCTCAGAAGATTAAAACACCTAGAAGTTTAGAATATCTTTCTGTCCTTCATATGTTTCTCATAACAAATATTGTTGATAGTACTGGCATAGTAAAATTTGAAAAAAATTTGAAGAAAACCCAAACAAAATACCAGCTTTTTCATCAGTAACAGTGGTTTGCTTGTGGCTCTTTCAAATAGCAATATATGTGAGGGCAAATTTGCCCATCTTTCTGCTTGCAAGTAGTCTGTAGTGACTTTGACACTAAGAATGAAGTAGATTATTAATCCTCTTGAAGAGGACAGGATGAAGAAAATCGCAGAGCGTGTACCTCGTAGTGTCTAGCATCTATAGTACTATAGATAAGTACCACAGATATCTATAGTATCTATCAGAGAAGACAATGAAATTGGGAGTGGGAAGAGTTTATATTCCAATTCTAAGTACACACTTAGACAAATTCAACAGGCACCTTAATGGCTTCATAGGTTCAGTCTGTGAGCAAACCAATGATGCAGTGAGATGACATGGGACAATTCCATCACCAATAGTCCACTGCTGCCAAAATGGGTAAGTCACACTCCTCCTCTCCCCACTTCTCTCCCACTCACGACACATGCTACACCTATTTCTTTCTTGTCATTCTTTCTAGTGTTGCTCTGGGACTTGTCACGCTTCCCATCCCCTTCCTCTAATGTGAACACGATATAATTTATTTACGCCCAGCCTTCACTTAGCACCGTAACTTAAATCCCAACTAAACAACATCCTGAATGCTTCGTCATTCCTTTCCCAACTCCCACACAGACTGCCTACAGCTGCACAGATGTGCATCAGGAGCCTGAAAGAAAACTTGTATGTTCTTTATTTCTATGCAATATTTGAACCTCTAATATCAGTGGCAGAGGAAGGAAGAGCAACTGGGCTCCTCAAATCCCCCATTTTCACTTCTGCTCCCCACGTAGGAAGAGGAGTCAGGAACTGTGAAAACCAACTAAGTTTTTGTCCCAAGTATATGTTTTCCACCACGGAAGGAGTAGGCATCATATTGCTTTCCTAAATCAAGGTTTATGAAAGACCCGATCACTGGTTTTATATAAAATTTATGAACATTCATGTTTCTACTGTCTGTAGACTTTTCCTCTTTTGCACAACACCAAAATTATGGAAGAGGGAATGGAGAAAATGAGTGAAATTTTTTTGTGACTTTTCAACATTTCCTTTTTCTTGAAAGTCAGCTTTGGTGCATATGAAAATTCCCATTTAACTGTAGAAGATATACACTACTGAAAAATTATTTAGAGGTAAACGTGAAAAGGGACAGGCTAATAATTCTTTAGGCTAACTATAAAATAGAATGCTTTGCCGCTGACATTGTGAGTATATCAATCCAGTAATTGGATGCACGTGTTAGGAGCAGTAAAAAGGCACTGTCCAGTTGTCCACCTTACATGGGAATCTACTTTGAGTGTATTCTTTGATTTACTGTTGCAATTAGAATGGAATGTTCAAAGTAAGAACACAAGTGACCTAATTTAAAAACAAAGAGTGCCTTTAAAGCCATTATTTAAAGTGTGACCTGGCTCACTTGTAACCATTTCTTTCCCCTCCAACTTCCATTTGTTGCACTGTATTCATGAAGTAGCATAATCAGTTTTAATAATCCACTCATCTAACGAATTCAGTTGTAATATCCATTCAGTGATTAAAGGTTAAGCCACTTCCTCCTCACTCCTACCCTTGAAGATTTTAATTTTCTTCATGAACAGAGTTCTCCCACACTGAATTTTCAAAACTTCATGCAACAAACACTGTTTCCTATGTCCTTTTTACTCTGTTGCAACTAATAGAGCTCTTTTACAACAAACTGGCACTACAAACAGAAACAATACAGCTAAGGAAGGATATTTATAGTTAACAGAACTAGTGTTTACAAGTCCCATTGACTACTTTCCCTTGTTCAAAGCATCTGAGCAATGAAAGGCTGAAATATATTAAAATATTGTATCAAGTTGTTGAAACACAAGAAGGAGTTGTTTGGTAGGTACACACAGACTAGCGATACCAACACACTTATCAACCAAAAAACTATATATGGGCTAACATTAACTGAGTGAATTCTTTATTTCTTAACTAGTAATTTCATTTTTATAAGCCAAAGCAAGCAAAGGTTACTTTTCCATGCAATCTTATCTAGCTGATGGTGGTTGTAAATGCTGATAAACATTCAAACTATCTGCACTATTCAAAATGGCAAAGAAGTCATTAGATGATAAACCCAGAATAATAGGCTAAGGTAGCTCAGTATCTTATGGCAACTGCAAGCAATGGTAGCAAGTGTTCAAATTTTACAAATTGGAATTTCAGCTCAGTGATATTTTACAGAAGGTGGCACTGGTTCAGAAAGTTCTTCAGGAAACTGTGAAAACAAATAAAATGGGACATGAAGGGAGCATTAACAAATCCCAAGTCAACCAAATAATTTCTTTGCTTTGCTGACACTATTTCTATAGTCCTAAATATTAAGCTTTACAAGCACAATATTGTTTACAAAGAGGTTTTTTCCCTATTTAGAACCTTCCTTGTACAACTGTATTTCTTGCTCAGACTAAAAGTCAAGAATCCACCACAACAGGAGATGTTGCTCTATGTTCATACAGGTACCTGCTATTTTTAACTTAAGACACACAGGTTAACAAGATTTGCTCACAGAATGGTTTTTCTTCTTCCAAAATGAAAGACTCTGCAGAATAAATGAAAACTCCCCTATTGCAGGATCTGATCTGACTCCCATTTGAAGTGAAAAGGCCCCTATTCACACACACAGCTCAAAGACATCTGAAAGTCATCTTAGAATGCCTTATTTCAAAATAGAGGATCTTATCCTATGAGTGAATGCATCCAAGATGTTTCAGAAGTGTAAGCACATATTCTATATTGCTCACTCAGCTAATGCCATCTTCAAGGGAAGTTTCACTGAGCCACCTGAGAACCCTCCTATTAAAACAGCAACACAGCATCTATAAGCCTGCATGCCCCTTGATTTCTTTCTTCTGAGGTTTTAAGATCAAACTTCCAATTACCCCCATTATTTTTTTTTCTAAAAGTGGCTATAAGTTAGATTTATGAAGACAAAAAGACCTCTTACAACTGTGTATTTTGAACAGATTTATGACAGGACTACAGTATCAGCATGGAGGGTCCACAAGGCAGGAATGCAGTAAGGGTAACATGAAAGTGTCATGTAGATGTTAAATAGCACAATTCTTTCCACATTCATAAATCCTAGGTGTCTAAGGTTGTATATTGCTGGTTATAAATTATGTGAGTTCTGCAGAAGAAAAAAAAGCCTTAAAGTGAGAAATCATCTCCATGAGAACTTACCCATTTTGTATTAAAGAATTTCCAAGTACTTCACTGAAACAGTATTATTTCCTATTTAAAGTCTTTTGGTTGCTTAAAAAGTAAACCAGATACCTATGGAGAATAAAACAACAAAACATATATGCCTACTAATCAGTCTTCAGACACACAGGGAAAAGTTCTCACATTAATTTACAAACATGAGTTCATAAGGAGTTGATAAGCCCCAAAAGGTGGTTTCAAAAATGTTTAGTAGGAAAATAGCACATTTTACCAAGTATTCCAGTCTGGTTTGAGCTTTACAGCTGAGGTTAAGGGACCTAATAAGCTTTATGATTTCATTACGCCTGAGGTATAGTAAAAAAAATTAGTATCAAACTGAGTATACTTAATCAAAACACATTTAATGCTGTTTTTATGTATATAACCACAAATACAACACAAACCTGTATTTATATGTCATGCGTACAAACACACACTTAAACTCTTGATAATAACGTTCAGCATTTCTAGAAGACTGGTTGTTTACAATCTTTTGGGCTACACAATGGGGCTTAGAATTTTCTTGCTACAGTCACTGAGTTGCTAATCTGATCCCACAATAACTAAAGTAAAACCAAAGACTGTTAGGGACTTCAGCAGATCCTAAAGCTATGTATAAAAGATAATTGCATACTCAGGGAAAAACCTGGAATAGGTTAGCTGGTGAGAAGTAGCTAATTATTTCATGCTAGGTCCCTCAGTAAACACTTTTACTCTGCAACTGCAGTGCCTTTGCACTGTTTGGATTAATTCACTTTGGATGCCTAGAAGGCCGATTAATAGAATCTTGGTTGGTGTAAGATCTTTCAGCTTTCCTTGGTGTAAATTAGCTCACACAGCTGAGGCTCCAGCCCCTTCTTGTCCACCTTCTTTGACCGAGCAGAGGTGACACTAGACAGTGGCTGTACCGCCATCTACTGTAGGTTTTTAATAGCACTACTTGGTCTACGCTCGCAGAAATCGCTGCACCAATTCCTCCCACTAACATCCAAGCTCAATGACATAGTCTCCGTTCCCTAAACACGTACTTAAATAATGGCCTGATCCTGCAATCCTTGCTCAGGCAGGACTCCCCCCTACAGACTTCTGGTTGGCTGCTACTAATCAAGCATTGAATATTGTGCTACTGTTCTTCAGCTACTAAGATCTGTTCTATAAATTAGAAATCTGTGCTTCATAGCATTATAAACAGTTGTTTTAAAAGTCAACTGAAAATAGTATAATGCTGGAAAATACATTCAGATTTTCCTGAACCAGCTTATCATGTGTTCCACAGCCTGACGAATGCTATTCATTAAACCCAAATTTTCACTACCTTCAAGAAAGCTTTCTGCAAAACACTTCAAGTGAAGTCAGAATCTGCACACATGCAGCTCTTTCTCAGTTTAATATATGGCTTAAGCTTCTCTTGGTCATCCCAGGCCTCAAGTTATACTGAAAACTTCTGTAATTCCTCTTTGGAGGTTTTTTTGGTTTTGTTTTGTCCCGTCCCCACAACTACTTAAGTCACAAGAAAGCAGTACAGATCTCCTTATTCATGCATACAAATGACTGTCAAGAAGAGGGGCAAGAAACTTCACAGCTGTGGTGTTGAGGGATGAGGTAGTCCCAAACTGCATTTTGAGGACAAAACTTGATATGCAAGGAACTATAAACCAAAACCTAAAAAGCATCCTACTTCTATCTAGTGACACACACCCTCTAGCTATGCTAAATGCTGTTAAGTTCCCCCAGCCTCCTGACAAAGTACTCAGAAGCCACCTTTTTTCCCATTACCCGATAGGTAGAGAAAAGCTGATGGAATAGTTAAAAGCAATCAAGTTGGAAAACATCTGCCAGAGTAAACTTTAATTTAGCACACTCTACACAATATTTATAAAGAAAATCTATGAATGCTGCTTGAGTCATTTAAAAGCTGGAGACTAAATTCTGTTTTCTGAATGTTTATTCTGACTCTCCAACTGTTCTTCTTGACAGTGCTTAATTGGCAGACAGCCACGAAAGCTGTTGTCTAATTACACAACATATAGTGATCTTACAGCCCTACAGATAAGGCTTTACTGCAGCATAAATGGATTTTAAACATTAGCATACGAGAAAAAGAAAATTAGCTTCCAAATGAGGATATTTCAAAGTCTTGTGTGTCAATAGCCACTATTACTTAGGAAAGCATAATTTTGAAAGAGGAACTTAGAGAGTAATAATTTTTTATGTTAAATGGGCTACAATTTAGTTGGCTGGGTGGTTAACTCTATGCATGGTGGAGTTCTAGTCATACCTAATTATGTATTTTAGACTATCTTAAAGATACAATATATCTGCATGGATTCAGTCCAGCTGGGGGTTATGGAAGTGTTATGATGGCAGAGCTACACATGAGGTTATGAAAAGAATAGCTTTTGTGAATCACCTGCAACATTTTGCTATAGAGACACCCTTGAAATAAAGGCACATTAAACATATTCTTAAATTGTCTCAGGCTAGGTACTTCTGCAGAATATACAATATCACATTGCAGATTATAATGACTGCTAAGGAACATAAGTCAAACAGGTTTATCTTCTGCTAACAAGATCCTAATTGTTTTGTATTAAAAGATGTTGTACTCTACATCTGACTCTGCGATTTAAGTGTGGTTAGCCAGTTACAAGTTTTAAGATGATGGGAGTTCTTTCTTCACTGCACATAAAATTGAGGGACAGGATACAACTATGTATAATAAAGGCATTGTTTTGTTTTTATATGAAAAAAAATACATTCTCCTCTCTTTCAGCAGATACTCTGCAGATGTGACAATGATGATATCACTGAGAATGACAGTTCTCTTTCTGGTGTACTGACTGAAGAACTAGGGAAAGAGAATCATACCACACAGTTGCAGGGGGTTGTTCTTGCATGCAGACTTAACAAATAGAAAGTTGTATACATGAATTTCAGCGTAGCTTACCTTTTCTTGGTAAGATCTTGCAGAAGCTCTTGCATGTGTGCAACTGAACAGCTCTGCTGGTTAAGTGGGACTGCTCAGAGCATTAGTTACTTCTCTGAGTACACTGTTGTCAGATTGGGCTCCTTACACAGAATGGCTTGATGCTCTCAGAGGAGTTTTCAGAATCCCACTTTAGGGGAATTATGACATCCTCCTCCACAAACAAAATTAATCTAAGAAATACGGTGCTAAGACCTCATTCCAAACAAATACAAAGTGAAGCCTTTGTCAAACCTTTGTTTTTCAAGAACTTGGCTTCCTATGAAATACAGACAGGGAGGCGGTAAGATTCAGCTGCTTTGGCACCTAAAGCTTGTACAAACATTAAACGTGTGATAAAGTATGAAGCTGCAAGGTGGAGCAAGTGAAGTAGTGACATACGATACTGCAGCCTTCTCCTCCCTGTTTCTAAGCCTATACTACATGTACTTAAGAGAAATACAACTGAATTAACAGTAATGTCTATCACGCGGCATAGCAACCTGCTGAAGAACTCCATACTTTACACGTTAGCTAACAAGGGATCTACTTAAGTTCCCAGGTTTATCTGGATTTATATAAACCAACTCAAGAACCAAAACGTGGTTTTCCACCACTGAAGTGGGTCAAGAGAGTTTCCTCCAACAGTGGCATAACAGCATGCTCCTATAGTGGGATGTAGTCACATGAGAGTTACAATACAATATATTTTGGTTTGCTACATACAGTTACTTCAGTTTGAGATTACACAAAAGGAAAACTGAATAAAGGCTACATTTCTAGCACTGACAGTGAAAAATACATTACCAGAAGCCAGTTAGTACTAAAAACCTAGTTAGTGCTACAGAAAACTTCAGCCATGGAGACAGCCATATGACTTTTGCTTTGAAATACTTTCTAAAAAAAAAACAAAAACAAAACCAAACAAAAAAACCCACCCAAAACAAAAAAAAAAACAAACACAAAACCAAACAAAAAATTCCCAACCAGAAACCCATCCGACAATGAAACGCGTGTGAGGTCTAAGGGAAGGCCGCCTCACATGTTTACAATGGGGCAGCAGCGGTACGGCGGCGCTGCCGCCCCGGAGCGGCGGGGCGCACTCCAGGGACGCAGCAGGCACCGGCATCGTCGCACCGCGGGTGGCTCCGCGGCACAGCACCGGCTGCCGAGCCCGCCGGGCACCCCCACGGCGGACAGCACACTCGGGGCAAAGACCCAGCCCTCGGAGCAGCCCCTGCTCCTGGCTGGAGAGAGGGCAGCGGGAGAGACAGATCTTAATGCTGCTCAGGGAGAAGAGCGTGTGTGTGTGCGTGTGGGAAAACGATGCATTGTTTCAATACAGCGTTCTCGTCAAGACACTCGTATGACAGGGGATAATGATTTTCAGATTCGGGAGACAATGCCCCCCCCCCCCCCCCTCCGCCCCGCTCCGCGCCACATCCTTACAAATCTTTCTAATTTGCATTTCTGCCAGGCAAAGAAACAAACCGTGCTCGGTGAAGGCATTTGCAGAACAAATGTAACCGGAGAGATCTGCAGATATGGCCTGGCGAGGAGCGTAGTCCCTGAGGAGCCCACCCTCCGTTCCCCTGCCGAGCCGTCACCTTCCCCTTCCTTTCCCTCCCCGGCTCGGGATTGCGGGGCCGGGGCTTCCGCCGCCGGGCGCTTGGCTCGGGGGGCAGCGCACCGGCAGAGTCGTACTTACTGAAGGGGCAGTTCTCCTTCTTGGTGCCGCTGACCTTGCCGTTCTTCTCGATCTTGAGAAAGTACTTGTTGTAAGAGTAGAGCTTCCTCTTGCGCACATCTCCTTGGAGGTGATTGTAGCTCCGCACGTGTCTCCCCGCACTGGAAGGAGAGGAGAAGGACGAGGGGAAGGAGGAGGATGATGAAGAAGAAGAGTTGGTGGCCTCCGGGGACAGCATGTCCTGGCTGAGGTCATGGCAGGTGACAGGCACAGAAGACACCAAGAAGAGCAGCAGTAAGCAGCAACAAGGCAGGTGGGAAGAGGCTGAGGCACCATTTATCAGTATCCATTTGCACATTGTACTGAAACTCTGGGCGCTGGAAAATGTCTTATCAAATGAAACATACTGGAAGGGTAAAACCTGGTAAAAAGCAAGTGGCGAGCCGGTGGTTGCTGCTTCTGGTTAGATTCCTCTGAGCTCTGATCTGGCCTGAAGTAAGTGTACCAACATCCATAACTCAGGGGACAAATCGCCTCAGAAGTTTCTGCCTTTTAATCCTTCGAGTCCTCCCTCAGAAAAAAGGCTGTTGGATTTTTTTTTTTTTTTTTTTTTTGGGGGGGGGATTGCTGTGGTTAATCCTCTTTCCTTATTCTCTTCCCTCTCCACCCCCCCCCACAAGCACATACACTCCCCAACCTGGTTGGAGACTTCCCAGTAGTTATTTTGTTCTCTTCCTCACTCCTTTCTTCACCATCTTAGATGCAGAAAGGTCTGAAAAATAGATGACACCAAAGTGAACAACAATAACAACAACAACAAAAATAATGAGAGGAAAGGGGTGCCAGGAGGGATTTTTCACTCATACCCCTTACAAACGCACTCACACTTTGTGGCTTTGCACCTTCTTCTGATCCCCACCCTCTCGCCTTTTGCAAATCCCAAACCAGTTGCACGACACGTCCTTTCTCACTGACAACCCCAGAGCAGGGATTGTCTTTGTTTTGCTTTGAATCCTCCAGAACAGTATTAAAAAACAATAAAAAAAAAATCGGGGGGGGGGAACCCGAACTTGTTCCCCCCTCTTCCCTTTCTCCCCCCTCCTTGGGTTGTAAACAGGTTGGAAGTTGTAGCCTAAATGTCAGCGAATACAAGTCAGAGGTGGGATGTGCCTCTGGTGGTCAACCCTTATTTGCAGGGGGTCAAACAGCAGTGGGACATCTGAAACCCGTTTGCAGCTGGAGCGAGCGGTGCCTGCTGCGGACGCAGCCCCGGGAGCTGCCCTCGTTTCCTCTCGCGCTGCAGCGGCAGCCGCCGCCGCTGCCTTCGGCTCGCTGCTAATTGCTCCTAAAGCGTCCTTCTCCTCGGAGCGCCGGCCACCAGCATGGTTTAGAGACTCATGCTTTACTAATTTCCCTGTCCTCCAGGCTGAACCAATCCCCTCCAGAGAAGCTTCCCTCCCCCTCCACCCCTACTCTCCCCCCTCGCCCCCCCCCCCCCCCGAAAATAGAAACTTGTTTCCTAGCGGAGGATTTTATTTTATTTTTTTGGCAGTGAAGTGATTGAGAAAGCCACCTGGAGCTTGTTGCCTGCTAGATCTCCCCCTCCCCCCCGCTGGAGGAGGGGTTGGGTGGAGAGGCTGGAAAGAAGTGTATACTACAGGCAGACCCTGGAAAAACAGATTATATGCTGGTCAGAGAGAGTAAAAAGGGAATAGGCATAATTAGCTCCTTTTCCCTCTTTGCCAGCTTCCATGGAGGTCTTTCTCCCTCCTATAATGAATCACTGATTTCTCGCTTCCGTTGCTGAAATAAAAAGTTCACACTTTAGCCTGCTCTTCCTTTTAAGCCTCTCAAGATTTATTGAGTCTCTTACCCCACCCTCACCCTCCTTGTCTCAAAAGAAATCAAGGCCCTAAGTGACCATTTTCTAATTGCTAACATGAGTCATTTACTGAATCATGCATCTGACTTCAAAGCAAAAGGGGCTTTATTGGGATTGCAAAGGTTTCCCCATAAAATGTCTGAATATTTTTGCTGTCTTTTTTTATTTTTTTTAACTAATGCAGTTCCCTTTGCCAGAAAGAAACAAATTTTCCATTTTCAAGGCTATTTTAAAGCGATTTTTCAAGCTATTATTTTGCTGGAGGGGCATATGTTGTTGTTTTTCTCTTTGATTTCATCTTTCCTAATGGATTTGTCATTTCACATACTGAATGTTATGACAGATTCGTATTTCTAGCCTGTCACTGAACTGTCAACTTTCTCAGTAAGTAACAGGCATCTTCCATATGATCTTTTCACACCAGAATAAGGGATCAGGGACTGACAGGATATGGGCAGCATGCAAAACAGTAGGTTTTAGTTCAGTATTTAGTGCTGTAAAATAACTGTTTTGGAACGCAAGTAGGTGGAACTTTCACTAACAGAATGGAGTAGCAAAGGAATGAAGTAGTACGGAAACACAGTGAGTAGCTCAATACATAAAACCAGAACTTTTTTTAAATAGAGGCAGTTTAATAATGTAGCTCAGTAGAATGCAATGGAAAATGGCCTATGCAGTTGCATTTGGCATTTGGAATAAATTTTAATTTAAACAACAGAAAATGCAGAAAAGAACAAATAGTTCTAAAATTAGATTGATTCATTAGATTAGGATGTTAAATATATTGATAACTTCACAACAGAAATTAGAAATTATCTTCTCCAATTGTGGTGTTTATTCTGGAGAGAGTCAGTTCTGAAATTTATGTGTTCGGCTTCTGGAGGCGACATTTAAACAGCCTTAAAAATGAAACAATTTAATGCTAGAATCAATATGTTTTATGGTGTTGTTTATAGTACTTCAGAGTATTCTGCGTATATTTGCACTGAGAAGCATTTCAGATTTTTTTTTTTCTTTTTGTGAATCTGGTTTTAGGCTTTCCTTTTTTGGCAACTCATAATAAATTAAAAATAAAAATAAAAATAAAACCAAAATGAAAAGCAAAAGCCTGCTTTTTGGTGAACACCAGGCAGCTAACATGTGGATACAAAGCCAATGTCAATGTTTGCTTGCTGCCTAGGTCATGAACAGTACAATACATTGTTTCTAAAACTGAAGTTCCTTTGATTCCAACCGCTTACATCATAAATAATCAGTATAATGTCTTAAAAGTATACACCTGAGGAAACCTTTCATTTTTCTTTTCCTGTCAAATGCTGGAAAATACAATGAATTGGTATTTTAGGATCTCTGGTGGCAGGAAAAAATGGTAGTTTGGAGGTCAAACAGATATTTAACACCTACTCATTTAAAAAATAGGTACTGTCATGAATTTACTCAAGAAGAGTTCTTCTTAGACCTATTTCTTGTACAGCTTGTGATTGGCTGTATGTTGATCTTGTGGTCAAGAACAAAACCCACATATCTGGAGTTTCATATTAAATCTGCTTCTGGCAGGTGCAGTATTCAGTGCAGTTCTTAAAGCAACTACAACTCATAGAGTCCTTTTTTACCCTGTGTGATGACAGTGAGGGCATTTACAAAACAGAGTCCAAATGAAAAGCTGACATAGCTTTTTAGATTGTATCTCATTCTTTTTTCTACTTTCTGTATAGCCTTTCTTTTATAGCACAGTTGAATCCCTAAATACCCCACTACTTTGTATTGTCAGGTCACCTTTTAGGTTAGCCTGAGAAAGCCTGAGAAAAGTTCCACAGGAAAGATGCACTATTTAACGGAATTCAATCTGTCCCAATAGATTTGAATCACTAACATAAATGTATGAATGTAGATTATATCTCTGTAATGAGGCCTGAATCATTCTCAGTCACTTCAAAGGACTGAAATTCAACCTTCCTTTTTAGCAGCAACAATCAGACCTTAATGGGTTCCTTTATTAATTGTTCCCCTGCTAAACTTGAAAAGCAACTACCTTCAGTACAGGTCCTAGACTAAGAATGGTACCTGCTGCTTTTAAAACGTTTCTGCGTTGCTTTATACCACTCTAAGATTATGTGAAAAGCTTCTGGCACTGCAGTTTTATAAATGCTGAATTACACTGACCAAGGCAGAATGAAATAATAAAACCCCTTTTCTAAAAAACTGTGCAAAAAATAGAAAATATATTTTAAGAATTTTCTTTTGGGGCTGTTTTCTTTCCAAAGAATATTCAGGGAAATTACTTGCACAGATGAATTTTAACGAAAAATACTCTAAACAAATTATTTATTTTTATACTTGCAGTAAATGTTTTTTGTTTTCTTGATAGGCAAAGAGTAATTTATTTTTCTTTTTTGTGTGAGGTAGGTAACTTGAATCAGAGAAGCAGTATTTTAAGGCAGTTGGAACAGATTTTGCCATTTGGAATAGATTTTGCCTTGAGTGTTAATATGATCAACTCACTCTCAGATGTTACCACCCCTTAGTTTGAATTTCTAGATAGCAATCATGGCCATTTGCTCTTTACAGTATGGTGAGAGATGCACATGCATCTTGTGGTCATGGGACCCAATTCTGTTCTTATTCAAGGTGTTGGGAAATTTGCCAGTGATTTCATTGAAAGAGAAGAGAGATTTGGGTCAGAAATGTCACTGCAAGAGATGCAAGCCTGCCAGAAATGAGGCAAGGAATGCCAACTGCCAGTGGTGGCCTGTATGCCTCCATTTGTATGTCAGTTCTGAACTGCAGAACATGGTAGTGTTATAAAACACTAATCTTGGTTGTAAGAAAAGGCAGCGTCACATAGTACACATCATCAGACAGCAATGAGACAAGCTCTTTGATTTGAGATGCATCACTCCTTACTGAAATCTTTACAGTGTGGAGTTCATGCCCACCAATAGGAAGGATTGAAGGCCACTGTATTTTATCGGAATAAGGTATGTCTTGAAGCTTGAGGCAGAAAATCGTTATAGTTGTTTTCTTCTGAGAAATCTGAAAAATCACTATGATTTTATTTACCCCTATTATTTGCTATATCATGTACCTCCATGTCGTTTAAAAAGTGTCAAAATACTAATATTATTCTCATTTTATGTACAGAATTAGGTATAAAATAAGCCCTTAAGTGGTCAAAGATCAAGACTGAAGGCATTGTAACTCATCTGTGAGTTGAAGCTGGACTAAGGCTTCTAAAATCAGAATACGATTTCAGCTGCCTGTAGTGGAATTTGGTGGTGTGTGGAGCATACTGCTTGGCTTCTCTACGCGCAGTCCTTTTCCAGCTCAGTATCTGTAACTGGAAAAGAACTCTAGCAGAGTTTAGCAGAGCATTTCTAGGTCAGACTTAACAACAGACATGCGCAAAATGAGTCTGAGATGACCAAAACATAGTTCAGCCAGAGATGCTTCCACCCAGCTTACATTGTTACTAGTGAGAATGGCCAAGAGCCCTGCCCAGAATGAGGCTAGTCCTCAGAAGGAGTAAGATGGTACCCACCCTGTGAGACCTGGTGGAAAAATGAAGAGTTGGCTGGGCTAGCACTGCCACTGGTGATAAGCAGTGATTAGCTGGAATATGCCCTATTTTGTGTTTTAAGAAACAGAATCAAAATATGGCAGCTGTTAGGACTGCGCAGGTCATCTTGTGAACACACATTTGAATTGTGGGACCAGGCAGGATTTGCCCCATTACTTAGTAGTATGTATTTCTCTCTCATGGATATATTGGCAAAATTGTCTGAATGCTGTGCTTGAAGTAGACAATTAAGGGAATTGTTTATTCTTCTTAAAATGCTAATTATGGCTATTCTCTTAGAATGTATTTATAGTTCTGCTATGTCTGAAAA
Organism: Pezoporus wallicus; assembly: GCF_028554395.1. Taxonomy (NCBI): domain Eukaryota; kingdom Metazoa; phylum Chordata; class Aves; order Psittaciformes; family Psittacidae; genus Pezoporus; species Pezoporus wallicus. The sequence goes on along the minus strand of NW_026637066.1, from coordinate 2,372,922 downwards.
TAAATTACAGAGAGGTATGACATTTGAAATATCTGTATGATTCTTGCATGATAAATAGAGCTATTAAAAAAAGAAGAAATAAGTAAAAGAATGGATTCTATGGAGGTCAGCTAGAGGAGACTACAGACCACCAGACATGGAGCTGCAGTGCCATAAATAGCTATGTGCACGGTTTGAACACTGTGTTTAGTAATGGTCTGCTGGCAGCCAATTTTGCATACTCTGCGGCACAAACATAATTAAAAAGGCAATATTTTCAAGGAGTTACTTTAATCTTAGAGGATTTGTTTTAGCGTTTGTTTTTCTTTCTCGTTTCATACAGGACTGCCATGAATGTAGGCCACTTAAATACTCCTATTAATATGAATGATTGAGAACAAAACTGTCAGAAACTGCCAGGAAGAGGCAAGTGTTAGTTCAACCTTTGTAGATTCTTTCTTTTTTTTCCCCACTTAATCTCATCTAAGATTACATTTTATATGAGGATAGTAACCTGGATGCCAAAGAACTACTTTGTGCATTCTGATATACAGCCCCCCCCCCCCCCCCCCCCCCCCCGTAAAACTATGCACCTGTGAGTTTTACTTGTAATTAAAAATGCTGATGGTAATGTTTGTTGTTTTGTTTTGTTTGTTTTCCCCTGTACTGGTTTTTCTGTTTGTACAGCTTCTTCTGAAGATACACTATAAACATTTTCACTAATCATTCCCAGGTTTCAAACCTTCAGCTGGAACAAAATGTTGGCTCATTTGTGACATTGAAGCTCCCATTCCCTGGAGAAAACTTTCCAGAAATATTGATAATTTGGTACCTATTAATTTTCTGGAAAAGGTCTTTGTGTCGGATGTACCAGACAAAAGCCCCCCAAAAGTTATACAGGCTTTTTTATGAGCAGGGATGTGTACCCTGAAAGATACTTTCTGGTACTATTCCTGCATCCAACCCAAATCCCTTTTAGAAAGAAAGGTAAGAAAGCCAAGCCAAAACTCTTATGTTCTGCTAGGCTCTGTCCTTCTTGAGTGCTTCTGGAAGGGGGTGAGGGAGTCACTTGTAGGCATTGCTTGTGGAGCTATTTGAAGCTATTTGAAACAGAGCTGACAGCTAGGAACATCAGCCCAGCAGCTGAACATGCTTGCCTCACCACAGGCAACCAGGGTAGCCAGCTGGGCTCCCTCTGAGCTAGTTAATAGCTCACACATTGCAGGGGCAGCTCACACATTGCCTCTTCTTTGTCAGTTAATTTGTAGCAGTGACTGGAATTACTTCTGTGAGTAAGCACCTCTCAGCGTGAGGAAGGGTGATGGAAGTAAGCGTTTCACAAGTAGAAAAGCATGGGGTAGGGCTGGGAAGCAAGGGACATCTTGCCATGGCTTCCACTAAGCCGTCAGTGTCAGCTACTGCAAGCCTGGCTGGGCATCCATCAGCCTTCCCAAGTGTGACATCATCCGGGAGATGTGTAACACAGCATCTCTTATCGGGCACCTTCTACCTGTGTTTCCGCAGAATTGCTGTGCAGAGTTGGACAGTAACTTTCCTAGACCACACCTTTCCACATATATGTGACAAACATGTCTCATTGAAGATACTGAGCAGACAAATGCAAATGATGAGTCAGTTCATATATATGGGACTTTTTCCAAAGCACTTCACAGCTTAGGGCACACTAATACCCCTGATGTTATTAGAAAGAACACCATGACTCAGATATAATTGCCTAGCTAGATACACCCTTATTATTATTTAGTTCTAGATTTCAGAAAGAAAAGCCAGGCTCTACTGCTGTTGTAGGCTCTGTTTCAAAGAATGAGTCCCTCAAAGCCAGCTTGTTGCTGAGTTGTGATCTTTTAAAAGATGATTTTCTTCTGTTATAGGGTACTCTCCAGCTGCTGATTATGGTTTTGGAAAAGCAACTTAATTTGATCTATATTTATTAGCAGATTGTTTAGCTTTTTATTAAGATCAGAACACAGAGACAAAGGATAACAATATGGTATCTTCTTTCTAGCATTATTTAAAATGTTTACAGCATGTTAAAGATTTAAGCAACTCCCTGAAGAGCAGTCATCTATTCTGTGAGGCTTAAAGAGATTATTTTTCTTTACAGCATATGGGTAACAACTGGCCACACAGATATAAATTACTGCAGATTTTAACCATGTTGCCAGTTACTGATTATAGTGGTTAGCTCCTAAATGCCAGAATCAGTAAACTTGACATCACATTTCATGTATCCTACATGTAGTTAAAAGTAAGAAACTTTGAAAATGACATACATGATTTTTTGCATGCCAGTGATTGGTAAAATACCTTCCTTTGTATTTCTAAATGCTAAAAAACATGCTGAAGTTTTTTTCAGTTCAGCTCAGGAATATGTACCCGCTAAACCAGGCTGGAATTTGCTAGACCGAAAGACATTACAGACAATAACAAGCAGTAGAAGCTAATATATATCTGGTATAAGTTCATCCTGAGCAGTTTTCTAAAGCATACAAAAGCTTCTTTCACCCAAAGAATGAGGGAGGAAGCCAAAGAAAGGGAGACACCTCCATTTCTTTCTCTTCTATTCTGCTTGTGATGCTAGCTTGCCTCTGGTGCTCCTTCCAGCCCTGAATCACCAAGTTACCATGCTCATGTAATTACTGGGAACAGGATATCTGAATTATAGAAATACAAACAACAAAGAGCAAGTTACTTAGTTGTGGCAAATATTGACTGTTGCCTGTGGAAAAGCACTATTTAATGAAAAATACTGCCTAAGAGTATATGAAAGGGCTGACTAGATAGGCGAACCTACAATATCCACAAATGATACAGGGGTAAAAATACTTGGTTAATTTCTGAAACATTCAATATTAGCGCTTTCATGTCTTTTGGATTTCTGTTAGTCTGTTGTACCAGCAATTTAAACAAACAATGGTAACCCTTGCTTCAGCCTGCCCCAGGGCAGCTTTGCTTGCTGGTGCTTGTGTCAGGCATGCACCAGAAAGCAGAAAACTTTTCAACTAATTAACAATTCTATTATTTATTTATTTAGCCAGTTACCTAGTTAGTTAGTTAGTTAGTAAAGTGGTAGGTGAGCGCTCCCTACAAAAGACTTCTGTAGGCCTGAGAGACAGCTAGTTAGATTCATGGTTACTGAATGGCAATTAGTCAGAAAAAAAAAATTAAAAAGCATTTACAAATAATGCATTAACCCAGACCATTCAGTTTAATCACCGAGCAGTCTTCCCCGTCTTGGTTCCTTGTGGACATGCATTCAAATTTGTCAAGACATCACATAATCAGGTAAGCCACCGCAAGTCTGCTCTCTGAGGAGATGGGGGTGACGGAAATAAAGCTCTTTTTTCCTCTCCACTTTGCAGTAAAAGGTTCTTCTCCAGAAGACTAAGACTGGGAGCTTATGCTCAGCTCCATTGGACAAGTTCCTCCCTGATGACTTTCAGAAGAAATGTTCTTCCATTCTTTTGCAATTGGTTATTATCCTCAAATGGGAGCTAGGGAGAAGCCATGTATTCTTCAAAATGGAAACTTGGCATTGAAGATCTGTTCAGAAATACACAGTACTGTGGACCCTGAAAACAGCCTATCCTATACCCAACATGGAACATCTGCAGAGAAGTGAAGGCTGGGACGTTGTCTACCAAGCTTTTTGATTGATGGCTGACATGTGTAGATCTTGTTTCTGAACACGGTGTAGAACTGGGAGTAGAGAGAAGCCTGGCACTAAGAATGACTATGTCCATCCTGGGTTTCTGACAAAAGCAACTCAATCAGCATCAGCTTATGTGAAGAAAGCATTGTCCTCTACAACTGGAGCAAACGTGCAAGTCTTTGAAGAGATACTGAGGGAAATAAACATAAGTCAGCTCACCAAATCATGACACAGAAATCACTATCTGTAAATAAGACCCTCTAATCATTCTATTAGCAATCTTCAATCAAAACTGGGCTTGGCCCTAGAGAACTTTCAGCCTTTTGCCAGGTATTCAGACAACTTCTTACATCTTTGATTAAGCACCCAGATCTTCCAATAAATTTCAGCATGACAGCACATATGTTCAAACCTGCATGTGTGTTTAAGTACTGTTAGGGCAGATTTATTCAATTTTTCCTACACAGACTTCCAGCTGGCCTATAAAATTTCCTCAGGTGTGGAATTCTTCTTATAGAAATCTGGGTGTCAGGAGTGAGATTAACAAGATTTTTAAGGGATTTAAAACTACCCAAAATACGAGAACAAAACCCTATTTTTGCAAGGCACTTTTGCAAGTCTGAAAGATACTAACATTTTCATAACTAGAAAGAATGGTACCAAAGCAGCTGTTATGTATCCTCTCAAGAGAAGGCCATTATTATGAACAGAATGTTCAGTGCTTTTAATGACCATTACAAGCAACCAGTAGGTGTATGAACTTTTTCATGAAAAGTTTCAAAAGTAAGTTAGAAAGAAATTTGTTGACTTGTTGTAGCTGGACATGATCTGGTGCAGGGATCAGTGGTGGATTCTTTTGCTATAGCTTTTGTGATTTCGAAGGAAACAAACAGATCTTGATTGAAAGCTAAACAAAATGTTTGTATTTCTACATGACATCTTCTATGAAAATACAGCATAAGCAAGAACTGAGCAAGCTCTTTCATCCTGTCACAATAATTTATTTTCCATTTCTTTTTATGAGGATCCTCTCTAAAACTCTATTTCTGCAAAACTTAGAGAATAAACAGGACTCAAATTTCAGTTGATTCTGGGCAGCTGACTTCAACAGATTCTATGTGGTTTTCCTGTGCTGACCAAACTGCAGAAAATACATCAGGGTGTGGCAATTCTAGAAATTTCCTGGAAATTCCCAGTGTAGACTAAGGAAGTAATTATTCTTCCTATATTTTTTTCCAGTGTAGTATATTTGTGTTATGTGGGCACATCTAATAGAGTTTCATTTAGCAGTTTGTTCTATACAATTCACTGAATACCTGTCATAAAGTGTGATTATTTGATCCCATCTGAATGCAAGAAATCAAAAGCGTAGTATCAAAAGGCTTTTACTTTTATTTCTAATCCTTGGGGGTTTTTAGCTGTGCTATGCACTCATACAGAGGGTTTGCTGTCTGGTAAGAGGAAAAAAAAAAGAAAAAAAAAAAAGAAAAGAATGCTAACAATCCATTAAAAATTCTGAAATATAAATTTTCCCTAGATTGAAAATGACTTTTGCTTTACATACTGTTGGTATGTTTTAAAATAATTGCTGGGTGATTTTAACTTAGACAAGTGAACAACATTTAAAGTCTTCAAGACTTACTAGTGCATTACGGTAACATAAGAGTAACTTTGTTAAGTGAACATTTGTAACCAATTATTCTGAAGAATGCATCCTTACAGCTGAGAAAAAAAGACCTTTTCAGATACCCTGGTTCCACTATCTTGGATTATTGGTCTGCTATGGTAGTGGTAAGTAGGGGCTATGTGTGCATGGTTTGGGGCACCAAGATATTTATTTACCTGGGAATGGTGGTAGCAGAGAATAGGCAGAGTTCGTTTTACTTCTCTGGTGCTGAGTTAGAGGAAAAAATCTTAACAACCTGCACAGAAAGGAGGGGGAAAAGCCAAGAGAAGCTGTCTGAAGGGCTTCTTCTGCCATGACACTGGTTTTTCGTCACTCTGACTCAAGGCTATGTTAACAACCCATATTCTGTAAATGGTCCTGGACCAGTTCTGCAGCCTGTTTACTCATACAGCTCCTGCTGGTTTTAAATTATCTCAAGAATTTATCTGTGTAAATACTCCATCAGTTTGAAGTAGTCTTGCCTTTGTGTTTTATGGAGTCAGATTTTGTGGTATTTTCTGTATAGATAGATAAAAGATAAGAGAAACAGGGAATCATACCAAGAATAGTATGCCCAGATGGTCAACATTCAATCAAATAATTCAGTAATAAAAATTCAGGAAGTTGTAATTTATACAGCCAAAAATCCTTACTGAATCAGCCTTTTTGGAGATGTGCATACACACACCTTCACTCCCTACACCTTCCATCAGCAGCTTTTTCCAACATTCTTGAAATTAGCTGTAATAAATATGACAGTAGGTTAAAATACTAAGGACCTGAACAAGACGTGGGCACTGTTTGACTCATGTCAGATTAGTTGCTGGTTACTCCTGATGACTGTCAGAATGTAATTTCTTACTGGTAACTGTTAAGGTACCTAAACCATTCTTCCTACACATTTTAATGAGAAAATGTGTGAGTTAAAAAGTTGGAATCTGAACTGAAAGACTGTAAGAACTGCCAAAATTGCTGTGTGTCTGGAGACATCATGATGTCTACAAGTGAGCTCTTGTTTCTGTGCAATATAACTATCATGAGAATCTGCTAATAATAAAGGGTTTCAGTACTGTGATGTTCATAATCACAATCTCCAAGTATGCTTGGCTCCTCTAGAGGAAGCTACAGCCTGATGCACCTAGACTGTTGTCTGTGTACCTAAGAGAAAACATTCTGACCTGGTTACTACGCTGTGGACCTATTTCTGTACTAGAGAAAGATGCCTTCTTCTCCTTTGAATTTACAGACACTGCTCAAATGAAGTAGTAATCAGTACCTTGAAACAGAGGTGAAAGCACAAGTAGTGTTTGCTTTCCAACCACAGATTATTACTAATGTGATGGGACTTTTTGTTTCAAATCTTTCTGCCTGAAGAGGATTTAGGTCCCCATCTCCAGTCCGAGAAAGTGCTTGAGGCATGTTTGGTGAAATAATCTCTCTTCTTCCTACTCAATTCTAGTGTTGTTTTTCTACTTTGCATGCACTTGTGTCCAGAAGAACACCAAGTGTGGCCTAAGGTTAAAGCTTTCCTCTTGAAAATATATATGGTCTAGTCATTGCTCCATGTTTATGCATTTTATGACTGCCTAATGCAAACTAAATGAACAGCAGTGCAAGCAGGCACTGAGATGAAATTCTCTTTTCACACAGTCATGATTCTTAACACCCACTGGACTGAATCCCTCATGGAAATAAGATTTATTTTCAGGATTCCAGCTGGACATGTGCTTATACCATGATATAAAGTATGCACTAGTGTGCAGATATGCCTAATCCTGTCTAGTTTTAGTTGCGTAGGTGCTTTTTTACACACTAGAAGTTGATCTTTAAGTGCCAGTGTACCTTTGTTGAAACCTGAGGACCCTGTGAACTTCAAACAATCTCTGAGAAAAGGTTTTTAAAAGTTCAGTTGATTAGATTCATAAGTCTGCCCTAAATCCCAGTTTGAATATTGCAGATAGCCCTGGGTTAACATTATTTGTCCAAGGATAGTGCTGTGGGATAAATGATATCCCACATGGCCAAACTATATTTTGCCTTCAAAAAGGATAAAATCACAGTCAAGTATGAAAACAATACAACTTAACAAAGAGATCTCAAAATGCTTTTCAGAGGAAATCCACATTACATACTGTGAAATTGAGGTACAACCTGTGGAAATGGCTTGCTGAAAACAACCCAGAAGGGTCAGTAGCAGACATGAGAGCCGTATCTCCAGAATACTCTATCTATGCAGCAAATTCTTTCTACCCATGTCATGTCCACTTACTTTGGATTGTAAAATAGCTGACAAAATAAGATTTTATTCTTATTTGTTCATTTGCTATTTTGCTCATCTGATGTAGTTTAAAATTTTAAGAAATAAACCATTAAATGTGTTTTTCTATTTCTCAATTGCATCTTGCCTTTCTTTTTTAAATTACTACCAGCTTTGTAGCTCTGTAGCTTTGTATGTGGTAGGCTTTCCTTAAAATATGGAATAAAATTTACATCCATTACTGATAAAGATTCTATTTTTTTTCATAAACACTAGAACCAGGAATAACTATTATGACTATCAGATCCATCTTGCATTCTAACTTATGCTACTGAAAGTTCTTGTTTCCCGTATCTATCTTCCATGTAATTCCTGTGGCTAGCACAATAATTTGTGATTGAAAGTAACTTTCCAGAAGCCTCCAACAGTGGAATCAAGTCAACATTGTGAGGAGGAGCAAGCTCTGAGAATGACAACCACTGGCTTATGGACTAGACGTTCATGAATCTGTACAATGGTCTTACTCCCAAAAAATCAAAATTGAAACAAAGAAAACATGTTCCAGTTATATAAAAGTGAAGCAAGTGGTGCCTAAGTTCAGGACATTTATTTTTGGATGAAATGTTGAAACCTCCATATTTTATTTTCTGCTTTTACTGTATTTTTGAGATTTTAAACTTTTCCGTCAGTTAAAAAGAACAGAAAACTCAGCTTAATTTGTTTTCATAAGCAGCAGATGCATTCAGAAACAGATTTTTCTCTCCCTTTACAGTTTGTGCCATAACAATTAGCTTTTAGCTTTCATGAGAGAAAAATTAGTTTTGTGAACCTTATAGAATGCTGTTATATTTTATTGAAGCTAAAGATAGAGGAACTGATTCTGTTGTAACTTTTGTCTCAGAGTGTCAAAGCTGTGGAAAATATGCCATATAAAATGGAGGCTGACATTTCTACGTAACTGGTCTTTGTGTTAGAATGGAACTGAGGAAGATGATGCAGTGAATCAGAACTTGCAGTGCCAAATTTTTCATATGTCATTTCCTTTAGAAAAACATTCTTGCTTCATTTTTGTGAAGAAAAAAAAGAAAAAAAAGAAAAAATTGATGGACATGTGTAGGCTTATGGGTTGTTCTGGAAGGTTGAGATATTAGAGTTGGTTTTCATTTTCTTGCCATTGAAACCGTAGGGACAAAATTTCTAAATACTGAAAACAAAGCTGAACAGCCAGTTGGTATTTAAAGTTTCTTGTTGATGTAAGATTAAATGTCAGCAAACATTAGGAAAAAACTTAAGAAAAATAGTACTCTGTATTAATTACTTTCTGATGTTTCTGGCTGCCATATTCCAATGTGTCTCAGGTAGATGCTGCTTTATAACCTTTATGATTTAAGTTCTCACACTGAAAGAAAACCTACTCACATGTCTAAGGCTGTTTACAATTCCCGAGCCAAAGGTTTGTCACATCAATAAGGAGAAAGCCTCCATTAATATCAGTGTTTTCTGTCTCAAGCTAACAGAATGTTAATCTGAGGTTGAGTACAAGCCTTTGCAAGTGTAGCAACCCAATTGCAGTATCCCAGCCTGTTGTTAGTCGTTGCAGCAGTGTAACTCTGTTGGAGAGTTTTGACATCTTACTGTGCCAATCTCAAGATTTCAGTTTCTACTGTATGGCTGGCCTGCCATGCTGTTGGCCAAGGTCCCCCAGAGCTGCAAGAACAGTAGCCACAGAAAAGGCACTGACAGAGAATCTGAAAGATTTAGAAGGGAATTTGTTGTGAAGAATGGCTATTTTTACCCTCCTTCTCTCTTGTGGGTACTTGATGACAGATCAACTACCAAGCACTTTACTAAAGTGGAAGAATCTCTTTCTTGCTTGACAATTATCCAAGACATTATAATATGTTAAATGTTGCATATCCGTATAATAAATGATAGGTCTTGTCCCACAGAGGAACCTACATTTTCTCAGTGGATGACACAAGCAATCATATTTTATGTACTATATTTCACCAGCGTTAAAAACAAACAAGCAAACAAACAAACAAAAAAATTAAGCTGTTACAGTCAGATTTATTCTTGAATCAGTATCATGGCCAAAGGATCTACTGTGCACATCTTCAATGCAGGTCTGTTTTAAAGAAACCTGAGACCACACTAATAGGCAGCACTTTTAGGACAGCGCCTATAAATCTTTGGAGAGATTCAAGATACCAAAGGTTGGGAACACCACAGCATATTCTGTGATTCTCACTATTTGGTTCTGTGCTGACAGCCTGAGAAACATTTTTTACTGCTTGTTTGAATTACTGCCCAACTTTCTTTGCCATGCTGGCACAGTTTGGGTCAGAAGAGCCATGACAGCTTGATTATTTCATCTGGGGAAAACTGCAGAGGTAATTGTGTAACATTGGTGTCACTGTTGCTCAGAAGAGTACCCTAAAGAACCTGTTGTAAGCAATAACCAAATGTTTTCTTCTATAAGCATTTATAGATGACAATGAGAATTGTTCAAGCCTCTGAAGCCTCATACTGGTTTAAAATATACTAGATCATTCTCTTTAATAAGTTTGCTTATAACAATATCTTAAATCACAAAGTATTAATAAAAATGGATTTGTCTAGAAATGACTGGCTGTATCAATTTTAAGAATACACCTTTAACTGAATGGTTGCTGTTCATTGTACAGGCACAGGTTTCCTTTCAGATTTCCTTTAAAAGCCAACTTTAACATGAAGGGGCAATTTGCCTTGTAGCCCAAGTGGGATTTCCTACTTAAAGTGACTATTTTTTCTTTCCAAGCAAACAAATAACTAGACAGTACCAACACAAAAGCCAGTTGAAAAACATCATGTGCATGGTGCTTACTAAGTGACTATAAGTCTTTTTTGATCTTTCAGCATAGACCTCTGAACCCAACAAAATAAACATCCCAGATTATGTCCTAATTGCTCCTAGTGAGCAGAGCTGCAACACCTGGGTGTGTGGTTTCCCTTTATAAATTAAAAGGTCAAGCTAGCCCCTCCTCTCTTTAGAAAAACATCCTGTGCCTATGCTCTTAGTGGCCTTAGGCAGCTAATCAGTTTTGCACTGGTGGGTTAGCTGTGTGTGGGGGGTGTATTTCTACCCCCTGTATTTCATTCTCTGGTGCTAGTTTCCTTTGGAAACATTCTTACTATTTACACATTAAAGCTATGAGCTTAACAAATGGGACTACTCTTTCATCAAGCCCTGAGCTCTGCAGGGATAGGATGAGTCTTCTGAATTAACTGATGTGATCTGCATAAATAGCTATATTACTGTATTCAAGGTATCTTGCCTCTCCTAGGTCTGTAAGCAAAGACTCACCCAGGGGGGATGAATTCCTAATCACACCAGCCTGCCATAACAAATAAAATAGGAAGGAAAAATAAAAAGTTCTAAATTACAATACAGCAACAAGGTAAGATACAAAAGTGTGAAAACATTCTCTGGGTTGCTACCTCATACCATTTCCTTTCTAGAAAGCCTGAAATAAGCAACTAAGGGCAGAAGGGGACCTCTGCAAAGCATCTGCCATGTCTCCATTCCCACATTTCCTATCAACTTTCAAACTGCATTTTTCTTTCTGTTGGTAAGTCTAAAGTTAGGATGATTGTGCTGGAAAGCACACAGCATGCTGCCACCATTTGTATATTTTTTTACAAAGGTAAAAACATCTTATCAGACTATAGTGTTGACAGTTTGCCTTTGCACTTTTCAGTGTAAAACCTACTCGTCTTTTTGAAAGTACTGCAGATAAGTTTAAAAAATAACTATTCTTACAGAATACAATTTCTCTCTGGAAAAATAAAAAAGTGTTTTGGAAAAATAAATAATCAAACAGTCCAAGTCCTGACATGTCAAAAGAGAGTATTATGGATATGTATTTAATGTTTGTGTCTAACTCAGCTGAAAACTGTGCCATAGTTGAAGCTCAAAAAAATTTATGTAATACCACTTGTAATAAGTAGATAACAAAATATGTCTTTTTACTGATGGAATGCACTTGTTCACTGAAAGAAAATGACCTAACTATACAGCACTTTTATATTAGGGCTGCTTAACAGAGCCATGATTTTGAGATAGTTACAGGTAACTTTATAGTGGCTGCCAAACAGTTATATTGGCATAACTTTGTTTAACATTTTAGCTAGATGCAGAATATTCTTGATTGGTTTGTTTTGCATGTGTTTCTATGGAAACAAAGTTTGCTGGTGGTGTGTCAGGTCTCAGCTGAGCTGGGTGACCAGGCACGTAGACTTGGTGGGATCAGTTTTGCTTCAGAGGTATTTGTTTGCCTCTTTGCACTCTATTTTTTTTTAATCCCAAGAAAAACTTAACACCATAATACAGGGTCTTGCAAGCTGTATCTTAAACTTACAGTTCTAGATCAATGAAAATTTTCTCAGGGAACATCCACACAAAGTACACAGAAACAGGGGAAAACAGTGGGAGATGAAATCTGTTTCAAAGTCACCAAGGCAGTAATAATTTTTCACAATAGATTAGGTCTTCAGGGGCTTTCAACTGAAAGATTCATAATCTAATTATAATGCCTGTGATATAGCTAATTCCTCTGGTTTACATAATATAGAAATTATTTTTAGCTATGGGGCAAAGTTGTGTTGCTCATATCTGTATCTATAGACTCTTGTGCCAAAAGGCTGCTTTTGGCTGAGCTTCTAACGATAATTCATCTCACTTCTCTTTCTCTGAGCTCCTTATGCTACAGTGTCTTCCTATCCTTGTTTGGACTCAAGTTCTTTCTAAAGGCTTGCTCCTAACAATGATGAGAATTAATGACTGTGTTTCAAGGCTTCCCAGTACATCCTGTCATCTCAGAGTCCGTCTTCTATACTGTAGGTTCTGAGAGGCAGTATTTGTTTTCATGTTTAGTCTCATGCAGTGCCAAGCAATTCATTCTGTTCAACAAACAATGTAACACTCACTGTTACATTTTTGCAAATCTTAAGTCTTTTTAGTTCCATATTCAGAGGAGCAAATTAATATATTTCATATGCATTGTTACGTGTCAATATATATCTGTGCAAAGCAGAAGTCTAATATATTTCAGTGGGGGGAATTCATTTATTAAGCCATGCAAAGCACAGGTTTCTCTTTACTGGCAAAAGCAAACATTTTCTTTGATACTCTAAAGCTTTCTAGTATTTTATATTGCTTTAGCAATTGTAGAACCATAGAATTGTTCAGGTTGGAAAACCCAAGGATGACCTTTAAGATCATCAAGTCTAAATGTTAATATAACACTGCCAAGTCCACCACTAAACCGTGTTGCTACATGCCCCACATCTACAGGTCTTTTAAATATCTCCAGGGATGGTAACCCAATCACTTCCCTGTGCAGCCTGTTCCAATGCTTGACAACCTTCTCTGTGAAGAAATATTTCCTAATATCCAATCTGAACTTCCTCTGGTGCAACTTGAGGCCGTTTCCTTTTCTCTCATATCTTGTTACTTGGGAGAAGAGACTCACCCCCATCTCACTACAGCCTCCTTCAGGCAGTTGCAGAGAGGGATAGGGTCCCCCCTGAGCCTTTTCCTCTCCAGACTAAACCCCCCCAGGTCCCTCAGCTGTTCCCCATCACACTTGTGCTCCAGATTCTTTACCAGCTCCGTTGTCCTTCTCTGGACCTGCTTCAGCGCCTCAATGTCTCTCTTGTAGTGAGGGGCTCAGAACTGAGCACAGGACTCAAGGTGCAGCCTCATCAGTGCCCAGTACAGGGGGATGATCACTGCCCTGGCCCTGCTGCCCACACCATTGCTGATACAGGCCAGGATGCTGTTGGCTTTCTTGTCTGTCTGGGCACAAGCTGCTCATGTTCAGCTCTGTCAGTCAGCACCCCCAAGTCTTTTTCCATGAGCACCTTCCCAGCCACTCTTCCCCAAGCCTGGAGCATTGCATGGGGTTGTTGTGGCCCACGTGCAGAGCCTGGCAATTTGCCTCGTTGAAGCTCATACCACTGGCCACAGCCCATTGATCCAGCCTGACCAAATCCCTCTGCAGAGCCTTCCTACCCTCAAGCAGGTCAACGCTTCTGCCCAACTTGGTGTTGCCTGCAGACTTATGGAGGGTGCACTTGATCCCCTGGTCCAGATCACTGATACAGCTATTAAACAGAACTGTCCCCAGTGTGAGCCCTGGCAAACACCACTTGTGGCTGGACATCAACTGGATTTAACTGCATTCACCAGAACTCTTCGGGCCCGGCCATCCAGCCAGGTTTTATGAAGTGAAGTGTACACCTTCCCAAGCCATGAGCAGGAAATTTCTCCAGGAAAATGCTGTGGGAAATCATGTCAAAGGCTTTACTAAAGTCTAGGCAGACAATATCCACAACCTTTTCCGTCATCCTCTAAGCAAGTCATCTTCTCATAGGAGATGAGGCTAGTCAAGCAGGACCTGACTTTCATAAACCCAGGTTGACTGGGCCAAATCATGTGGTTGTCCTGTATGCGCCATGTGGTTGCACTCAAAATGATCTACTCCATAAGCTTCCTGGCAGCAAGGTCAGACTGAGAAGCCTAAAGTTGCCCATATCCTCTTTCTAGCCAATCTTGTAGATCAGTGCCACATTTGCTAATCTTCAGTCCACTGGTACTTCCTCGTTTAGCCAGGACTGCTGATAAACAATTGAAAGTGACTTGGTGAACTCTTCTGACAGCTCCCTTTGTACCCTGGGGTGGATTCCATCTGGCCCCATAGGACTATGTGTGCCTACGTGATGTAGCAGATTGTTGATGATCTCCCCTTGAATTATGGGGATGTCATCCTGTTCCACATCTCTGTCTTCCAGGTCAGGGGCTTGGGTACAAGTGGTCTTACTATCAAAGCCTGAGGCAAAGAAGGTATTAAGTACCTCAACATTTTCCTCATCCTTTGTCACTATGTTTCCCTCTGCATCCAATAAACAATAGAGAGTCTCCTTAGCCATCCGTTTGTTGTTAATGTATTTATAGAGACATTTTTTATTGTCTTCCTCTACAGTAGCCAAATTTAAGTTTTACTTTCTCCCTGAAAAATCTCACATCCTTCTAGTTCTCCTGAGTTTATTGCCCCTTCTTCCAAACATCATAAACTCTCTTTTTTTTTCCCTTGAATTCTAGCCAAAGCTTTCTGTTCAACCATCACTGTCTTCTTTCTTGCCAACTCAGCTTTTGGCACATCAAGATGGCCTGCTTCCATGTCTTTAAGATTTTCTTCTTGAAGAATGTCCAGCCTTCGTGGACTCCTTTGCCCTTCAGCACTGCCTCCCAAGGGACTGTGTCAATTAGTCTGCTACATAGGCCGAAGTATGGCCTCCAGAAGACCAAGGCAGCAGTTCTGTTGACTTCTTTCTTTGTTTCTCTGAGAGTTGAAAACTTCTCCCATCTTCTTATACAGTATTTCCTCTTCATCCTGGTTGGGTGGACTATAGCAGACTGCCATCACAATATCTGCCTTTTTGGCCTTTCCCCTGATTCTTACCCACAAACAGTCAACCCTTTCACCATCATTGTCAAACTCTAGACAGTCAAAACATGCCCTAACATACAGGGCTCTCCCACCACCTCTCCTTCCTTGCCTGTCCCTTCTGAGAAATTTAGAGCTATCCATTGCAGCACTCTAGTTTTGTGAGTCATCCCACCACAGTTCTCTGATTGCTGCTGTATCACAGATTTCCTGCTGTACAATGATTCCAACTCCTCCTTTTTGTTTCCCACGCTGAGGTCAGTGGCTCAATGTCCAGCTGGAGACCAGTAACGAGTGGTGTCCCTCAGGGGTCGGTGTTGGGACCAGTCTTGTTTAACATCTTTGTCGCTGCCATGGACAGTGGGATTGAGTGAGCCCTCAGCAAGTTTGCTGATGACACCAAGCTGTGTGGTTCGGTTGATAAGCTGGAGGGAAGGAATGCCATCCAGAGGGACCTCAACAGGCTTGTGAGGTGGGCTGATACCAACCTCATGAGGTTTAACCATGACAAGTGCAAGGTCCTACACCTGTGTTGGAGCAATCCCAGGCACAGCTACAGGTTGGGCAGAGAAGAGATTCAGAGCAGCACTCTGGAGAAGGACTTGGGGGTGTTGGTTGATGAGAAAATGAACATGAGCCGGCTTCAGTGTGCGCTTGCAGCCCAGAAAGCCAACCGTATCCTGGGCTGCATCAAAAGGAACGTGACCAGCAGGTCAAAGGAGGTGATCCTGCCCCTTTACTCTGCTCTTGTGAGACCTCACTTGGAGTATTGTGTGCAGTTCTGGTGTCCTCAATGTAAAAAGGACATGGAACTGTTGGAACAAGTCCAGAAAAGAGCCAGAAGGATGATCAGGGGACTGGAGCACCTCCCGTATGAAGACAGGCTGAGAAAGTTGGGGCTGTTCAGCCTGAAGAAGAGAAGGCTGCGTAGAGACCTCATAGCAGCCTTTCAGTATCTGAAGGGGGCCTACAGGGATGCTGGGGAGGGACTCTTCATTAGGGACTGTAGTGACAGGACAAGGGGTAACGGGTTCAAACTTAAACAGGGCAAGTTTATATTGGATATAAGGAGAAAATTCTTTCCTGTTAGGGTGGTGAGGCAGTGGAATGGGTTGCCCATAGAGGTTGTGAATGCTCCATCCCTGTCAGTATTCAAGGCCAGCTTGTACGAAACGTTGGGTGATATGGTTTAGTGTGAGGTGTCCCTGCCCATGGCAGGGGGGTTGGAACTTGATCTTAAGGTCCTTTCCAACCCTAACTATTCTATGATTCTATGATTATATAAATCTGGTTTAAAGCTCTTGCAATGAGCCCCGATAACTCCTGTGCAAAGGTTCTTTTCCCTGTTGAGATAGATGCACCCATCTGTCACCAGCAGGCCTGGTGTCATGTAGACAGACCCATGATCAAAACCCTCAAAGTTCTGCTGGTGACACCAGTCTTGGAGCCAGCTGTTGATCTGCTTGGAGCCAGGTGATCTTCCCTCATCATGCCCTGAAACTGTAAGTATGAGAAGTATCATCCTATTGTCCAAGGGCTCTGAAGTCTCTCTCTCTTGATTGCCCTGGAACTTCTTGTTGCAAGTTCATTGCTGTCTACCTGAAAAATCAATAATGGGTAATAATCTGAAAGCTTACAGGGTAGGAAGCTTTCTCTTCTCATCTTCAACACAGGCCCCAGGGAGGCAGCAGGCTTTCCTAAGAAGTGGTTCTAGTCTGCTTATTGGCCCATCTGCTCCCAAAAGACAACCTCTTGCCTTTCCTTCTTCCCATCTTTAGCAAAGCTTCACAGTATCCATGTATTACAACTTAGCACTGCATGAGTAAATGCAGCCCTATTCTTTCCAGTCTTGGTTCAGCCCTTTCAAAGGAGAGTTTTGTCTGACACTTTTATTGTCCAGATGGCTTGTGATGTGTACAGATGTTATATTTGGTAATACGCTGATTATCAAAACACTGATTATCAGAACATGTCCTATTGCTCTCCTGAGGGTTACAACTTGAGGCATAGATTTGTTAACAAAGATTGGTAGGTTTTAATAAATGCTAACCTACTAATTCTGTAAGTGCAGAGACTTTGTTGTTTTTTTTTTTTTTTTTTTTAAAGATGCTAGATGGCAGTGCTATCCCAGGCTTTATTTTGAACAGCTGGGTTTCATAAAGCTAATTCTGCAAGTTACTAAAAGGGCATGTAAGGTATTACTTTAACTTGACAGCTAATGCATTCTGAGAAATAGACACCATGATGCATACAATAATGTTTCCACTATAAGAGTATTCAGGTTTAGGACTATAAACAAGTCAACTGCACTCGCAATTGTGTCATTTTGTTGCATTTTGTCCTCTGTGTTTCTTCTTCACATGCCTCATTTCATAGTTGTTGAGTTGTGATAGCATGGAACTTGTTACATATTTGATTTTTCTACTCAAATGTTGATAATGGTACTTCAAATACTTTATTAAAATTTAAGAATTGGAGATCAAAAAATGGGAAAAATATACTTTTTAAAAAACTGGAATCATTTTTTTCATAAACATTATGCCACTCATGTTGAAAGTTGTAAAATAATTATTTTGCAGTTCTGCAGAATATTTAGATATCTCTGTAGTGATAGTGCTTTCAATTTTCTTTGCTCATTTTAACTTCTGTTTAGTCTATGGTTTACCTTTCTTTTATATATCAGGGATTTGATGCTGTTACCTGTCAACAAGTGAGGGCTCATTTTAGAAAATACATTTTACACCTAAAAAATGGGGGGAGGCAACAAAAAAGCAGTCTTTGCAGTAAAAGACTCTAGTAACATGCAAAGTCACTCCTGCTGCATAAAGATTTGTGACTTGAAAAAGTTTATACAATGTTATTGACTATTCATTCTCTGTTTAGTTAGTATCGAATTCCCTTCTTTTGTTTATTGTGCAGTAAGCTTACAAAGAAACTGCAAATTCTCAGCCTTTTGGGCAGACAGTTGGATATCGTGTCTAAGCGTTCAGAGCAACCAAACGGAACCTGCACCGTTCTGACCACTGGCTGGGTCACCGGCTGGGGTTTAAAGACTCACCTGAGTAACTCGAGAAATCCCTTCAATCTCCCCTTTTGATTTGCCTTTCACAGGCCAGTACTTTTTATTTCTTCTCATCTGTCTGCTATCATGTTAACAAGCAAAGGAGAATCTCAGCAGTTCATTAACAGTATAATAAAATGGGATTTAGATTTCAGTATTTGAAGAATGGCTTGCTCTTAAGGTTTTAAGCTTTCGTCTCATACTCGCATTGCCCCAGTGATCAAAAAAGCCCCAAATCTCACAATGTACGACATTGGCCCGTAGGTGAACGAATTGTTCATCTAAGCTGTCCAGTTATAACTGGCAGAACATACAGTGTATAATGAATGTAATGTAAAATTTTGCCTATTTCTCTGTAATACTGTAATATTAAATAATGAATATTCTGTGGGGCTTTTCTCAGGTAATTATTTCCATCTAAATAAAGCTGAAGATGCAAAGTCTAATTCAACACAGTTGAATAGAGAATATCCCAAATTCATTCTAGACATGACTTAAGTGAACTGATGAGGTGAATTTGGCCTTGTGTGTCCGCATAGGAAAACTCATACTTCCTCCTGGAAACCCAATGCAAATGTAACCTAAGATTATTCCTTTGAAAATCTGCACTGGGTGATGCTCTCAGGTGAATATTGTAGTAAATACTTCATGACTGTTGAGAGATTTTCTTGACAATGTTGCGTTTAGTTCCTAGACGAAAATAAACACTGCTTTGTAAAAAATAAGACAGGAGCAAACATTGGTAGGTTATTTATTGTTGATGGAACAACTATCGTGTAATGCACTACCTAAACATTTGCAAGTTAATATACTCTGAAATACTGCAAAGCTTTCTATTTTTATAAGGCTGCATTATTGCCTTCAAATGATGCTTCTGTATGTATTTAATCAATTCTAATATATTTTTTCTGAGCAAGAGTAATGAGAGTGCCAAACATGGCAAATGGAAAAACTCCATCTATATATAAAACTGTAGATTCTACTCAAAACTGCAATTCACCAAGTATTCTGGCAACATATACAGTGATATCTCCAAGGCTAAACAGTTATGTTTATTAGTTTGTCAGCTGTTCCTAATTCTGCATAATTTAGATGCTGTGAACTGGAGAGGTGTGCATTATTTATCAATAATGTATGTGTGGATTAGTTTCATGTGAGAGAAAGCTGAGTAAATAAAACCACTGTAATGTGTGCTATCTATTATTAATCACTGCAACAGAATAACCCTTAAAATATCACAGTACACAATAGGCACCAGCAACAATTTTTAAGACTTGTGACATATTCTATACTAAGTTTTTGAGAACCTTATTTAAATTTTTGTGCTGTTATGTCTAAAAATACTCGAATGTAGGATTTGATGGGATTATTTTTTTTAAGAAGAAATATTTGTTAATTTTGCTTATTCTAATTTTAATCCATGTAGCAAGGGAGAATTTAAAATTAAAGCCTCCATGCTTCAGAAATTTCCATAACATATTAAGGCACTTGCTGGGAATTTCATTGGTTTTCCATATAGATATACATTCTATCCAGGCAGCTTTCAGTGCATGGTCAGGACTGAAACTGGCAGAGGCTGAGCCCATCTTAAGGAAGTTGCATTCTTCTTACCAAACTGCTGCCTAGAAAATGACCCAGAATTAATATCAGTTCCATACAGAGGAAAACCTCAAGATGGAATCCAAACCAGCTGGTTAGAATCACTCAAGCCAGTCTGGGTGAAATGTGGTAAACAAAGGTGGGTTTCATTCTGGTCTTGCATATTTTATGTATTTTATTCAGGATTTCAGTGAGGGATCTCAATTTGGAAACCTCATGAAGCGCCAAGTGGGTGGGACATTCAATCACGGCCATCTTATGAGTGGTGAGAATGTGGGTTTGTGCTGAGAGGTAGGTTGCCTGCAGAAAGAAAGGATGATGCTTGCTTCTGAAGTCTGTTCAGGAGACTGCAGTTTTGCATGCCATGCTGCAAAAAGCCTCGCTCCTTCTTGCTGTCTTTTTCACCTTGATGAATTTTTATTTTTTTATTTGTTTAGTGGAATGGTTTCATCGAGAGGGTCTGAAACCATCAATTTCTCATCTGACATAGTTATCAGACCAGCCAACACCTGGAGGGCTTTGGCATACCTGGGGGCATGAATTCAAATGTCCTCAGAAAATTATTTAATAATCTACATGTTTGTTCTGATTTGTTCTTGGTGTAAAAGGGAAGGTAGTTCTTCCACACATCTAAATGAAAGAAATTGCTACTGCCTTTTACGGAGATACTTCTTCAGCTTGTGTTCAGAAGATGTGCTCAGAGAATGAGCACTTGGTAAGAGAAACAGGGTGACCCCAGATACAGAGCTCTTCTTACCTGCCTCCAGGTATCAATGCCTGAGGTTGATGATAGAATGAGTGGAATCTATACCATAATACTTTTGAGTAAATCTTGGGAGCAGGTGGATTGTGCCCCAAACTCCATTAAGTACAGAGACTTGATCTCCCTTGTCCATAGCAAGATACTTGCTAGCAATGTCTGAATAAGACATCTACATTGTAGACTCTCATTGCTCATTGGAAGAGGTTTGGCCCCAAGAGCGCTGGGTCTATATCTGGTCTTAGGTAAATGGTAAGTAAAGCAGGGAGAAATGTAACACTTCAGAAAAAAGCTGTTTAGTCTGTGCCAAACTGGAAATAGATATTCACAATAATAGGGGCACTGCAAATTTTAGGAAGTCAAAGAATGATTTTCAGGGCTATTATTTTGGAATTAAATACATAAATTGCTCTTAAAAATAGTATCAAGCACCTAAAGACTATTTTTTTCTTTTTTTCTTTCTTTTTTTCTTGTTTTTTTAAAACCTGAGCCACTATATGACTATCCTATGTATTTCCAGATTTAAGCCCAATGCTAAAGGGCTGATCTGCCTGCACTTGAGACAACTTTTGCCATTACCTTCAACAGAAGCAAAATTGGTTTTCATTTGTGTGCACACATAGTAAATCTGAGGTATCAACAAGGCCTTCCTGACACTACAGTACTTTCTAAAAAACTGTTTCATTTTTAACCAAGTTAATTAGTTTCCAAGTGAGTAGGATGCTTTTATACCCTTTTAATATTCTCTTTGCAGTGTGTTGGTTGCCTGGGGTTGAAGTGTTTTTGATTAACTATATGCGATAATGAAAACCATGAGAACGACCTTATGCAGAAGTTCTCTCTTTCTGATGTTACATATAAAACAGCGGAAGTCTTACAATATTTAACACATAGCTTTTTCTCTCCTCCTGCTCATTCCCCAACACCCTCCAAGCCAGAGAAAAAGCTAATTATGGAAGTGTTAGAAATGGTGGTATACCAAGACTTCAGCCTTCTATAAGGTATGTCCAAGCTGAGAATTTGACTACTTTTACTGGGAAGAAGGGACAGCACTGACTGATAAAGACACAAAGCAACTTCAGTGAGAGCTGCTTTGGCTACTATCATGTCCTTCAGTCTGATCATGCATAGCATTCTGCTGAGCACATGTATGCTTTGTGCTTGTTAATGAAACAAGCAGGACACCCTGCTCCACTTGCACATTTGTTATTTCTTCAGCTAAATGTTGTTGGATGTTGGATCTTTCCTGAAGCCTATGAAATGGAGTATCACTAGCCTGATGGGACTAAATAAGATGTCTAAATACTAGGGTCTGAGAAAACAGTACTGACTGACTGTTTTGGATTCTATGTTATGGGCCTCATTTTTCATGTTAATTTACAGTGCAAAAATACTTTTGAGTACAGATGATTCTCCTGTAAAAACATGCATGGGAGGGTGCAGTCCCTGATAAAGATCTGAAGTGATCTGATTCTTCCCCCAGTGAAATGGGCAGGAGTTTTGCAATTTCGTTTAATCAAGAAAGGACTGAATTCCTTAAAATAAGGAAACAACCTTGATAGGCATATTTTGCTGTTTTACATGGATTTAAATTTGTATTAAATAGGTGAATTACAATGGTATTCAGATTCACCTTTGTAAGTATTTTAAGGCTATGAAGTTTATATCAGACTGAAAATCTCTACCTCTTTCACTAGTGGGAGGTCACTAGTGGGAGGAACTCTCTAAACTGCTGATATAGATGGCAATATGCCAGTTTGCTCTGTATGAAGTTCTGAGCTCTTGGCAGATATTATTCCAGCTGAACTGGGGGGGGCAGGCAGCAAATCTGATGGCCAGAGTTCCTTACAACAACACAGAAAGGCTTAGAGAATTAGATGTCTAAAAATAGCTGTGGCTGTGATGTTGAAATATATTATGTAGTGTATTAAGCTTGCTGGATATTGTTATATGTTGTGTCAAGAGGCTACGTTGCAATGTGGTTTTGTACCCATAGGAATTTTGCTGCAGACTGTCACTTTAAGCAGGAACTGAAACCCATATATTACTATTTGGCATAAGCTCAGAGAAAGATTTGGGCATATGTTTTATTTCCTTGTAATTAATTTTTTTTTTTTTTCTTTTTAGGAGCAAAGCTATGCCCAGAATGGAAAAGAAGAATCAAGTACAACTGAGAATTCATTGATTCTGTTTTATGCTAACAAAATGACCTCCAAACTGAAGCCAATTTAGATCAAAACAAACCCTGTTGGAGATTTTAGATTGTAGATTTGAGCATTGCAAACTAAAACTGCATGTACTCTGGGCATAAACTGTTTTGAAGCGAAAAATAATTCTACAGCAGTTAAAACTGCTGTGTATACTCCTGCCAAGGCCACGTTATTAGGGCTTTGTAAAATGCTGCATTGGGCTAAGAACTTCTTATAGCTTGTTGGCTTGTTACAGTTAGGGGAATCAACTTTTGTTGGTGTGTATTTGTTAATTAATTTCACATCATTTGGCAAATGGGCAAACATTTCAGTACAGGACTGTATGTAATCACCCTCTCTGTAGAAAAAAATCAAGAAGGTATTAAATAAAGCTGAAACAGCCTTTGTCAACTCCAGCAGAAGAACAGTGGGTACAACAGCAATTAGTAAGAACTGGTCCCATCTTTTTTTTTTTTTTTAAAAGGCATCTCCCTGTCTCATTAAAATCCTTCCTCTGAAACCACAGTTATCTGTTGCTTTACGGATGCTGTACTACAAAGTTGCTAAATTGCAGGAATCAAATTAACCCTCCATACATTCAGATTAGTGTTTCTCTGAAGTAAACACTGCGTAAATGTTCAAAGTAAGTGCAGTGGCTTTGAAAAGGTGTTTGGGATAACTGTAATATTAGTTTTTACTACAGCAGTATCCTGATGGCAAACAGACACATCGCAGCATGTCACCTTTTGGCAGATAACTGCTGGGCTGTTTGCATCCCTACTGGCTCTGTTTAGGATTCCAGATTATAAATCTGGGTAGAATTTGTCCAGTTGTGTAGAAAGAACATTTCTGTGAAAGTTAATGGGAAATTTACCGTTGGGAGAAAAGGTAGGAGATTGTGCCAAAAATTACTCAAAGCTGATTCTCAATTCCCATTTAAATATTAGTAGCCTGATACAGCTTAAAACCTTCTGTTGCTTTAAAAATCAGAAGTAACACTTTGTCAAATGTGAGAAGTATGAGTCAGCTTTCTACTGGCTAATTGTAAATGGTACAAAACAATATTTTAAGAACATTTGTGACTAATTTAATGTTACATACTTGTTTAATTAGATGACCTTTAAATACAAGCCCAAATTATTTTATAAATATTTAGCTTTCCAATAAAGCTAAATCCACATATCAGTCTTTTGATAGGAACCATCTGCAACATTTGAATTTTCTGCATGTTCAAATTCTTATTTATACTTTTGCTTTAATACTGAAAGCAATGCTTTTTTTTTTTTTTTTTTTTTTTACCAAAGACAACAATGTGGCATCTAGATGAGATCCCAGCTCTATGGCATGACACAAGGCATAAAACTTAGATGATTAAAGGCAAGGCAAACATGGATAGGAACTTGGAATTAGACAACTGCTAAATTTCCTTGTTGATCATGCACATTTTGGAAATGCAAGTGCTGTAGGAGTATGACAAAAATCACAGAGACAATATACTGATTGATATATCCATGAAAATTATTTTGAAACTAGAAAATCATTTTTGTAAGAACAGTAAAACAACACATGACTAGAAAGGTTCTAGTGGTAACAGTTTTTCATTTGTCAGTAAGCAAAAAAAATTTTGTGGGAAGCTACTGATCTAAAGCAGTAATGAATATGTCTTTCAGTCTCTTACAACTTTCTTCATTTTACTTTTTATGCCCTCTGTTGATATACCCTTAAACTATAGCAATGCCATCTGAATTTTAAAGTTAAGCTATTAACTGAATTATTGCTTACCATTTCACCTGTTCAAGTTAGATTTAATAAACCAAACATTCCGTTACAGGAGATGAAAGGTATATATTTCCTGACAATAATAAATACAGTTCAAAAGGGCTCTTGTGTTTTCTCTGATGTGGTTTGTGTGCTTTGCTGTTAAACTTTAGGATAAACATCTGTTGTCTATGTGGATTTTCCCTGATGGTTTGATGTCAGGTGCACAGATTAGGACTTAATCCTGCTAACTTCTGCTCAAAAAAATAACCACCAGTAATCAGTGGTTATCCACAAACCACGATTTTCAGAATAGGGCCTTCTCTGTTTTCTGAATAGAGAATGTAAATTGTTTAATCTGAATAGCTTTTGGCATGCGGTTGCTTCATATATAACTCATACGTAAATGATACTTGACACTAAGAAAAGTGTTGCACTAAATGTAATTGCTCACATTAGAAATGGAGGTATTTTTTGAAAAGACAAAGCTAAAAATCTAGCTAGGCACTTTTTCTCCCTCAGACACTTGCTATATTTTTCAGCTCTGACTCTGAGATGTACAAATACAAAGGTATTTCATTAAACATTTCATGAAAAACATATTTTAAATGTAATATATGGTACACACATAGAAACCACTTTCATGAAGTATGTTCAGAGCTTAATGCATCCTTAGCTTTATTGCTGTTGTTTGTATTTCCAGAATGTTGACTTTATAAAAAAAAAAACCAACCTGTGTCAGCTCCCTTATGTGTATGTTTATTTTCTTCTGGTTTTGGTATTTGTAAAAAGCTTCTGGTTCTCTTGTCTTAATGAGTCTGTCTGTTGAAAAAGTTGGTGAAGCTGGTGTACCTTTATAGCAGTCTCTCTAAGCTTGATCTGCACAGAGGAGTTTTACAGATTCTTATTATTGCAAAATTAGGGGACTAATTTCTCCTGTTTTCCCCTCACCCTGAGCAATTGCGTGGGGAGCGGGAGCATTATAAGGGGGATGAAAAGCTTCAGCATACTCACCCTGCAGGTCAGAGGATATGGAAGATCACAGCTGTGTCTACCTCTTGGATCTGGATCTTATTAATGTCGTCAAGCAGTGAATCCTCTGTAGCTGTAGGCTGGACTTTCCCTGCTGTTAACAGGCCTCAGAATGAACTGAAGTTCAACAAACTTTCTGCAGCTAAGTAAACTCAGCATTACTCAAAAGTTTTCTCCAGAGCCTAAGACGACAACAAATGGGATAGTGTTAGTACAACAACCCCATGGAGCTGTTTGATGTCTGCAAATTGACTGGAGTGCGAAAGTGTATCTCTTGGGAGCTGCCCCTCCTCCTGGCCATAACCTGCCCCTCTGTAAAGGAGGCGAAGTTGCAGAGGCTGCAGTGCTATGGAGGGAGGGCAGGCATGGTTCGGCTCTCATGTTGCCCACTAACTCTTCTGCCGTCTTAACCATAGCAAGCTCTGCCTTTGCTACCTGGCACATTCTGGTTATCCTTCATGTGATATGGACAAATTGGAGACCAGGGGAGAGGAGCACAAAATGCCCTTCTGCAGAATAGAATATAAAACAAAAGATCCAAGCTAGAAAGAGAGGGGAGTGTGTGGGAAAAGAACAAAACCAAAGTCAAGTCATTCTGCCTCCCCGTTTCTTTGTTTCATTTGGTGGTTAATAAAGAGTGAGCTCCTTTCCATGAAAAGTGTTCATGATAAATCTGATACCTTTCTATTGTACTGTATTTTGCTATCTATAGACGGTCTAAACCTGGGAATGCAGCTTCAACAGATACCCTATTATAACAAGCTGAACCTAAAATGCTTGGGAAAATATTGCTTTAATGTCTACAGAGTTCTATGGCTTTCCTGTGATGAAAACTCTCTGTCTGTTATTAGAAGATTTTTTTCAATAATGTGCAGCATTTAAGAGCATCATTGTTAATTAGCCCAATCATATTGCTTGCCTAATGCCAAATGTTTTCAGAATGTCATCAAATTGCCAGTAAGAATGGATGGCAAAAAAATAAATGTAAAATAGCTTCTTTTTCATTAGAGGTCCCCAGTGCTGCTATTTTTAAAAAATCTTGGTCTATAGTAAGAAGTTGAGCTAAATACAAGAGACTGGTAACCCCAAGGGTATTCTGGGGAGACACAGGAACTCCAAGTGACTACAGATGGAAGTATCATCTGAAAGTGATACTACATTAAGTGACTGCAACACCAAGACAAAAAGAAATTTTGGAAGATCACATAATAAGGAGGTGGGGTATTTTTCCTCTCACTGCTGCTTTACTTTTTTTTTTTTTTGGAAAGCAAATCTGCTTGCCTGTGTATCTTACCTCTTTATCTGTGAAATATGGAAGCGATAATAAAAGATACTTGGATGCCACACTTCAGTAATGACAAAACATGTCATAAGCATGGAAAAATATTGACATATATTTTCTTCTAGGTGAAGCTGAAGCACACAGATTAAAACTGTCAGAGGATGTTAATGAGGCATTTGGTACTGCAGTCCAAGTTTCTGGCTTTCAGTTGCCTAAAAAAATGTATGTGTCCTGCCTCAGTGGATTCTTGTTTATAGATCCTTATACAGCAGTGATGCCTACAAAGAAAGAGGAAAAACGAAGGTATGAAAGGTACACTGCAAAGAAAGAATATTCATATATTCTTATAGCAATCGGCAGATTAGGGAGTCTAAACTAATGACAGCACAAGGCAAAGATTTTAAATTTTGTGTCATTAAATAATTCTTTCTACAGATCTGGAGCCTTTATTCTAAAGAACCTCACAGAACTTTGACAAATAAATACTAGATTGAATTTTCAAAGGTTTCCTTAGCTTTAGTGGGATCCTACTTAGAAAGCAAGAGTATCTTTAAAATATACATGAAGACCTATATCCCCTGTAACAGCAGCAGAACATAAAATTTGATGCATGTACCAGGCCAGGCTTATTGAAACGGCTCTGGGACTAAGGTAGTTCGTGCCCTGGATTTGCCAAAGAGTAGGTTAAGACCACACTCCCAAACATTCCAGTGGTATTCAGTGAAACATTACAGTGGTATTCAGTGAAAAAGAGTTACATTTTATTGGAAAAAGAGTCTGCTCACAGAATAGTGCCACCTATCACCATATTAGGACATCAGTCTGTGTGGCTGGAGGAAAGAATGTGACTCATCCACCAGCCCTACACACCGCAGAATCCTAAGTTGGAAGTCTTCCACCCAAGAGTTGGCTAGACATAGCTGTAACATCCCTATAAAATGCCAAAGTCAATCTAAAATGAGGGTAGTTTGTGAGTGTCTTTTAATTCCTCCCAGAAGAGCTCTCCATTCGAAGTCTGATTTAGCAAAAAGGTAGTCAAGGGGGGTGAAAGGTTTGGCCTTTGTAATACAAAAGCCTGTTCAAGGTTTCAGTGGTGGGTTTTGTGGCATGTAGTATTTTGGTACAGACTGTTTTTTGAGACTGAATTTCTATAAGCAAATTAAAAAGGGTTTGGAAGTCTGAGTTGAGTTCTGAATTGATATCCCCAAAATCAACCTCAGATACTTCAGTACTTTAGTTTTACTTAGCTAATTTATGATGTTGTTGACTTTTAAGTGCTCTTGGCCTGTTCTGGATCATGAACTTGGAAGTCTTTTAGCCACTAAGTAAGAATTTTCTGCTGGAACTGAAAGCTGCTTTCTTAGGGGGGCTTACTGGAACTGGAAGCCAGTTTACTACAGTTTTCCAGACATCCCATCTGTAAGAAAAAATGTGTTACAGAAAAGAAAAAAAGACAGTTAGAAACTACATTTTTAAAAGAACTATGTTGCACATCTTATTATTTTTAAAATCTAGTTGTGGGTTCATAGAAAAATACATTATTGGTCTTCCATGGTGTTTTTTGCATGTTTCCTGATACCTGTTGGAGTGATAAAAGCAAGAAAAAAAAGTCTGCCACCCATTAGAACATAAATCTAAAATGTCTATTCAGCATCAGTTTGAAAGTTCTTGTAAAGAATCTAATTCTGATGTCATTGCAACCAGATGAAGTAAGTTTATATAGAGACAACATTATGTGCTGTTGAGTATCTTCTTTGAAAGATGTGCAAATGAATTGTGAGATCTGAGCCTATATCTTCTAGACTGTCTTGGAAAACACTGAATGGCATGTACTTCTGATAAAACTAAAAGTCCCAAATCAGAAGCCTGAAGAGGAGTAAGTCAAGATGGTCAAAACTGGTTTAAGGAATGTAGACCTTCAATTTCACTTGCTTTTGTGAAAGTCACTTATAAATTCTCAGTTTATGTATGTGTTTTTCATATTCCTCCTTAACAGTCTAGCCAAATGACCAAAGAGTTTACTTCTGCTCATTTCACACTGTTATCACCTGCTCCGGGTTTACTTCAGTTTTTTAGCTTTCTTTATAGATTTGGACTGCAGATTAGGGTAGTTCAACACAGCTGAAAAATGAACACTGCTATATTACCTCATTTGGACAGATCAGATAATGCTGGAAGGAAGAATTAAACTGGTGATAAAAACTGCCAAGACTGTGAAGAAGGTTGTGAGGAACAAATTCTCTTTCACATTTTCTATGTGAGAAGAGAAAAAGTACTACTGCAGATTATTTCTTCAGCTATTCTGTGGCTCTAGGGTGTTATCCTTGCGATTTCTTTCAGGGAAGTTTCTTTGGTGACAGAGCAGTTTGGAAGAGTACAAATAAGATGAACAAAGAGCAGAACAAAAGTTGTTCTTATGAAATACCAGCAAAACCAGAAGGCTTGCATATTCTTCCTCTATTGAATATTCAACTTGTTAGACACCAACCTCATCCCAGATACAAAATGAGGAAATTTTTGTGCCTTTTCTTAAATTATTATTTTTCTATAGAAAGCTTTCTGCTTTTTTAATTATTAATCTTAAGAAAGACAAGGTAAATAGGAAAAGCAGCAGTCAGGGGATGTTAGTGCTGAATTTACTTAACACCCTCACAAAACAGTGAGAAGGAACAGGATTAAGTCAGGATTTTGATTACATTCCTATTAGGTAGTTGCTAAATCTGATAACCCAGGCAGTCTTTTTTCAGGCCACCTAGATTATTTATTTATATTTTTTTAATTGTTCCCTGTCTTATGCTTATTTGTGTCAATTAAAGATGTTGCCACTGACTTGAAGGAGAACATAAAGGTTTGGATTTATATCCTGAATGAGGTCCCTGAATGCATAGGGTCAACAGAGTCCTCAAGGAAGCTAATACTTCTTTATGCTCACCAATTATGAAAGCCAAAGTCTAAATACAAAATATGTATTATAAATGCTCATCCCATTTATCACTGCCTTCTATAAATTTGCCTTCAGAAATACCCTTGACATCTTTGAAGGTAAAACATTGCACAGGCCAAGTGTTAATAGCCACACTAAGACAAATTCAGCTTGTAGTTCTATCAGCATAAATACAAAGTTATAGTGTTGCCTTTCAGTAGGCCCTGGGGAGGAACAATGCACATCCACTGAGAATTCACAATAATTCAGATTGCTGTTGTTGTTCTTGAAACATTAAAGTGAATGATGAAAACGAGGAAACGAGTGCTGGCAAGAGATTAGCAAGAGGCAAACTGCATGCAGCCATGTCCATGCAGCTACCCTGCTTCGCCTCCTTTGCTCATGACCTGCAACGCCCTGAACACTCTAGTCCCAAATCTTTGCGGAAAAGCAGTTACTAGCTGTGCCAAACTGTGTGATGCTTTTGTGCTCTGAATACATGTCCTCCAGGGGCTAGGATGAAACCACTGCATTCATTTGCACTTGAGTAAAAACTACATTGTTTTTGCAGTCATTTGGCATCATGTTCAAAAAATATAAGGTCAAATTCAGCTCTAGTGTTGCAACTCAAATGATTTCAATGGCATTTTGCCCACCTACATCAGAGCTGAATTTGGCTCATCATCTGGATCTACTTAGTGAATACTGTGCTAAATGTTCAATGCCTTGCACAGGGTTTTAGTTATGTGCTTACCATTGAACTAAATGGGAATTGTATTCTTAGGATCTTATCCAGATTATGAGACTGTAGGATTGTGAAGGGAGCTGTATTTTTGTTAGTTTGTGCAGCACCACACTAGAACTGAAATCCTTTTTAAAGGGATTTTATTTTAAAATTTTGACTAGACTTATTAGTTAACAGTTATCTGCAAAGTTTTGATGATCAAGGGAGCAACACAGTAAGACAGAAGCCTTCAGGAATGGATTCATTACATATCATAGAATCATAGAATAGTTAGGGTTGAAAAGGACCTTAAGATGATCTAGTTCCAACCCTCCTGCCATGGGGAGGGACACCCCATGCTAAAGTATGCCATGCAAGGCTCTGCCCAACCTGGCTTTGAACACTGCCAGGGATGGAGCATTCACAACCTCCCTGGGCAACCCATTCCAGTACCTCGCCACCCTAACAGGAAAGAATTTCTTCCTTATATCCAATCTAAACTTCCCCTGTTTAAGTTTTAACCCATTACCCCTTGTCCTGTCACTAGAGTCCCTAATGAAGAGTCCCTCCCCAGCATCCCTATAGGCCCCCTTCAGATACTGGAAGGCTGCTATGAGGTTTCCATGCAGCCTTCTCTTCTCCAGGCTGAACAACCCCAACTTTCTCAGCCTCTCTTCACACAGGAGGTGCTCCAATCCCCTGATCATCCTCATGGCCCTCCTCTGGACTTGTTCCAACAGTTCCATGTCCTTTTTATGTTGAAAGAACTGCACACAATACTCCAAGTGAGGTCTCACGAGAACAAGCAGAGGGGCAGAATCACCTCCTTCCACCTGCTGGTCATGCTCCTTCTGATGCAGCCCAGGGCATGGTTGGTTTCTAGGCTGCGAGCGCACACTGCCGGCTCATGTTCATTTTCTCATCAACCAACACCCCCAAGTCCTTCTCTGCAGGGCTGCTCTGAATCTCTTCTCTGCCCAACCTGTAGCTGTGCCTGGGATTGCTCCCACCCAGGTGTAGGACCTTGCACTTGGCATGGTTAAACTTCATCAGGTTGGCATCAGCCCACCTCACAAGCATGTTGAGGTCCCTCTGGATGGCATCCCTTCCCTCCAGCCTATCAACCGAACCACACAGCTTGGTGTCATCAGCAAACTTGCTGAGGGTGCACTCAAGCCCACTGTCCATGGCAGCGACAAAGATGTTAAACAAGACCGGTACCAACACTGATCCCTGAGGGACACCACTCGTTACTGGTCTTCAGCTGGACATTGAGCCACTGACCTCAACTCTTCGCGTGCGGCCATCCAGCCAGTTCTTTATCCACCAAGTGGTCCATCCATCAAATTGATGTCTCTCCAATTTAGAGACAAGGATGTCGTGTGGGGCAGTGTCGAAAGCTTTGCACAAGTCCAGGTAGATGACATCAACTGCTCTACCCCTGTCCATCAGTTCTGTAGCCCCATCATAGAAGGCCACCAGATTGGTCAGGCAGGATTTCCCCTTAGTGAAGCCATGCTGGCTGTCACCAAGCATCTTGTTGTTTTTCATGTGCCTTAGCATGCCTTCCAGGAGAATCTGCTCCAAGATTTTGGCAGGCACAGAGGTGACACTGACAGGTCTGTAGTTCCCTGGGTCATCCATTTTCCCCTTCTTGAAAATGGGGGTTATATTTCCCTTTTTCCAGTCATCAGGAACTTCACCTGACTGCCATGATTTCTCAAATATGATGGCCCGTGGCTTAGCAACTTCATTGGCCAGCTCCTTCAGGACCCGCGGATGGATTTCGTCATGTCCCATGGACTTGTGTACGTTCAGGTTTTTAAGATGGTCTTGAACCAGATCCTCTCCTACAGTGGACCTAGGGTCTCCATTCTCACAGTCCCTACTGTCTGCCTTCTAAGACTTGGGTGATGTGGTCAGAACATTTGCCAGTGAAGACCAAGGCAAAGAAGTCATTAAGAACCTCAGCCTTCTCCAAATCCAGGCTAGCCAGTTCTCCTGATAGCTTCTGGAGAGGGCCCATGTTGTCCCTAGTCTGTCTTTTATTCGCGACGTACCTGTATCACCATGTGTCCAGCCAAAAGTGATCAAGTTGTTTTGGCCATATTTGTTTTTCATAGAAAATTAAGTTTCCAAACAGAGGATATTTTCAAAAAGCATTTCATTTTCTAGGACACCCCCCCCCCCCCCCCCCCTTGATTTCCTACAAATCTATTAGGACCTTGGAAATGCTTGAATTTCTGGTGGTCAAAATGTCTTCCTCTGACAGAGAACTCTCTCACTGTCTCTAGCCTACCTAAACCAAATGCTTGACTTGCCACCCTCCAAGATCTTTTCAAGACCAGTATGCTAATGGAGTCTTGGAACAACATCTTTCTTTGCATTTCCAGGCATGAAAGCTTTCTAGAAGATAAATTAATGAATATTTTAGTTGAAGAAAGGAATCTAATTTTCTTACTGTCCTCCCACTCTTGCCTGATATTATTTCAGATTTCATTAAACCACATAAAAACAATGACATGAAATTACCTATATAAGGCACATAGCTTTAGATTTATTTAGCAGTTGTCTTCATGTAGTTGCAATTTCTCTGTCCTGTTTATTTTTAAATTAAGCAATGGTGTTCATAAATCTTATCATCTGGGACAGTTTCATGATTCTGTAGCCTTTTTGAAGCTCTAAGTACACGTGAAATACTTGTGCTGACTCTTTTTTCTCCCCTGGCTGGCAGCTCAGTAGTTACAGGGTGTGTGAGAAATAAAACAAAACACAGGGTGGGGAGGAAGGATGTGGTGAACATGTCAGGGGTGAATTCTGCAAGAATTACACATACAGAATACTTCTTAATCGTGGCAAAATGATCCTTTAAGGTCAGTGGGACAACACATGGAAAAAGACAACTCTACATGAGAAGGTTTTTCAAACCAAAATAAATGAAGTAGAAATGCAACTGCATAAAACTAGCATTGGATTGTGGCAATAAATGCACTGGGATTTTAAATTAAAATCTTTGCAGAGAGGAGCTATACTCCTGGGGGATGTATGGTTGAGAATACTGTGGGTGACCAAGAATTAGTTATTCAGAAACCAACGCAAGGATACTGGGTTCATTGCAGTTTATGCTGCAAAAGTTAATTCCGGGAGAATAAGAACTGTGAGGCTGCCATGAGTCAGAGATACAGGAGATGCCTTAGAAGAGAGAACCAAAAAAGCAGGAAACGGTAGTTGTAACTGCAGTTCTCAACATTTGCTATTATATTTTCCAAAACAATAGAAAACCAGATTTGATCTGGTGCATTACTAGAAGAAGCTTACAACAGAGTTCATTATTATTGACAGAATGTCAGTCAGGAAGATTTTATGTTGTATCACCTATAGAAGATGATGTAGAACTTTGGGAACAAAATACATAATACATTTTGTTTCTGGCTATAACTAAAGTGAGGAAAAACTGACTGTGGAATTCTCTTTGGGTACGCCAGTGAGAAGTAAGGGATTTAACCCAAGTTTTTGTTAATGAAGATGTTCTAAAACAGATTATTTCAAATGTTTATATGGAATAGATATTAGAAATAGAGGTATTTGGAAGGAACTGGAAGGATCCTGAAGTCATCCAAATATATATTCCCAATTCAGAATTCACATCTTAACACACAGGAAGAGAAAGCAAGTTTAAAGGAACTTCATCTATGCTCCTGCGCCTCCAATTTCAGAACTGGAGGTAGCTGGGAAATTTCTTCAAGCCTGTACACAGGAGACTTGTATACAGTTTGGATGAGTGGCCAGTGCCATTGTTGTAGTACCAACTGAATGAGTGACTTTTGACAGAGGACCAACAAAAAGGATTTGAATTAGTGAAGAAAGGATTTTTATGAACTAGATTGTATTTAAATTTCCAAATTGATCCTAGTCACTTGCAGCTTCTGTATGGGAAATTACTTTTTATGCAATGCTGAAAGTTGCTGTGGGATTTGCACTTGAATAAATTGAGCTTGATTGGTGCAGAGTTTGGAGGCTGCAAATTAAACACTTAAAGTCTTGGTGAAGACTTTAAGTGCTAGAACATAAAAATAACTTTTGTTGTCTTTGTTATTGTTCTATTATCCGTTACTTTCACAGAGCTTAGTTTTGCACTTCTGCTTTCCTGTGGCTTAACAAAAAGGCACTGATAATTATCAGGGACCACTCTAGGTAGCTATTGATGCAGAGTTGTTACATCTCTGCCTTCAGCACAGTATTCCTGAATATAAGGCAGTTCTGAGCTGCAATTAAAGACAGCAGAAGCCCAAAAGAAATTAAAAGAATTATGTGCCCATCCAGGAAGCAGAAAATGCTTGGCTCTTGATTAGAACAAGTAGGAAAAGAATTCTAAACTTAATCCCTTTTGGAGAAAGCCTAGCCTGGCAATTAAGAAACTAAACAGTTTATTCTTGTTGATTCCAAAACTAAGAGCTCATTCCTTTGTTGAAGACCTGATGCAGAGATTTAAGAAACGTCCCAGAGGGATGAAGAGGGAATTTGGAACTAATCCATCAAGTTTAATGCCTAATAAGAGATGGCTTGTGGAGGAGAAATTGCCCAGGACTTTAGAGATTGCCTTGTAAACTGACAGATTTGGCTAGAAGATGCTGATAATCTCAAAGAACAAGCAATGCTTTCTGGCAGAAATTTAGCAGAGAGCTAACAAAACCTACTCAGGAGACATGCTATTTGTATTTCAGGAGTTTGGACAAAAATAAAAGTTTTGTAGATTTTGTGTAAATGAAAGGGAAAGGTAGTAGAAAACGGACTGCAATCAGAAGCCTGGGTATCGAAATCCACCACTTTTTATACTGTCATCTTTCACAATATATCTTTTTTTTTCTGTTCAGATTGAGTAGAAAGCAGTTAAAATCTTCTTGTGCTACTGGGAGGTTTACTTGTTATATTTTAATGAATAATTTCATTTCAATAAGCAAGAACTAGTATTGGTCTGCAACAGCAGAGCAATTAGAGGTTTTATAATTATTATGATATTATGGTTGATGTATTGGTCATCAGGACTCATGAACATACTAAGGTTATATACATATACTGCTAGAGCAGCATAATGTGCTAGCTCTGTTATCACTTATTTGCACTCAATAACCATATACTGTTTAAATTGAACACCAACACTGTTTTGAGCACTGCATTAATGGAGGGTTATGTTTAGATTTTTCAGCTATGTTATTAATATACAAGGCATGAGTAGCTATTTTGTATTGCCCAAAAAATGCATTTAAGAAGTATAGAAAGCACAATGAACAATACTAGTGATAATTGGAAGGGAGTATAAACCCACATTAACTTTTATACTAAGTAGAAGGTAAAATCATATACACTAGGGCCCATAGAGTTGCATTTTCAGAAATCACTTTCAACCTCTAGGCAAAATTGCTTACTCAATTTTTTAGGTACTTGATAATACTTATATTTATGTAGCCTGTAACTACAAACTTAGACCAAAAAAATTCTTTTGTGGGAATAAAATTACACGTTTTCTAGGGCTCTTGCTTTTAAGTAGTTTACCCACTTGACCAGCACACTATAGGACTGTTTTACAACTTGTTTGGAACAAATAACCTTTTACATATATTCCTAAATTGGCCTTCTATTTTTTCTTTTCCCAGATGGCTTTTCTGAAATCTGGTTGGTTGTGTTTAATGCAGGTTGTGTGTGTGAAATGGAGGTCTAATATCTCTCTCCCTTTCTAGCAATTTTTCTCTTGCAAACCTCTACAGCCAGGACCCCACCACTGAAGTCCTGCCTTCTCTCTGTGCTTTCCCATTCAGACTCAGCTTGCCTTGCCAAGACTATTGTGCCTCTAAGTCTGTATAGACAGAGCATTTCAACTCCCTCCTCCAAGCAAGCATGCTGCCCTGCCTTGGCCCTACTTCTGTGTACTGAAAAGCAGGTTTCAGTGCTGGCTGTATTCTTGCAGCAAAAGCTGCAAATCATATAGGTTGCTAAGAGGTGACCTCTGAAGCACAGAACAGTGACACAGTAATGATCAGCTGGAATTGCTTGTGTAGAAGTGCTTCAACTAAGCTAAGCCATCATCACTGTTCAGGGAATTCTTCAAGCTCTGCTCAGTAGACCAGTTTCGAAACCTTTGCTCCAAAATCTTTGTGTGTGGAAAGGTTTTAATAATTACCAGCCCATTCAAAAGAATACTTTTCAGGTCTATCTAGAGTTAAATGGTTGGATATGAATGAGTTCAGCATATGAAAGGCATATTAAAAGCAAGAATAGCTCTTATGACTAACAATATCACTGTGGTGTGTAACTAATAGTACAAGCTTGTAAATGATTATTTTAGGTAAAAAAATAGTTAAAATGTACATTCTAATATGTACTGCAATAATTGATTCATAACTTTTAAAATATGGAGTGTACTGCTAATACTTACACTAACACCTAAGTTTTGCTGTCATAAGCCAAATTTTCCCTACATATCTTTCCTATCTACTGCTATGTGTTATAATGTAAGCACATAGTTATTTTCTTTTTTTCCTGGCCTGAAAATGAATTAGCCTTTTTGCTTCCCATTGTGGCAGGAACATAGGGAAAGTCCTGTGCCTTCCCAAGGAGAGTGATTTCTGAGCTAGATATATCACTTGACATTTCTTAAAATTGCTTTCTCTGTTCCAAAGCAACTTAATTTACAGCTTTCTATATTTACAGTGTTTCATCAAAAGAAACTGTGTTTGGCTTTGTTGAATAAAAGCTGAACAGCTTGAAGTGAGGTATCTTCAAAGTAACAGGAATATTGTGCAAATACTTCAAAAAAATCAAATAAAATAATCATAATCAAATGTTGCTCAACTGTGTTTGGATCCTACAAGCTAAACTCTGATCAGATTGTACAAGCAAAACACTGTAAAAGCTAGCATGGGTTTACTGGTGTTCTGTTTCCTGGGCCAAAAACTTAGAGATTTGTATTCCAGCTTGAATCATTCCAAGAGGTTTGTGAACTAAATTTAATCAAGTCTGGTTTTGATGCTACTTTTTATTTTTTTAATAAGACTTTCATGTCTTAGCCTTGGAAAGGTTGAACTGCCTTTGAGCATTCATGCCTATGATTACTCATTTTTGTGTTGCTACTCTATATTAGGCAGACATCTTCAGTTAGTTTTATTTTTCATAATACACTGCCTCTTAAGAAGAATGTCTGTCTCTTGAGAAAAACACAGAGGAAAGAGAGAACCACTATGCCTACTGAAAACTCATTGGCTGCTCCAGCCAATGAGCCGGCTTCATTTGGAGGTCAGCTCAGATGCCTCTATACAAACGCCCGTAGTATGGGGAACAAACAAGAGGAATTAGAGATGTGTGCACATCTACAGGGGTATGATATAACAGGCATTGCAGAAACATGGTGGGATGGCTCCTATGACTGAAGTGTTGCAATGGAAGGTTACAGGCTCTTCAGAAAAGACAGGCCTGGCAGGCGGGGAGGGGGAGTTGCCCTTTATGTTAGGGATAAGCTGGAGAGTATGGAACTCTGTCTAGGGACAGGTGAGCAGTCGACAGAGAGTTTGTGGGTCAGGGTTAACGGAAAAACAGCGATGGGAGACATTACTGTGGGGATCTGTTACAGACTGCCTGATCAAGGAGAACCTGGGGATGAAGCACTCTATAGACTGATAAGAAAAGCCTCACGCTCACAGGCCCTTGTCCTCATGGGTGACTTCAACCACCCGGATATCTGTTGGAAGGACGGTATGGCCCAGCACAAGCAATCCAGGAGGTTCCTCGATTGTGTGGAAGACAAATTCCTTCTGCAAATGATGGAGGAGCTGACAAGGAGAGGTGCCATGCTTGACCTCGTGCTCACCAACAGGGAAGGGCTGGTTGGAAATGTGACGCTTCAGGGCAGCCTTGGATGCAGCAATCACAAGATGGTCAATTTTGAGATCCTCAGGACAGTGAGAAGAGCGTGCAGCAACCTCAATGCCCTGGACTTCAAATGAGCAGACTTTGGCCTCTTTAGGAACCGGCTTAGTAAGGTTCCATGGGGTATAGCCCTAGAGGGCAGGGGAGCCCAGGACTCCACTTGGTTGATATTCAAGGATCACCTGCTACAAGCTCAGGAGTGTTGCATCCTAACTAGAAGGAAGTGCAGCAGGAGGGCCAGGAGACCTCCTTGGATGGATAAGGAGCTGCTGAGGAAACTTCAAATGAAAAAAGAGGCTTATAAAATGTGGAAGCAAGGACAGGCAGCCTGGTAAGAATACAGGGATGTTGTCTGGAAAGCTAGGGACCAGGTTAGGAAAGCCAAGGCCCACTTAGAATTTAACTTGGCTGGGGATATTAAAGATAACGGGAAGGGATTCTACAGGTACATAGCAAATAAAAACCAGACCATGGACAATGTGGGTCCCCTCAGGAAGCTCTCGTGAGAGCTAGCTACACAGGATTTGGAGAAGGCTGAGGTTCTGAATGACTTCTTTGCCTCGGTTTTTACTGGTAAAGGCTCTCACTGCACCACCCAAGTCTTAGAAGGCAGACTGTGAGAATGAAGACCCTAGGCCCACTGTAGGAGAGGATCTGGTTCAAGACTATCTTAAAAACCTGAACGTACACAAGTCCATGGGACCTGATGAAATTCATCCATGGGTCCTGAAGGAGCTGGCAAATGAAGTTGCTAAGCCACGGGCCATCATATTTGAGAAACCATGGCAGTCAGGTGAAGTTCCTGATGACTGGAAAAAGGGAAGTATAACCCCCATTTTCAAGAAGGGGAAAATGGATGACCCTGGGAACTACAGACCTGTCAGTGTCACCTCTGTGCCTGCCAAAATCTTGGAGCAGATTCTCCTGGAAGAAATGCTAAGGCACATGAAAAACAACAAGATGCTTGGTGACAGCCAGCATGGCTTCACTAAGGGGAAATCCTGCCTGACCAATCTGGTGGCCTTCTATGATGGGGGTACAGAACTGATGGACAGGGGTAGAGCAGTTGATGTCATCTACCTGGACTTGTGCAAAGCGTTCGACACTGTCCCACATGACATCCTTGTCTCTAAATTGGAGAGACATCAATTTGATGGATGGACCACTTGGTGGATAAAGAACTGGCTGGATGGCCGCACGCGAAGAGTTGAGGTCAATGGCTCAATGTCCAGCTGAAGACCAGTAACGAGTGGTGTCCCTCAGGGATCGGTGTTGGGACCGGTCATGTTTAACATCTTTGTTGCTGACATGAGCAGTGGGCTTGAGTGAGCCCTCAGCAAGTTTGCTGATGACACCAAGCTGTGTGGTTCGGTTGATAGGCTGGAGGGAAGGAATGCCATCCAGAGGGACCTCAACATGCTTGTGAGGTGGGCTGATGCCAACCTGATGAAGTTTAACCATGCCAAGTGCAAGGTCCTACACCTGGGTGGGAGCAATCCCAGGCACAGATACAGGTTGGGCAGAGAAGAGATTCAGAGCAGCCCTGCAGAGAAGGACTTGGGGGTGTTGGTTGATGAGAAAATGAACATGAGCCGGCAGTGTGTGCTTGCAGCCCAGAAAGCCAACCGTATCCTGGGCTGCATCAAAAGGAACGTGACCAGCAGGTCAAAGGAGGTGATCCTGCCCCTCTTCTCTGCTCTTGTGATACCTCACCTGGAGTATTGTGTGCAGTTCTTGTGTCCTCAACATGAAAAGGACATACTAATATTTTGATACTCGCATTTCTGCTGTAAATTCTGTATTGTCAAAGACTCACTTTTGGAGAACTATGTGTTTACTACTTCTGTATTCCATTTCTGACGTGTGTGTTATCTTAAAGATCATGTTTTTTCATCTTTGCTTTGCCATTGGACTACGATGGGCTTGTGTATGGGGGACACATTATATGGGGAGAGACATTTTTGTCACATCAGTGTTCTTTTTCTTCTATTTTTTTTTTCTGCTTATGCCATCACAGAGGTTTCTCTGTGAGCCTGAATCTTCACCCAAGAACAGGGTAGGCCATTTTCATCATTATCCTGGATTAGACTAAGGGATAATACAGTCCCATATGACCTCTGCCTTGCAACAGGTGTTCTTGTTAAAGAGGGGCTTTCAATTATGAATGTGCTATGGAGGGTGGTCAGAGACGTGCAGCCAAGGACCAATTACTCTAAGTGTACCCTTGGCACTTCCATTGGCACTTCAAAACCTGTAGGACTGAGAGATGGCCTCTGATGTCTGTTCATGAGGATAATTACTTGCACCCTGCTTACTCCTCCCTGAGTGTCCCACTACTTCCTTCTCTCTGAAGAGCAGGTCAGCTTATATTAGTGAATATAACAGCAAGAGAGGACACGGGTTATTTTGATAGGTCTTCGTCTAGTCTTTATTGTTTTGTAAAGTAGTTTCAGCATGCAGAGTGTTATTTTGCTTTGAAGGCATTCTACCTTTTGTGCGTGTGTGTTTATTGGCACTTGTGCTTTTAATATGGATTCAGTCTCAATAATTACTTTGACATTTGATAAAGGATAAGGTAAAGAGGATAATTTCTTTTAAATGATTTTGCTAGGCTCAGAAATACTAATTTTTAATCTTACAAATGGCTCTTTGTGGTACTAGATGGAAAAATTATAGATTTCTAGTACGTGTTTAAAATGGAATATTTTTTTCTGGTGTTACAGAAGAAGAGAAAACTTGCAAAATGATGCAGTTTGAAAAAAATGTACACAAGCTGTGGCTACTTAGAATTCTGTGTAATATGAACCCCCCTTAAAATTATGGAATTGGAATGTAAAGTACTCTCAGTTAATAAATTTGTTAGTATTTTTTTTCAAATTTCATAGTTTAAGAATCAAGTCGGGGTTCCCATCTGAACCTTACAAAGGCTTCCTCTCCAGTGGGCCACACTAACCATGGATGCAGACTTCACATTAGTTTAGACACAGTTTAACACACTGGAGCCCTGAACCATTCCTAAGTGTAACTTGTAAGACAGCAGTGCATTGTATCTTTTTCAGCCTTAACTTTGCAGGGAGTAGAGTGCAGAGCAGCAGAAAACCAGAAGGATTTTATGGCAATGTGGTGACACTGCCTTTGGGACTGGTCCTTGCACAAACTTCTCTGCTTTGGAGGTGCTGTGTGTCCTAGAATGAAGCTTCCTAATCCTACACTTATGGTTGGGATGACTGATGGTCCTTTCCATTTAATATTCACTATTCTTGGCTCTTGCTAGTGCAAACTGGTCAGCTCAAGAAGGAAGCAGGTTAAGATGGGATTTTAAATAATTGCTGTTGGAAGGATAGCTTTCAGGTCTGTCCTAAGAAGAAATAACATGGAATATGCAGACAGGACATGTTTTTCTTCTCTGTAAGCCCTGTGTAAACAAAATTACTCCTTTCTTGGTTCACTGACTCCCAAGGGGCTACTCATCTGAGTTAGAAAAGTAGAGTTTTGCCCATATGAAATTTGAGTATTAGTGATCTCCTTCTGATTCAAAATTTGTTACAGTCCATCTGAGAGTATTTATAGTTCCAACTAATTCTTTGCAGGTTCTTTAAACTACATCATGTAATGTGTGTTTTTACTTTTATTGCTCTTCCTGAAATTCTAATGTTCCTGTTAATGCTGTTCTGAAAACAAAACATCTATGTAACAAAACTATCATATTTTACATTTTTTGGGATGGCTTCAAATGTAAAAAGCATGTTAAGGTGAACTGTATAATGGAATGAGGAATGTAGACCTTCCTTACTGTCCTCATGGGGAAATAATAATCATGGTGCCTAATATGAAGCCAACTGAAGTGACCTTGGAAAGGGAAAAGTAAACCTTTCCACTGGCTATGGATCCATTGTGTTCCAGTTTGAAAGCTGATTGTTTTCATCAGTATCACTTTGCATTGCTTAGTAAAATCTTGGGATCATCTATGTTATAAATTCACATGTGGGGATGTAAAGTTTCTTTTGGTATGCCTGTACAGTAATTTCTGAGAAAACAAATACTGCTTTTGGAACAGTGTGCCCTGAAGAAAAAGATCTGGAATCCTTGAAGTAACTTCAGGGGATGATTGAGTGAATTTGAGTTAGGACCCTGGGAAATGCATCAATAATGACATATGGTCAAACTCCAGGAACCAATTGGATTTTAC
Organism: Pezoporus wallicus; assembly: GCF_028554395.1. Classification (NCBI taxonomy): domain Eukaryota; kingdom Metazoa; phylum Chordata; class Aves; order Psittaciformes; family Psittacidae; genus Pezoporus; species Pezoporus wallicus. The sequence continues at coordinate 2,330,420 of NW_026637066.1, read as the reverse complement.
ATAAGCTTACTGTGAGCTGCCAAAATGAATCAGGACAATAGCCATACAGTCTTCTATATTTATCTTTGATTTTGGCCATTTCTTCACAGAAGATAAAAATAAATTGGAGTTTTGTGCCTGCTTTTCAGGGGTCAGTGCTGAGGGTACCACAGAAAAATAAATGCAAAGAACAGAATAAACCAACAACAGCTTGCAGGCATGCACACAAGCTTTCTCCATGGTCAGAAGAACTACTAATTTCCTAGTTAATTTTTTGGCCACTGCAGGAATATAGAACATGTTTTCATATTTGAAGAAATACACAACTTCCATTAAAACCATTGCAGTAATCAGAAAACAAGAAAGTGTTTAAGACTGTCTTTTTATGTTGGCAAAATCGTCTTACAGATTTTTTTAAGTCCCTGTTGTTAATGATGACTCTAACCAGGTATAACTAAGATAGAACTATTCCAACACAGACCTGATCCAAAACCTTCTGGTGAGTATTTTGTGTGGGTTTGTACCTTTATTTATTCACAGAAGATAAGGCGTTGCAGAACTTGACCACAAAATTTTAGCTCTCTGCACCCAGCTGCTACAATTTGTAGTTCAGAATCTCAAGATCATCACTTTTTAGTTTTTGTTTTTTTTTTTTAGAATCATAGAATAGAACCTCCCAAAAAAACATGTCAACCAAGGCTCATGGATGCATTCACAGCTTCCCTGGGTAACCCATTCCAGTGCCTCACCACCCTAACAGGAAAGAATTTCTTCTTTATATCCAATCTAAACTTCCCCTGCTTAAGTTTTAACCTAATACCCCTTGTCCTGTCACTACAGTCCCTAATGAAGAGTCCCTCCCCAGCATCCCTATAGGCCCCCTTCAGATACTGGAAGGCTGTTATGAGGTCTCCATGCAGCCTTCTCTTCTCCAGGCTGAACAACCCCAACTTTCTCAGGCTATCTTCATACAGGAGATGCTCCAGTACCCTGATCATCCTTCTGGCTCTTCTCTGGACTTGTTCCAACAGTTCCATGTCCTTTTTATGTTGAGGACACAAGAACTGCACACAATACTCCAGGTGAGCTATCACAAGAGAGGAGTAGAGGGGAGGGATCACTTCCTTTGACCTGATGCTCATGCTCCTTTTGATGCAGCCCAGCTTTCTGGGCAAGTGCAAACTGCTGGCTCATGTTCATTTTCTCATTGACCAACACCCCCAAGTCCTTCTCCAGAGGGCTGCTCTGAATTTCTTCTCTGCCCAACCTGTAGCTGTGCCTGGGATTGCTCCCACCCAGGTGCAGGACCTTGCACTTGGCATGGTTAAACTTCATCAGGTTGGCATCAGCCCACCTCACAAGCATGTTGAGGTCCCTCTGGATGGCATTCCTTCCCTCCAGCCTATCAACCGAACCACACAGCTTGGTGTCTTCGGCAAACTTGCTGAGGGCTCACTCAATCCCACGGTCCCAACACCGATCCCTGAGGGACACCACTCGTTACTGGTCTTCAGCCGGACATTGAGCCACTGACCTCAACTCTTCGCGTGCGGCCATCCAGCCAGTTCTTTATCCACCGAGTGGTCCATCCATCAAATTGATGTCTCTCCAATTTAGAGACAGGGATGCTGTGTGGGACAGTGTCAAACGCTTTGCACAAGTCCAGGTAGATGACATCAACTGCTCTACCCCTGTCCATCAGTTCTGTACCCCCATCATAGAAGGCCACCAGATTGGTCAGGCAGGATTTCCCCTTAGTGAAGCCATGCTGGCTGTCACCAAGCATCTTGTTGTTTTTCATGTGCCTCAGCATTCCTTCTAGGAGAATCTGCTCCAAGATTTTGGCAGGCACAGAGGTGAGACTGACTGGCTTGTAATTCCCTGGGTCATCCATTTTCCCCTTCTTGAAAATGGGGGTTATATTTCCCTTTTTCCAGTCCTTGGGATCTTCACCTGACTGCCATGACTTTTCAAATATGATGGACAGCGGCTTAGCAACTTCATTGGCCAGCTCCTTCAGGACCCGCAGATGGATCTCATCAGGTCCTATGGACTTGTGTACGTTCAGGTTTTTAAGATAGTCTCGAACCAGATCCTCTCCTACAGTGGGCATAGGGTCTTGATTCTCACAGTCCCTGCATTTGCCTTCCAGGACTTGGGTGGTGTGATCAGAGCATTTGCCAGTGAAGACCGAGGCAAAGAAGTCATTCAGAACCTCAGCCTTCTCCAAATCCTGTGTAGCTAGCTCTCACGAGAGCTTCTGGAGAGGGGGCCTACTTTGTCCATGGTCTGTTTTTTTATTTGCTATGTACCTGTAGAATCCCTTCCTGTTATCCTTAACATCCCCAGCCAAGTTAAATTCTAAGTGGGCCTTAGCTTTCCTAACCTGGTCCCTAGCTCCCCAAACAGCACCCCTGTATTCTTCCCAGGCTGCCTGTCCTTGCTTCCACATTTTATAAGCCTCTTTTTTCATTTGAAGTTTCCTCAGCAGCTCCTTATCCATCCAAGGAGGTCTCCTGGCCCTCCTGCTGCACTTCCTTCTAGTTGGGATGCAACACTCCTGAGCTTGTAGCAGGTGATCCTTGAATATCAACCAACAGTCCTGGGCCCCCCTGCCCTCTAGGGCTATACCCCATGGAACCTTACTAAGCCGGTTCCTGAAGAGGCCAAAATCTGCTCTTTTGAAGTCCTGGCCAGTGAGCTTGCTGCACTCTCTTCTCACTGTCCTGAGGATCTCAAACTCAACTGCTTCATGATCACTACAACCAAGGCTGCCCTGAAGTGTCACAATTCCAACTAGCCCTTCCCTGTTGGTGAGCACGTGGTCAAGCATGGCACCTCTTCTTGTCGGCTCCTATGTTACTTGCAAAAGGAAGTTGTCTTCCACACAATCAAGGAACCTCCTGGATTGCTTGTGCTGGGCCGTACCGTCCTTCCAACAGATGTCAGGGTGGTTGAAGTCCCCCATGAGAACAAGGGCCTGTGAGTGTGAGGCTGCTCCTATCTGTCTATAGGGAGCTTCATCCACAGAGTCCTCTTGATCAGGGAGTATGTATCATGCCCAGAGTAATGTCTCTCATCGCTGTTTTTCCGTTAACCCTGACCCACAAACTCTCTGTCGACTGCTTACCTGTCCCCAGACAGAGTTCCATGCTCTCTAGCGTATCCTTAATACAAATAGCAACTCCCCCTCCCCACCTGCCAGGCCTGTCTTTTCTGAGGAGCCTGTAACCTTCCATTCCAACACTCCAGTCACAGGAGCCATCCCACCATGTTTCTACAATGCCTATTATATTATACCCCTGTAGACATGCACACATCTCTAATTCCTCTTGTTTGTTCCCCATGCTACAGGCATTTGTATGGAGGCATCTGAGCTGAGCTCCAAATGAAGCTGGCTCATTGGCTGGAGCGGCTGGAATATCTCAACATTGCTCCAAGCATTTATTATAGATGCTGTTAACTGACTGGGTGTGTTGGGATGGAATGATGCCCCCTCCCCCAACACATCTAGCTTAAAGCCTCCTTGACCAGTCTGGCAAGCCTCCTACCAAAACCACTTTTCCCCTTAGACCAGCTCCACCAGCCCCCACTAGGCCTGGCCTACAAAATGAGTCCCATGTTCTAAATAGCTAAACCCCTGACTATGACACCACTGTTCTAACCATTTATTAACATGGCCAATCCTCCTAGCCTTTTAAAGGTCCTTCCCTTCATCCAGGAGAACTGACGAAAAGACTATCTGAGCTCCAGAGCCCCCAGCCACCTCTTCAAGTGCTCTCTAGTCCTTCTTTATGTTCTCCAGGCTACTGCTATCTATATCACTAGCACCCACATATATCACCAGGAGTAGGTAACAGTCAGTGGGATTTACTAGAGTAGGCAGCCTCTCTGCAACATCCCTGATCCAAGCTCCTGGTAGGCAACACACCTCCCTTGAGACGGGGTCTGGCCAACAGATGTCTGTCTCTGTTCTTTTCGAAGTAGAGTCCCCTACCAGTATTACCCACCGCTTTTTCCTGGCAGCACCAGCAGAGATCTTGTTTACCAGTACACCAGCCAGTTGTTCACGGTGCATTTCCTCATTAGCCCCCTGCAGGACAGCAAAGCACTTTTGGGTGGGGATATCAGATTTAGGAGGAAGCCCCTTGCTTTTAATTGTCCTTTTCCTCCTTTTTTTGTTGTTTTTGGTTTTTGGTTTGTTTCTTTTTTTTGTCACTAATTCCCAGCTTCCCGGGTTAACGGCCTCCTTCTTTCCTCCATGAGCTAGAGGTGAAGGTCGAGGCCCCTGCACAGTCTGGGCCAGGAGCAATCATTCCTGCTTCCTCTCAGCTTCCCTGACATCTCGCAGACTACTGACAGCGTCCCGCAGCTCAGCCCCTGCTGCAGGAGGACCTCCACCAGGGAGCACCGGGTGCAGCCCTGCCCATTGCGCACCCTCCCCTCACCAGACCAGTGCAGGCACTCTCTACACCCCGAGCTCTGCACTGCAGCCTCCCCTCCCACCGGCTCTGTCTGGGTGCCTACGCCGGCCACCGCCGGGGCAGCCAGAGCAGAGCTCCCGGGCCGGGCCCTGCTCATAAAAGAGTGCTCACGAGCCCAGGCAAACCGCCTCGACCCGCCCGGGCCGCTCGCTCGCGCTCCCTGGGGCAGGTTTTTACCCACTCAGGGCTGGTGCCGCCCCTCCTGGCTCCGCCCGCTGTGAGTCCCTGCTCGCCTCAGCTGAGCTGCCGGCTCCTGGGCAGGTCCTGTCGAGGACTTGAGGCTCCCTCGGTGGCTCTTGTCGCTCTTTCTTTTTCTTTTTCTTTTTGTTTTTGTTTTCCTTTTCCTTTTTCTCTTTTTTTTTAAGACTTTTTTAGAGACTATAACTGACCCTAATACAGAATTCTTTAATGCTTTACGATAATTATGTGTAGAATTAAAAGTATTATGTGACGGAGTCTTTACAAGTGCAAAGAACATGTTTGTTGCCATAAGGTGACTTCTCAGGCATCACTGTGTTGCTTCTCACAGTGTCAGTCAAATCCAGAGTCCTCTGTAATCATTACACAGTGCCTCTGAACTCAGCTTACTACATCAGTTCTACTGATTACTGAAGCCCTGGGAAGAATATCCTCCAACCAAAGTAGAAGAACATGCATTTTTCTCTCAAAAATCATCTGTCTCTGATAGGACTTTTACACGTCTTCTTCCACTCTCTTTCCTGCCACCTACTAGTCTGGAGTGACAGGCCCAAAAGAATACCTATAGGAATCTAGAGACTAGGAATTAAATTCAAAGTCCCTTTGAATTCTCTCTTATTTTCAGGCAGAGCAGAAAAACTGTTCTTTCTGTTTGTCAAAAAATTCTGTACCTGCTTACAGTTCATCCTTTTTTTTCTTTAAGCTTTTTCTTCAAGGACATATTGCATTCTGGTTGTGTATATGATGGCAAAGTGAAGGTAAGACAACACCATACACTTAACTCTCTGGTTTAATTTTAATAATTTAAATTTTAATAGTCTTAGCTGAACCCAGTGATAATAATGCCATAGGCATCAGAAACAGTTGAAATATAGACTAGGAATCTGAGTGCATGCTTTGGTTAGCATATGCTGAAGTTTACACCACTGTTTCTGCTGTCTGAATATACATAAAAGCCACATCCAAAAGTCTATTAAAATTTTTTAATCTATTTCACTGTATTAGTGTGAACATGTGGATAGCCGTTTTTATTGCTTACAGCAAAAATACTGACTTGAAACCAATTAAAATGTATAGCAGATTTTTTTTTTTTTTAATGATTAAATACATACAGTAACAACACAGTGGCCAGCTCTCCTGCCTTTCTGCTCCAGGTAAAAGACTTAATCAACTTTAGCAGCGCTTTGTCTAAATAAAGGTTAAGCAAGGTTTGATGGAATCACTGCCAAGCAGATTATGAGCAATTCTTATTTTCTCCTACATAGCAGGCTTTGAGTACAGCTTTCTCCTCCATCCCTTAAAAACTGCAAAATTGTTCTAAGAAGGAAAACATAGATCTGAATCTCTAGTAGAAATAAAGGACTACGATTAAATCATTCCTCAGAAACATCCTGGACTGAAAATTTTCAAATTAAATAAAAAAATTCAAATATAAGTCAGTGTTTATGTGGTGAAGAAGTCACTATTGTGAGAATAAAGCAGGGAATTTCTGTTTATCCTCTGAATGCAGAGGTATGTGTTTGGATACACCTGCCTGAAAAGCCTGCATAAGAGGACTGCAAACCAGTGACTAAACTTGGGATGCCTCATGCGATACATGGTAGTGCTTTTTGTTGTAAAACTAAAGGAAATCTGAGTCACTGCAGTCTTACAGTGTAATGCCAGACAAATGAGAACCAGACCACAAACAATGAAGCCAAGTACATCATTGTAAGTTGAGTAATGTGAACAACTTACATAAACTATGGCTAAAACTCAGGATTTAGCAAAAGACATCACCCCTAATTGCATCAAGGACAATTAAAATCCCATTAGTCTGCAAACTGTCTATCAGGAATAAGAGTCTCATCAGTCTAAGTCATAAATATTTAAGGAGAGCATTTTTTCATTTTGATTTAACCATTTTCCTTTACCTTACCTTTCTTCCTATGTTATGAATTGTCTTTCATTTATCCACTCTCTTCCCCAAAATGGGGAAATAATTGCACGTTGTCTTCACCTAGTCTCCATTTCCATCAAGGATTTTCAGCCCAGATCTTTAATGAAATCCTCTGCTCTCTGAAGACCTTTCTTGTTTTACTAATGTTTGTTCATGAACTCTGTGTTAGATTCCTCATTTTCTGGACCATTGGTTCCATATAACAGTAATCCAGGTGATCCTAGTACTCTGTTCAAAAAAAGTGTGTTATCAGTAGCTGTAAGATCCACAGGACTTCTGTTAACTTTGTTTCTAGTCTTCAGTTAATGATAAAAATCATTTATCAACAAGCTCCTCTTAATGCCAGTTAACATCACCATTAAGTGATCGCTGTTTGCTTCAAATGAAGTCATTCACTAAGAAGCACCATTTATAGGATGCACACCCACATGATGAAATAAACCACAGATTATCAAAGGCTGTAAGAGTTTTAGAAGACTCTGGATGAGACTGTGAAAAGAGAAGGCATCAAACTGAGAACAAAACTTAAGTCCTGCAAGACGATTTTGTAACATCTCCAGTGTGTTGTCATGCAGGCACATTAAGAAACTCTCACTTCTCTTTAAGTTGCCTCAAAGAACATGGAAATTCTCTGGTGGCAGGAGGTAACAGACACTAAAGTCCTACTAAGAGCAAATACATCAGAGATTTCCCTAATGTACGTTTGATGTGGTTGGCTGTGTCACCCAAATGTGTGAGGGCAGACTACTCCATTAGACATTTAAGTTTGGTAAACACTTGTGGGAGTCAGCTTTAGTTACAAAGATCTTCTAGAGATTATCATAAAAATGTGAAAAGTCCACTGATTTATGAGCTCATGATGCTCCCAACAACAACAGAAAATGGCAGATGATGATTTACAGGGGTTTAAGAGTATTTGAAACACCGGTGTCCAGCTAGCTGAAGAGGAGAGCCTTTTTTTTTCTTTTCTTTTTTTTTTTTTAGAGTAAGAGCTACACTAAATTAAGTCTGACAATTGTGTGGTGAAAACAGTCCTTGGATTTCATAATCATAAGAGAACTCATCATCAGAGTTAATGTAGAGAGGAATTTGTCTGCTGCCATCACGAATAATAAGCAGAACAGAACAAACAGTCTCTAAGCAGTAGCTAGTTCTTTTTACAGCTCAGGTTTTCCAGTTCCCATTTAAAATACCTTTAGAAGCAGCAAGAAATCTAATCTCTCTTCTGAATTGTCTTCCTAACAGATTTTCTCAGTCACTGCAGCATTCAAGTGGGAGACAAGAGATAGGGATTTGTCAGCATCTGCTGAAGAGATATTTGGTGGAAGCGATATTTTTTTTACAGATTCATTGCAGCAGATTTTTTTTTCTACTCTCCTTGACACCTGCTTTATCATAGTCTAAATACTGGATTTCACATATGAGAAGACAGTTTAGAACTTGACTTATTCTTTGACACAAAGCAGAAACTCTTACGTAGGTCAGGAGACTGTAGTCCAACTGGAAAAAAAAAAAAGAGGATTAAAACCATTTTGCTCTGATTGACAAACAGGCTGACAATAAGTTTAGAAGCTAAAAGTGCATATATGTGTATGATAGCCACTGACATATTTGTGAAGCCATCTCACCTGGCAGTAGCAACGTTTCTTCAAATTAAATCATCAGATGTATTTAATATGAACTTGAATGAAGAATACTAGAATGAACAACTTGTGCTACTCACAAGTAGCTCTTGTGGAAGCATGTCTTGGTAAGTCTTGCTAGATTGAATAAGCTGCTGAAAGCTTCTGCTTCAGTGAATTTTGACAAACCAGGCATTTGCTCTGCTTCTGCAGCTGGTTCATAATAACATCTGGTACAGTATGTTCTCTCTAGGTTCCAACAGAGCAAAGATTTGATACTATTGATTCATCTTGCTAGGTTCCAGACATAACACAAACTGAAATATTAGAAAGTATAAAACTAAACAAATCAATTTGTTTTAACTTGAGGTAGCAAAGCATTTTATTTTATACAAAGAGTGTTCCTTGAACTACTGGAGGAGCCAGATGTTCTTTTAAATCTGGCAAAAATAAACTTTGTATTTAAATTAAAATTCCAACAAGGATTTCATTATGTCAGTCCTGATTTCACTCATTTTACAAAAAATTACAGACCTATAAAATTTTCTGTTTTAATTGCCAGTCAGTGTTCCAGAGATGGGTAACACTGAACAGCTTTTCCAATTAAATTACAAATACAATACTGGAAACTAATAACTATGGCAACTTTGTTTCCAGTGTCATGAATTTGCCTGGATATTCGATAATTCAAGACCTTATAGAGTCCTTCCACTACCTAAAGGGGCCTACAAGAAAGCTGTTGTTCCATCACAAGGACAAGGTGTATTGTCTTTAAGATGGGAAAAGATAGGTTCAGATTAGATATTTAAGAAGGAGTTCTTCACTCTGAGGGTGGTGAGACTCTGGAACAGGTTGCCTGAGAAGTACATCTCATCTAATCTAAAGGACTCGTAGAGATTTTCAATATTAAAACCAACTTTATAAGTACAACATAAATGTGAAAATACGGTCACAACTATATAGACATTGTCAAGTAAGAGTGGAAAGCATTCAGGATTATGTTTTTTTAACACTTGCCACCACCTACTGTTCAAAATATTTGTCACTCAACAAATTCTACTAAGTGTCCCAAAACTGAATTAATTCCACAGCCACTTACTGATGCTGGAGGATGAAATTTGGGATTGTCATTATCTTTTATAACAACCCAAGACACCTCATAATTTAGTAATCAGGGAACCCCTTCTAACCAACTCACATAATAACTTCAAATTTGCTCATACAAAGCAGGGAGATAAGTCAAAGTATTGTGTATTTTGGAAAAAGCCTTAATGTCTGGAGAACTGAATTTGCTGAGGTGAGTAGCTCGAGAGAGGACGCCTTCAACACCGGAGAGGGGAGGAGATCAGCGTCCAGGAGCCTCAACTCAGAGCGGTAAGAGCCACCGAGGGAGCCTCAAGTCCTCGACGAGACCTGCCCAGAAGCCGGCAGCTCAGCTGAGGCGAGCAGGGACTCACAGGGGGCGGAAGCAGGAGCAGCGGCACCGGCCCTGAGTGGGAAAAAACCTGCGCCAGGGAGCGCAGGAGTGCGGCGAACAGAGCGGGTCGAGGCAGTTTGTGCGGGCAGTTCGGGCGGAATAGCGAGCACTCGTCGTATGACCAGAGCCCGATCTGGGAGCTCTGCTCTGGCTGCCCCGGCGGTGGCCGGCGTAGGCACCCAGACAGAGCCGATGAGAGGGGAGGCTGCAGTGCAGAGCTCGGGGTGTAGAGAGTGCCTGCACTGGTCTGGTGAGGGGAGGGGGCACAATGGGCAGGGCTGCACCCGGTGCTCCCTGGTGGAGGTCCTCCTGCAGCAGGGGCTGAGCTGCGGGACGCTGTCAGTAGTCTGCGAGATGTCAGGGAAGCTGAGAGGAAGCAGGAATGATTGCTCCTGGCCCAAACTGTGCAGGGGCCTCGAGCTTCCCCTCTAGCTCATGGAGGAAAGAAGGAGGTCATTAACCTGGGAAGCTGGGAATTATTGACAAAAAAAAAAAAAAAAAAACCACCAAAAAAAGGAGGAAAAGGACAACCAAAAGCAAAGGGCTTCCCCCTAAATCTGTTGTCCCCAGGCAGAACCGCTTTGCTGTCCTGCAGGGGGCTAATGAGGAAACGCACTCGAGTCAGAAACAGCCGGCTGATGCTCTGGTAAAGAAGATCTCTGCTGGTGCTGCCAGGAAAAAGCAGCGGGTCATAGTAGTAGGGGACTCTACACTGAAAGGGACAGAAGCACTTGTCTGCCGGCCAGACCCCGTCTCAAGGGAGGTGTGTTGCCTACCAGGGGCATGGATCAGAGATGTGACAGAGAGCTGCCTGCTCTAGTAAGTCTCACGGACTATTACCCACTCCTGGTGATCCATGTGGGTGCTAGGGATATAGATAGTAGTAGCCTGGGGAACATAAAGAAGGACTACAGAGCCCTAGGGGAGGTGGTTAGGGGCTCTGGAGCTCAGGTGGTCTTTTTGTCAATTCTCCAGGATACAGGGGAGGACCTAAAAAAAGCTAGGAGGATTGGCCTGGTTAATATATGGTTAAAAGGGTGGTGTCATAGTCAGGGGTTTGGGTGTCTTGAACACGGGAGCCAAGTTTGTAGGCCAGGTCTAGTGGGAGCTGGTGGAGCTGGTCTGGTAAAGAAGGGAAAGAGCGGTTTTGGTAGGAGGCTTGCCAGACTGGTCAAGGAGGCTTTAAACTAGATGTGCTGGGGGAGGGGGGCATCATTCCATCCCAACACACCCAGTCAGTGGCCAACACCTATAATAAATGCTCAGAGCAAAGTAGAGATATCCCAGCCTCTCCAGGCAATGAGCCGGCTTCATTTGGAGCTCAGCTCAGATGCCTCTATACAAATGCCCGTAGCATGGGGAACAAACAAGAGGAATTAGAGATGTGTGCATGTCTACCGGGGTATGGTGTAATAGACATCACAGAAACATGGTGGGATGGCTCCTATGACTGGAGTGTTGGAATGGAAGGTTACAGGCTCTTTAGAAAAGGCAGGCCTGGCAAGCGGGGAGGGGGGGTTGCCCTTATCTTAAGGATTGGCTGGAGAGTATGGAACCTTGTCTGGGGACAGGTGAGCAGTTAACAGAGAGTTTGTGGGTCAGGGTTAAAGGGAAAATAGCAATGGGAGACATTACTGTGGGGATCTGTTACAGTCCGCCTGATCAAGGAGAACCTGTGGATGAAGCACTCTATAGACAGATAGGAAAAACCTCACGCTCGCAGGCCCTTGTTCTCATGGGTGACTTCAACCACCCTGACATTGCTTGTACGGCCCAGCACAAGCAATCCAGGAGGTTCCTCGATTGCGTGGAAGACAACTTCATTCTGCAAATGATAGAGGAGCTGACAAGGAGAGGTGCCATGCTTGACCTTGTGCTCACCAACAAGGAAGGGCTTGTTGGAAATGTGATGCTCCAGGGCAGCCTTGGATGCAGCAATCAGAAGATGGTCGAATTTGAGATCCTCAGGACAGTGAGAAGAGCGTGCAGCAACCTCAATGCCCTGGACTTCAAATGAGCAGACTTTGGCCTCTTTAGGAACCGGCTTAGTAAGGTTCCATGGGGTATAGCCCTAGAGGGCAGGGGGGCCCAGGACTGTTGGTTGATATTCAAGGATCACCTGCTACAAGCTCAGGAGTGTTGCATCCCAACTAGAAGGAAGTGCATCAGGAGGGCCAGGAGACCTCCTTGGATGGATAAGGAGCTGCTGAGGAAACTTCAAATGAAAAAAGAGGCTTATAAAATGTGGAAGCAAGGACAGGCAGCCTGGGAAGAATACAGGGGTGCTGTTTGGGGAGCTAGGAGCCAGGTTAGGAAATCTAAAGCCCAGTTAGAATTAAACTTGGCTAGGGGTATTAAAGATAACGGGAAGGGATTCTACAGGTACATAGCAAATAAAAACCAGACCATGGACAATGTGGGTCCCCTCAGGAAGCTCTCGTGAGAGCTAGCTACACAGGATTTGGAGAAAGCTGAGGTTCTGAATGACTTCTTTGCCTCAGTCTTCACTGGCAAATGCTCTGATCACACCACTCAAGTCTTGGAAAGCATACAGTAGGGACTGTGAGAATGAAGACCCTAGGCCCACTGTAGGAGAGGATCTGGTTCAGGACCATCTTAAAAACCATAGGACCTGATGAGATCCATCTGCGGGTCCTGAAGGAGCTGGCCAATGAAGTTGCTATTGTCCATTATATTTGAAAAATCATGGTAGTCAGGTGAAGTTCCTGATGATGGGAAAAAGGGAAATATAACCCCCATTTTCATGAAGGGGAAAATGGATGACCCAGGGAATTACAGACCAGTCAGTGTCATCTCTGTGCCTGGCAAAATCTTGGAGCAGATTCTCCTAGAAGGAATGCTGAGGCACATGAAAAACAACAAGGTGCTTGGTGACAGCCAGCATGGCTTCACTAAGGAGAAATCCTGCCTGACCAATTTGGTGGCCTTCTATGATGGGGCTACAGAACTGATGGAAAGGGGTAGATCAGTTGATGTCATCTACCTGGACTTGTGTAAAGCATTCGACACTGTCCCACACGACATCCTTGTCTTTAAATTGGAGAGACATCAATTTGATAGGTAGACATGGAACTGTTGGAACAAGTCCAGAGAAGGGCCATGAGGACTGGAGCACCTCCCGTATGAAGACAGGCTGAGAAAGCTGGGGCTGTTCAGCCTGGAGAAGAGAAGGCTGCATAGAGACCTCATAGCAGCCTTCCAGTATCTGAAGGGGGCCTATAGGGATGCTGGGAAGGGACTCTTCATTAGGGACTTTAGTGATAGGACATGGGGTAATGGGTTAAAACTTAAACAGGGGAAGTTTAGACTGGATGTAAGGAGGAAATTCTTTCCTGTTAGGGTGGTGAGGCACTGGAATGGGTTGCCCAGGGAGGCTGTGAATGCTCCATCCCTGGCTGTGTTCAAGACCAGGTTGGATGAGGCCTTGAGTGATATGGTTTAGTGTGAGGTGTCCCTGCCCATGGCAGGGGGTTTGGAACTACGTGATGGTAAGGTCCTTTCCAAACCTAATTATTCTATGATTCTATGATTCTAACTGGGTATGCATGCTGCCTCAGCAAATTTTTTTAATCAAAATGTTTGGTTTGTCTCAATTTTAGAATTCTGCAAGGTGGATTACTCTGTTCCCATTAAGAGAGATACTAAACTCAATGAATTTTTCAGTCTACCTTTGTTGTGATCCTTTTCATTCTCATTTCTCCCATTGTTATTTTGCATTTTTTCTGGTATTCAGCATCAAAACTTTTTCTGGAACCTGAGTGAAAATGCCTCTTTAGTTTGGGAGCTGTTATGTAGATTTATTTTTCTTTTGTCATAGCACATCTATCCCTCTGTTTTTATTTCCTGTTCAGTTATGTGGCTAGTGAACTTCTTATGATTTGTATTAGTCTTCTATTAAGAAGCTAATAGGCTTTTGATATTTCTTGCCTTATCCCTATAATTTTTTAATTTTCAGTATATTTTAGTCAATCTTTTTCCCCATAAAGGAAATATCCTTTTTTTATATCTTTGTTCATTGGATTACATATGAACACCTCTTCCTTTAATTTTATTGCTCCAACAATTTGCAATGCAAACCATGATTAATATTTGCATTTTTGTTCTAAAAACATTTCAGGTCTCCTATATAGTTCTTAACTTTATTAGTATATTTGACATGAAGTGGAGCACCTCTCCTATGGAAACAGGCTGAGAGAGCTGGGTTTATTCAACCTGGAAAAGAGAAGGCTCCAGGGGGACCTCAGAGCAGCTTCCAGTGCCTAAAAGGGCCGAAAAGAAACCTGGAGAGGGACTTTTTACGAGGGCCTATAGTGATAGGACATGGGGGAAAGGCTTTAAATTGAAAGAGTGTAGATTTTGATTAGGTATTAGGAGAAAACTCTTCCCTGTGAGGGTGGTCAAGTGCTGGCAGAGGTTGCCCAGAGAAATTGTGGCTGCCCCATACCTGGCAGTACTCAAGTCCAGGCTGGATGAGGCTTTGAACAACCTGGTCTAGCGGAAGGTGTCCCTGCCCACAGCAGGGGTAGTTAAAACTGGGTGATCATTAAGGTACCTTCCAACCCAAACTATTCTATGATTAACTAGCTCCCAGAGTTTCTTAGTTCATCCATCTGAAACTGAATGTCTGCACTGCACTTCTTTTTCATGCCAACTCTTTTATGATAGCTTTTAACTATTTGCCCAACCAAAATCTAGCAGATCCTCACCTCTTATGGGTTCAGTTGCCATGTGAGAGCTACTCTATCAAGGGCTAACTAGCCCTGTTATTTATAGATTGTTTATCCAGTGTTATAATTTACCACAATGACAAATTTGCAGTAGTATTTGTCTTAACCAAAATTACCAAGATCTTTGTTTATATCCAAATCAAATCTAATCTATTCATAGAGATTTGCAACATTAATCTAAAAAAAAAATATCACCATCATTCTTCATCACAGACTGACTTTTTTTACTCAATTAGATTTTCTTTTATTTATATTTTCACAGTGTCTGTCATCACTAGTGTTCAGTTTGGCACCTTCATTCTTATGTTTGTCTGTCCCTCTAAATCCTACACCTATGCTTTAGTTACACTAGCTGTTTGTTACTTCTGCCATCTCTGGTTTCATATCCTGGATTAGCAGTTCTTCATTCCTTTTACTCCCAGGTTCCTTGTGTTCATACAATAAAGGTTTCAGTTGTGTTTTATGAATCATGCCTAAAATTTCCTGAGAGCAAGTTTCCCACACACATTTGTAGTACACAGGCTTGGCGTTTAGTTTCATTTTAACAAAAATAGGTCTTTGTCCCGTTCTCTCACTGCCAGCAGAGCATAAACTTATATTTTTTGCCCAGCAAACATAGCTCAAAATGAAATAAATTCTATGAGTATAGTCAGGCTTGTGACAATGATTGCAGTAGGAATGAAATTCAAGTGTTACTCAACATTTTTATTGAAATAAAACAGGATTATTCCTTTTAGTGCTTATAAAAATTAAAGCTGGATTGAGAAAAACTAAAATTTTTGTCCCAGGCCATAAAAAAGCTTTTGAATTTTTCTTATCTCTGAAACTCCTTTTTTTTTTTCTTTTTTTTTGTTACAAAATTGAACATAAGTACTGGTCTGTATTTGCTGTGTTATTGCCCTACAGCAGAATCAGGAAGCCTGAAAATGTTAGCTCAGAGGCAGTAGGCAAGGCCAGGAAGATCTGCTGTAAAAGGGCAGAATGAGGAATCCTGAGCGCCTTGCCTTCCTCTAAGGCTGGCAGCCTCCAAGGCTCCCCACATTCATGGTGCTGGAAGTCTTGGTCTCCTTGCAGTTTCCAAATCCTCTACAAAACAATTTGGTCAAAATTGGTCAGAATTGACCGTTTTCATCTTCAGTGATTTTTCAACATGAAAATATAAATTTCTGTTTAGGGGAAAAAAAAAACTGACAGAAAATTCCAAAACATCCCTAATAAACAGAAACATCCTTCTTCAATTAGAAATTTTAAACCCAAGTTACTTTTGGAAGCAGCTCAAACCCGTCACTTTGGGCCACAGCTTGGGAAACAAGGACTATTTTACTTACATCAGTTGAAGGTTTTAATTCTGATACAGGCTGAAGTGTTTTCCTCTCCTGGAACATCTCTTTCTTTGCCACTAAATTCCAGAGGCAACTGTCTGCAGCTGATGAATATTTGTGTTGTTGAGCTCATCAGCCCTAAATATCATAATACAAATAGTCTTAATTTATTCCAACAATTTCCAAGGAGCAATATCTGAACTAGAGGTCTAGATCCACTGCAAAAGGATCTAGAATAATCTGCTCTGAATATTCACCCTGGGTGTCCGTACAGGAGAGTTAATTATAATTTTGCAGCTACCATGGTACAGTGCTCAAAAGCAATAGTGCTATGACCTACATCAGCATTGTCTAGTTGTGCAAGAAATTATTAGATAGTTAACAAAGTGATTGTGAAATCCTGACTGCTGGAACTATGTCTCTGAAAGATTTAAAGGCTACATAAATGGTTTAATAGCTGCAGTTTCATAATTAAAATCATATCAGTAATTAAAATATGTATTGTAATAAATACAATTACAATTGTTTAAAATGTTAGCATGATATTTACCTAGGTACTGAGTTACCATTCACTCTTTAGTTGCCAAACAATAGTCTGCTGAAAAACAAATCACAGAATATTTTCAATATTTTCATAAACATTAGACAGATTTTTTAATTAGAAAATGTGGAAAACCCCTTTTAATTACAATGACTATAATTATCTCTTATTTCAATATACGTGTATTTTTAACAGATTTTTTAATTAGAAAATGTGGAAAAACCTCTTTTAATTACAATGACTAAAATTATCTCTTATTTCAATATATGTGTATTTTTAACAGATGTTATTTTAACATATTAAATAAAACACATTTTAACATATGTTTTTTAGAGACACTGAATAAATATAGCAAAAGATAAAACATGAGCTTCTACCTAGAACCAACTTTTCCAGGAACAATGATACTGTAAGCAGAAATTCCTAGTGGTGTTGGAAGGATGTCCTGTAAATACCCACCTGTGAAATAACACACATTTGTTCACCTTCTAAATAGATAATTTCCAAATGAACAATTTTATATTGCTTATGATTTTCAGACTTAAAATTTTAGAATTTATGATATGCTTCTGTAAAATAAATAGAACACTATATAACATAAATCAGTAAGATACTTATAAACATGACTGTATTTTTCAAAAACTTGATTTTTAAAAACAATGTTATGGAATTGTGATATTAAAATACATTCTTTTCCCATAATTCTGTTAATATACAGTTCTTGTAGACACATACAGAAAAGTCACAAAATATATTAGACAGGAGACCAGATGCAAAAGATTTTCCTACATCTTTATATATTAACTTTAAATTCCTCAAAACCTCGTACGAATAACCCAATATTGGTAGAGCTTGCCACTCCTAGCAGTCAGGAAATAAAAGCATCCTTCTAAAGAAAAAAAAATCCCATATTGAATTTGTCTTTGGGACTGGGTGACCATCTTCAGCAACAGCACTGACCACAACAATCACATGGAGTGTAGATTTGGCAAAGCAGATTAGAAAAGAAGGTCTTCAATTGCTCACCTTTTGGTTGCTCATAGAAAAAGTAGGTAGAGTGATTTTTCTTCAGCTGGGTGACCACTGAAGTAGATAACTGAGAATGATCTGTAGCTCAGAAAGAAATCTGAGGAGATAGCACTGATGTCCTTCTCCCCACTTCCTGAGGGGAACAGGATGTGTGGAAGTCCAAGTTGTTGGTCCTGCTTCTGCTCTCCAGAGACTCCTGATCTGACTGCACTGCTCATCTACCAAGGCCTGTCAACACAGCAATATGCATCATTGTAATTGGAATGATACATAATGTGAGAATATGAACTGAAAACTCCAGCATTATTAACTGTTGGACAAATGAGTGATTATTTTGCTGACAGCCAATTTCGGTCACCAGCCAGGCCTGATGAACCCTGTGGTGAATCTGATACTGGTTTGGGCAATTTTATTTACCTTCACAGTCTTAACAGGTTAGGACAATGTCTTAAGCAGGAGTTAAAAAGGATTAATCTGTTCCTTGACAGGCATTCCTGCATGCTTAGTTAGATTCAGATACAGGGCTTTGGCATAAACAAATGAAAAAGCCAGCACAGAAAAAATCAGGTTAGTGACAGATTTGTCTGGGGTAATCATCCAGCAGTTACAAGATATGCCAGGTTTAGTAATAGGCCATAACTCTGCAAACAAGATACTTTAATATAAGCTTTGTTATATCAGTTTTTCCTGTTTACTAAGGTTCTGGTCTTCAGATAACTCAAATAATTGTACTTGAAACAATTGTTTATGATGAGCCAACTCTGTTGAAATAAAGAGCTTTTGAAATTTCCTTTTGCTTTCTCTAGGGATTTCTGTTGTAAAAATGGGCTATGATATGACTCTAAGGGAACATGGTACAGGAGGAGCTTTAAAGGCAAAACTCTATTTTTTTTTTTTGTCACAGTAACAATTTGAGAAAGGATTCTGGCAGAGGTAGTTATATTATGGATATCACTCTATGGCCAGGATGACCAATTGCACTATCTTACTTAATATGTTTTGCTCAGTGATTAAAACTATATTTTTGGGGATTCAAACTTGGAACTGCCTTAACTCTTTCTTTTTTTCACATGTTCATTACTTAAAATGTGATGAAATGTTCCGTGTCAGCATTTCAGCCAAAGGAAACCTAAAGGAGATTTATCACTTTTCCTTTGAGATATAAAAGGGAGGGGACAAATCCTCCCATTAAAAAATTGCACCAACCCTTTCCTAGATAAACTCAACTCCTAAACGCCTAAAGACTATAAACCTTTAACACTTCATCTCACCCTGCCTGACACTGTTCAGTGTCTCTGAATTTTCTGGGCTGCTGTAACAAAGCAATAGAAAAAACATCCTGAATGCCATGATATCCAAGACAGGTAAAAGCTGATAATGAAAACCACTACCCCCATCTAGACACAGTAAGGGGCTCCTACTAACTTGACTTTTTCTAATCATGAAGTGTATCTGTGAATGAGGGTGTCAGTGGGCTAAGCCTAGAGAAAGGACTTTGTGATGTTCTAGATGCTGCCCTGACTAGTTCAGGGCATGTTCTGACATGTTCTAGACCATGCCCTGATTCATGAAATCCAGAGCACCCTAATGCTGTGGCTGAAACTATCGCTTTATTCTTCATCCTTCTGTCCCCAGCTGCATGTTCCTTCTTTCATTCTTTGTGTGAAACCTTACATACATGGACCAACTCCAAAAACATCACCAAGTCTCTATCTGCAGCATAGATTAATTTATAGCAGGAAGCATAATTTTAATATCCTGATTTATCATTGTCCTGTATTTCATGTTTCATAGTCTAGCTACACTGTATATGTTATTTGTGTGCTATCTAGAGCCCATCACAAATTGCTCATTAGAATTGACAGTTCTTTGCAAGACCCCATTCCTGTAAATTTTTCTATTTCTATTCATTACTTCTATTCCTGGGGTGGATGCAAAAAACCACTGGTGGGAAACTGAGTGTGAAATCAAGGCCTTAAGATCCCACATGTCTGGGAAAACAAAAAACAAAGAAAATACTAAACTTTTTATTAGCTAAAATTGTTTAACAAGGTTATACTTTTAAAAAACAAAAGACTGGAGTTTTGGACTCTCACCATTTTTATTGGAAAGAGAGACTGATGCAGCATATGCTTCCAAAACACTGGCACTAGGGAGCCCTGAAGAAATTATATGCTTTTTTTATGCCTTCTACTTGCTGTTTTGCTGAACAAGCCAGTTCCAACTCTTCAAGACTTTTCAGAAAACATTTCAAAGAATCCAGCCTCACTAGCACTACATGTAAAGCCATGTGGGAACCGTGATGGTTCTCAGTCAGTTTTCAAACAGGAATAAAATACAGATTCTTCCTATATATCTGTTCTGAACCAACTTAACCCACCAGAGTAGCAAGGTAAATCAGAGCATGCTGAGAAGGTAGACAAGGACTATACCAAAGCAAACTAGTTGAAAGAATACAGCTGGTCATGTCTATTTTATTGTGTAGAGTTCTGGTGTCCTCAACATAAAAAGGACATGGAACTGTTGGAACAAGTCCAGAGGAGGGCCATGAGGATGATCAGGGGGCTGGAGCACCTCCTGTGTGAAGACAGGCTGAGAAAGTTGGGGCTGTTTAGCGTGGAGAAGAGAAGGCTGCATGGAGACCTCATAGCAGCCTTCCAGTATCTGAAGGGGGCCTATAAGGATGCTGGGGAGGGACTCTTCATTAGGGACTGTAGTGATAGGACAAGGGGTAACAGGTTCAAATTTAAACAGGGGAAGTTTAGATTGGATATAAGGAGGAAATTCTTTCCTGTTAGGGTGGTGAGGCGCTGGAATGGGTTGCCCAGGGAGGTTGTGAATGCTCCATCCCTGGTGGTGTTCAAGGCCAGGTTGGACAGAACCTTGGGTGACATGGGTTAGCGTGGGGTGTCCCTGTCCATGGCAGGGGGTTTGGAACTAAATGATCTTAAGGTCCTTTCCAACCCTAACTATTCTATGATTCTATGATTTTACAGACCATTCCCTACGCCGTGAAAACAGTCTAGAAAAGTGTAAATATGTATTAAAAATAACAGGAGAGGACCTCATTAAGAACAGAATTCGTAATATAGTGGTTAACCTGGCAAACAAGATTGGGTAGTGATAGGTCTGCTGGGCAGTCTTTGTAGAGATCCTCTCCTGCCAGAGAAAGCAGTGCTGGCAGAAGAGGAGAGACCTTGGCTTATGACCCCAAGCAGGATGCATGTCCTTCCTAGCAATGTTTGTACCATACGCTCTTGCAACCTGCTTCTGGAGACTCCAGGAAACATGTTCTGTTCATGTTCATATTCTGAGAACACACTCACTAACATATAATTTTGAAATTCCTTGATGTAGTTTTACTCTGTTCCTCGTTTTGGCTACCAGAAACTGCCTTCCTTCTCTGTAACATTTTATGTGCATTTTATGTTACTGTACACTAGCATACTCATTGCTTTTTAATTGCAGCTAAAACTATTATTTACTGACAGCAAGTAAAACCTCTAATACAAGTCAGAGGTTACTTGGATATTGCCTAGCTAGCTAAATGATTGATTTGGAATGGATCATAGTGAAGTTGTTAGTTAATATTTTTTATGGAGAGGTGAAGCTGCAGTGAACTCTAGGGACTTTAGGCAACTGTCCCAAGAAATATTTGCACATAGAGAAGTATTTTAATTTTTCTTTTGAGTTTATTTAATATTTTGGGAACGCTGCCAGCATATATGGAAGAATATGGAACAAAAGAATACAGGCTCTTCAGGAAGGACAGGGATGGGATATGAGGGGTGGGTGTCACCCTTTTTTGTCAACGACCAGCTGGAGTGTGTGGAGCTCCTCCTGGGAATGGATGAGGAGCTGACAAAGAGCATATGGATCAGGATTAATGGGAGGTCAGGGACAGGTGACGTTATAATCAGGGTCTGCTACAAACAGCCCAATGAGAAAGACAAAGTCGATAAGGCCCCTTATAGACAGATAGGAGCAGCCTCATGTTCAGCAGTCCCTTGTCCTCATGGGGGATTTCCTCCAACAGATTTTGGAGAGTCAGACAACACAGCAGGGCATAAGCAACCCAGGAGGTTCCTGGGAGGCATTAATGGTAACTTCCTTCTCCCAGGAATAGAGGAGCTGATGAGGAGAGGTGCTATGCTGGGCCTTGTTCTCACCAACAAGGAGGGAAAGGTGAAGCTCAAGGGCAGCCTTAGCTGCAATGACCATGAAATGGTGAAGTTCAAGATATTTAGGGCAGTGAGAAAGACACACAGCAAGCTCACTGCCCTGGACTTCAGAAGAGCTGACTTTGGCCTCTTCAGGAATCTGCTTGATAGGGCATCATGAGATAAAGCCCTGGAGGGATGAAGGATCCAAGAAGTCTCATTAGAATTCAATAATCATTTCCTCCAAACTCAGGAGCGGTGCATCCTAACAAAGAGGAACTAAGGCAGAAATTCCAGGAGTCCTGCATGGATGAATAAGGAGCTAATGGACAAGCTCAAATGCAAAAAGGAAGCCTACAGAGGGTGAAAGCAGGGGCAGGTAGTCTGTGAGAATACAGGGAAATTGTCTGAGCAGCCAGGGATCAGATGAAGAAAGCTAAAGCCATGATAGAACTAAATCTGGTCAGAGAGGGCAAGGGTAACAAGAAAAGCTTCTACAGATAAGTAAGTGATAAAAAGAAAATGAGGACGCTGACCCACACAACATCCTTGTCTCTACTGGAGAGACATGCATTTGATGGATGGACCACTCGGTGGATAAGGAATTAGCTGGATGATTGCAGTCAACAGTTACATGTCGAAGTGGAGACCCGTGATGACTGGTGTCCCTCATGGGTTGTTTTGGGACCTGCGCTGTTCAACATCTTTGCTGGTGGCATGGACAATGGGATTGAGGCATCTTCAGCAAGTTTGCCGATGACACCAAGCTGCGTGGTTTGGTTGATACGCTGGAGGGAAGAGACGGGATACAGAGGGATCTTGACATGCTCGAGAGGTGGGCCACTGTGAAGCTCATCAAGAATAAGGCCAAGTGCAAGGTCCTGCAACTGGGTTGGGGCAATACCAAACACAAATACAGGCTGGGCAGAGATTCAGAGCAGCCCTGTGGAAAGGACTTGGGGGTGTTCAGTTCTGGGCCCCTCAGTTCAAGGACAGGGAGCTGCTGGAGAGAGTCCAGCGCAGGGCAACGAAGATGATTAGGGGAGTGGAACATCTCCCTTATGAGGAAAGACTGAGGGAGCTGGGTCTCTATAGTTTGGAGAAGAGGAGACTGAGGGGTGACCTTATTAGTGTATATAAATATATAAAGGGGGAGTGTCACGAGGACGGAGCCAGGCTCTACTCAGTGGCAAACAATGATAGGACAAGGGGTAATGGGTACAAACTGGAACACAAGAGGTTCCACTTAAACTTGAGAAGAAACTTTTTCTCAGTGAGGGTGACGGAACACTGGAACAGGCTGCCCAGGGAGGTTGTGGAGTCTCCTTCCCTGGAGACATTCAAAACCCGCCTGGACGCATTCCTGTGTAACATTATCTAGGTGTTCCTGCTCCGGCAGGGGGATTGGACTAGATGATCTTTCGAGGTCCCTTCCAATCTCTAACATACTGTGATACTGTGATACTGTGTTGGTCAATGAGAAGCTGAACACGAGCTGGCTTCAGTGTGCGCTCGCAGCCTAGAAACCAACTGTGCCCTGGGCTGCATCAAAAGGAGCGTGGCCAGCAGGTCAAAGGAGGTGATCCTGCCCCTCTACTTTGCTCTGATGAGACCCCTCCTGCAGCACTGCATTCAGCTCTGGGGCCCTCAACATAAGAAGGACATGGCTGTGTTGGAGCAAGTCCATATGAGGGCCATAAAGGCGATCATAGGGCTGGAGTTGGAGTTGTTTGGAGTAGGCTACAGGGAGACCTTAGAACAGCCTTCCAGTTCTTAAAGGGGCCTAGAAGAAATCTGGAGAGGGACTTTTTACAAGGGTACGTAGTGATCGGAAAAGGAGTAACAGCTTCTTTACTGTGAGGGTGGTGATACACTAAAACAGGTTGCCCAGAAAAGTTGTGGATGTCCCATCCCTGGAAGTGTCCAAGACCAGGCTGGACAGTTGTCTTCAAGACAGAGGAAGAAAGGGAGAAAAAGAAGGAAAAAAGAGAGAGAAAGAAGACATGGAAGAAAAAGAAGGAAGAGAACCAAACAGAAATGATAAGAAGGAAGAAAGTGAGAGCAAGGAAAAGAGAAACAGAAATAAGATGGTAATAAAAGCAACAGTCTAGTGGAAGGTGTCCCTGTCCATGGCAGAAGGCTGGAACTAGGAGATTTTAATGTCCCTTCCAACCCAAACTGTTCTCTCATTCTATGATTCTGTGCTCCAGAAAAATAAAAATATATGAAAGAAACATACAGTGTAGTAAACCTATTAGACAAGTATTTTCTTCATCAAAACACTGTGAAATCATGTTTAAAATCTCAGCACTTCTGATCCGCCAAAGCCACACTTAGGAAAGTTTAGCATATGTAACTCGTGCTTGTCTACTGAGTTACAAGGACTCTGGCGGGCATTTTCATTTGTATCAAAATGATGTGTTTGTCTGAAAAATGCAAAAGGACAAGCTGCTAGGTTGTCCATGGGCCTTTTGATTTTTGTGGTGAGCAGTGAAGGAAATAATTAGTGAGAATATCCAGTGAGAACAGAAATTACTAAGAAAATAAAAAGAATACAAGATGTTCCTGATTTTTACATGAAGGATAGCAGTTGCACAGAAGTCTCTGGGGCCCTTTTCCTGCACTGAGGCATCTGAGGAAAGTGTGATGTGCCAAGGTGGGTGTGATAACACATTTGAGGCCATTACCATAACCATGCTTATTCTGAGTGTCTCAGAATTTCAAATTGAGTAAATCCCTTTCTTCAGGGATTCTTCAGCTGTTGAAGACTGTCACCTGCATAGGAGGCTTTACAGTGTACTTTCAGTACACTAGATACATCTGGATTTTTCATATCATGGCTCTTATATTACCATGGGTCTCAAAAATACATTCCAATTAGTCATCTGTACTTAAGATTATATGCTTCTATATTGCACTTTCATGAAATATGACTGTAGACACTCCAAGCAAGAGGTGCACATTCCAGAGACTCCAGCTGAGCCCTAAAATTGATAATGTTATTTTATACAAATAAAGACAGAGCTGGAGTTCACCATGGGAGTATTCTGCTATGAGTACCACAAAGACAGAGCAGATATCTTTTGTCAAAAAAGTAGGCTCTTGAAGTTATGATCTCATTTTTTAAATGTAACCAAAGGTCTTGTTTAATCACACTTGTGCTTGTGTAAATCTGGAACAATTCACTTGCAACTGATGTAGTAGTTCTAGTGTAATTTCATGCAAAACAGATCATTATCAGCTGCAATTAACTGCACACTCTCGTGTTTAAATATGGGTAGCTCAAGAAACACAATTTCTCTCAGTAGAGGATGTTCTTTTTTCTTAACCTTCTCACTCCTTTTTCAGTGCACTGTAACTTTTAAATTAATTACTTTGGTAGTAAAATTTGTAATTGTTGCTTGTCAATCCAAATACATTAAGTTTTCCCAAGTTTGAAAAATAATAATAATAAAAAAAATTGAAACAAAAACTGCCCCAAACAATTGTAGCTGACTTATAGTAGTATAAGAATATATCTTATGCCATAGTTTCATATCTGAGAATGAATCAAGACACATCATTTGATCCAGATGTGAGTCTAAAACATCCTCAATCCAGACTCAGGAAACACTAAAATTTAAGACTGTTTCCACAGTGTTTATTTGGCCAAGTTGTACACATGTGTTATTTTCTATTCCTGGTTTCCTTATTAAAAGGAAACCTTAATGTATCATTTTGTTATTTATGGTCTACCATAAAAACTACAGGATATACAATGTGAAGAGTTAAACTGAGGAAGTTAAAGCTTAGCATTTGGCTTTCCTGACTTTGAGAGCATGTAGCGTTATTCCTGTTAGCTCACATGTATTTTCTTACCTAAATTTACTTGCTTTATGGAAATTGAAAGAGGTGCAAGGCCACTTTTGGCTCCCTCAGAGCTGTTACTCTGTTACCTCCTTGTTCTTTGGAAGTGATTTCATGTGTGTTTATGGCACATCCAAGATTTGGATTTCGACCAAATGGTTAAATAAGCAGTGATTATTCTTACTGACTAGTATGAAACCTGCTATAAGGACAAGGGGAAAGCTGTTGCTCAGTTTAAGCCGTTGCTTGTTTTAAATCTCAGTTTTGATGTAACAGATGGGAAAGGACTTCTACACGCAAGCCTGTCGCTGGTACGCGTAGTGCTCCACCACTGAAGGCAGGCTCGGAGGGAGGTGTCAGGGCAAGGCCCGGAAGCTGTGCTGTGAGCTCCCTCTGGTGGCAACCCTCAGGGTGGGCTCCCAGCCTCCTCCCGAAGCCCTCCACTTCTGGAACCAAACCTGGCTCTCGTCCAGCCCACCGAGGTCCTGCGGGCAGGAGAGAGAAAGGAGGAGCGAAAGAGGGAGAGGGGAGGAAGGAAAGAAGGAGCAAAGGAAGGAAATAAGACAAAGGAAGAGGAAGGGAAAAGGGAGGAGAGGAGAGGAGAGGAGAGGAGAGGAGAGGAGAGGAGAGGAGAGGAGAGGAGAGGAGAGGAGAGGAGAGGAGAGGAGAGGAGAGGAGAGGAGAGGAGAGGAGAAGGAGAGGAAGAAAGGAGGAGAAGGAAAAAGATGGAAGAAAGAGAGAAAGAAGAGAAAGAGAAGGAAGAAAGAAATGAAGGAAGAAAGAGAAAGGAAAAAAGAGGAATAAAAACAAAAAGAGAAAGAGGGTAATAAAAGATAAGTTGGAAAGAGAAACTGGGAGATAAAGAGAAAATGAAAGGAAAAGAAAAGAAGAAAGCAAAGAAAAACTGAGAAATAAACGGGGAAAAGGAAAGACAAAGACAAAAGTGGAAATAGTTAAAATAGAAAGAGGAATAGAGACAAGAACAGAAAGAGAAAGAAGAGCAAGAGAAAGGAAAATTAAAAAAAGGAGAGAAAATTAAAAAAAAAGAAAAAGAAAATGAAAGACAAAAAAGAGAAAAGAAAAAGAAAAGGAAAATCTTTATATTGCAGAGGAGTGGGAATAAACAGATGCTGGGAGAAAAGAAGAAGCAAGATTGCTTCTTCTGACAGCAGTTTAGGGTTAGATCCATTTAGTTGTAATGTCAAGCTGCATCCTTAGATAAAAGCAGGACATTTTAAGTTTAGCTGCATGTTCAACTTCTAAAAAGGGTGAAAAGTTACCTGTCATAAGAAAACTAACAATGTGTAGGGAAATGCTAATTTCCAGTTACTAAAAGTATCACTAGCAGTAATTCATATAGAGATATGAGGTATATCTTAGAGAGTGTTAGAAAAGAACCATATCTTTAGTGTCCATGATTGGAAGTGACTTTTGTGGGACCAAACTGCTAATGAAATGTCTGCTTTATAGAGTTAGTCATTTAATTCACTCATTCCTGTTTTTTTTTCCTGCTACATGTATAACTCCAAAACAAAATGCCGTATTAGTTATTAGAGAACAGCTCCTATTCTGTGATTCTTTTGCATTCCTCTCTGAGAACTAATACAAGCTGCACGAAAATAGAAAACCCAAAGGGAAGGGGGATAGAAACTGCAAGAAAAATTGTCCCTGAAAAAAATAATCTTGCTTTTAAACAGATTGTTTTTTTTTTGTAGGATTGATGTTTATGCTTATCTCTTGATTGACCCAGTTTAACATTCTTGAACTATGGGTGCAGTTCTAATGTGCAGACTTAACAAAAATAGTGTGTTCTGCCTTGTCCATGACAATTCCTAATTCTTTCCTCATCACTCTCCCTGTTTTCTCTCCTTTTGGGGAGAAACAAAAGAGATTGACCTTTCCTATCTGTACCCATCAGCATTAAGTCTTTTCTCCTCTGGCTCACCTTGTTGTTGCCATCCCTTAGCTCCTTTCTTATGCATCTAGCTACCATTTCTCTCTAATGGGTTAAATGTTAAACTAAGATTAAAATTAGCAAGGTGCTTCTAAAGTAGAGTGTGGAATAGTGAAGGGAAAATGAAGGTTGGCAGGAATGAAATCAAGTGCTGTGAACACCAGACATAAATTATAGGACTATGACAATGCTTCTTATGTTATACAGTGATTTATGATGTTTTTCTGGTTTTATGGTCTGTCCAATGTACTGCAAAACATACTGCTGACAAATATCTATTTTACTGTTATTTTATGAAGGCCTAAGAGTTGTATCCTCTTACAGTTCACATAGTTACAGTTTACGCCCGTGCAGCAGGAATGGAAAAGAAGTCTTGTGGAGGACAGCTCTATGGCGAGCTTTCTTAGAAATTTTTCATTTTTCTCTGGAACTCTTCTAACCTACATACCTTACAGGTACCTGAATCATGTACCTGATCAGGAGGCCAAAGATTACGCTCAGGCTAGTCTACACAGAAAAAGAAAAGCTAGGGAGAATCAGCCAGAGATAATGCACAAAATATGAATGGATTTACCCATTACTAGTGAACTCTTGCAGAAGTAAAGGAGCTTTAATTCTTTTTGGATAGGATTAGCTTAAATTGAAATAAAACTGCTGTGGTCCTGAATGTGACAGTCTAAAGGGAAAAAGAGTTTAATGCAATTGTGTTAAATTAATAACTGTATTTACCCTCTATTTCTTAAAAGTCCTTGTTTAGGCAAGACCTTTATGATGCTTAAGGCACATATTACTAATACAAACCATCCTCCAGTTTTGTGTGGCTTCTAGATTTATTAACTAAGCTAAAACTAGTGTTGCACTGGAATGTGATGTCTTGATTCCTTGTTGTGCCAGCTTGTGAAACTATGCTGGAAAAAGAGGAAAGCAGTCAAAATTTTATACCCCAAGATGCTTCTGGCACTTGTTTTTTGCCAAAGTTGATTCACATCAAGTTGATGACTGTTTTTAGTATTATTCAGCAGTTATTGGTCAGTTAACAGCGTTCATCTTCCCAAATAAACTTGCCTACAGGCCTGGGTTTGTTATGCTGCAAAGAGTGTTCTATTCCTATTTTAAGGATGATGTCCTTAGGTTTATGCTGAACCCATGGCAGGCAAAGAAAAGTGTCCTAAACTTTGAATAGACTCTTCCTAACATCTCAAATCTAGCACATTTAGAGGGCTAAGTTCATGTCTGATTTAAAACATTGATGATTGAATTAGACCCAGGAACTAATAATTTCCTTTAAATCTGTATAAATACGGGTGCAAGTGTATGTTTATACGTACATACACACATATAATACATATTAAAAGTAATATAGGATGTAGTAGCTAAATATTTGCTGACTGCTTTTGCTAAAACTTTACAAATGAGAATTGCATTTGACTTCATATTAAAAATACTTTTGGTGGAGAATACAGTCTGTGAAGAGTCTCAGAAGAAACTGTTCTGTTCCTCAGAGACCCTACTTTGCTTATGGCAAAGTTAAAAGTAATGGGGTACCAGCAGAGAAGCTCCCTTCTCTGCTACCTAGCCTTTGCTTAATCTGTTTTCAACACTTTCCTAGACTTAATTGCTTCCTATACTCAAAGTTTGCAACACATTAAGAGGTTACCTCCTTCCTGTAATCTAAACAATGAGCAACTCTGTACCATACGCTCTAACTCAAAGAAGCGTTTTAGAGATTACTTTCTAAGAAAACTTGTATTAATTGTCTCAGCACGTCCTCTGTACTCTGAAATCCATATAAATACAAACTGCTGTGAATGGCTTAGTCTAAGAATGGCTTATGGCAGGATTGTTTTTTTTTGTTGTTCTTTGTTTCAGATCAGTTTTGATGAAACTAAAAGAATGATCCACGGGGCTTTTTGCATCAACGTGAAAACAGAACATCTCTGTCAGTACGGAAAATTTAATGAGATCTATGTCCCTTGACACTGGATCATTTTGGCTAGTACAAGATACAGAAATTATATGGCTGAAGACCCTGTGTATAAATTTAATAATGAATTTACAGGTTTACAGCAATAATTTAGGTAGTGGGCCAGAATTATTTTGTGCTTCACTGAAGAATCTACTTACAGTAATTGGACGCTTCTCCAAGCACAAGCTGACATTCTGTAAGCACTCTATAATCTTGTTTGCAGAAAGTTTACTCTACATCTGTTTATCAATTACTCTGGAAACATACAGAGCTTTAAAGGAAGATAGGAAAGAAAAGGTTCTAGGAGCCTTCGTTTCATGAATGAAGCAATGAAAAATAATCTAAACGGAAGGCTACTGAAATTATTTAGGAAGTGCATTCAGCTACTCTCTTTAACGCTTGGACTGGATGGCAAGGAATTCGTCTTTCTCAAGAAATAATAGTTTGACTGTTGATCTACTCCACTTGAGTCTATTTCACACTCCAGAAGGAAATGATAAATGTAATTGGAAAATAATTAGAAATTCTAGATTGGCCTTGTGGGTTATCTGATCTGCTGCTTAATTTAACCTAGGTACATTCAAGTGTTTAAAACCTCAGTATCTTTTACTCTTTCACATGCTAAGGAGCTGATGCAGCATCTGTAAAAATAGTCAGCTGTCTGGAGACGGCAAAGGTGAGTTCATATATGTTTGCAACACTTCTCATGGAATGAAAGTTTCCACTTTCTGTTGAAAGGTTTAAGAAGCAGAGGCATAAGCAGAAATGAACTAACTACTTTTTTCCATGCTGGGTTTAATGTAAAATACAGTCACATTCTCTCCCATTCCAAATCTTAGCCTTCATATGGATGTACAATTTTTTTTTTAATTTGTAAAAGTTGCTTTCTGAATGTGTTTGGCTTAGGCCAGGGAGAAGAGGTCAGAATGACATCCCATGTAGGATGGTCTGAGTGATGAATCCTCTCCTAAATCAGCATTCCTAGTAATCTGCCTAATATTGTCCAGATGCTAGTATTTTGTGCCGAATTAGCAAAACATTAATTTAGCTATCCACTCTACACCAATCTCATTACACCAGATTTAATGAAATTTTAATTAAGTACTGATGAATACCACTGTTACGCTTTCTAATATATATACTTCCTTTCTTCCCCCATTTTATTACATCAGCTATTACTCTGTTATATAATTCCTAATACCAAATAAACAGAGATTTATGCCAACTTGGATGGCAGGAACTATCTTAGAAACAGTTGGACAAGTGGCATAAAATCTTCTTGTATCAACACAAGACAAAATATCTGGTTTAGGTTGAACGATAAAAAATGTTTTTATTTTGGTAAGACTCTGTTTTGTCTGCAGAAAGACTTTAAATATAAATTGTACTTCTGGAAACCATTTTAATCAGCAGTTCAACTTAATATTATTGGGGCAGTCAACAAACCCTGTAATTTCCCAGAATAACAGCTGGCTATTTTCTGACCTGTAGATTCATAGCGTGTTCATGAATCCTTGAAAAATGGACTTTTGCAATGGCAGATGGAGTTCTGTCAAAATAACCGTAGCATAAGGTGAAGTTTCAGCATTTCTTGGTTAACTTACTTTTTATATTTGGTTTATGAGAATAAACCATCATTTGAACAGCTGTGTTTCCTGAGAAATCATTTTTGAAGGAAAATTGACAGCAACCTTTGACTGGATATCAGCTGGGTCTAACATATGAATTAAATAAAAATAACAGTTGGACTGAAAATTCACAACTCAGTTTGAAGCAATCCTATGTATTACTTCTTTGAATTCTACAAAATCTTTTAGTTGGTCTAGTTACAGAATAAGAATTTTGTGTTTGTGTCCAACAACTATAAGCAGTCACAGAGAACTCATGTTCTCATGTCTTACCTTTGAAGTTACAAGCTTTCTGCATGAAATATTCCTATTTGTTTCATTTCCTTTTAGCAGAGTTAGCTGCTGGACATTGCCTCCAGTCAGGAGCTTGCTTTTTTCTTTTAAATCTGTGATGTTTTGTCTAAGATCTATTCCCCTAAAGCTTCTTTACTTGCATTGCCAGAGCAAGCTAGAAGTACCTTTCCCATTCTCAGTGTATTGATATCCAGTCACCACTGACCTGATCAAGCGTAGTAGCACCAGATGCTGAGGAAGTCAGCTGGTTGCCAACATGACATCAACAGGAGTTTCAGCAGTACCATACACTTTCACAGTCAGATTTCTTGTGTGAGGTTCTTAAAATCTTTTTGTTTACAATTGTACTGCGTCAATGGAGGCTATTCTGTTTGATGAATAGGGTGTAAAAATGCTTTCCACATGAGGGTATGTACTGTTACAATAGGCAGTCAAAAGATGCCTTTCTTATGCCATGATTTCAACACTGAAATACTTAGCTAGACTCCACCCATGGTACATGGTATGTGTCTTCATAGACTCAAATTTTGCAGGAATTAATTTTGTGCAGACAATGCACCCTTCTGGTCATGGAGAGGATTTTTAAGCCAATAACATTTCCTATTAACAGTATTTAGATAAGCCCACAAACTAAACTTGAGCAGCTTCTTGAGAAAGTATATGTAACTTTTATTCAGCTGTACAAGTGTTTGCTGTTATACTGAATGATTACCTACACAAACTGTATGGGGCTATCTTCTGACTGTCTCAGATGTCAATGTTTAAAGCCTAGATCTGAGGAGATTCTTTTTCCTCTTAGTTCATGCCTCTTGTGTAACCTGTCCGTGCAGTCTGGGATCAGAATATGTTCACCACAATGTACTCAGCAGTGGCAGTTTTGTTGAGTTTGTAATGGTCTAAAGGTGTCAAGGAAGCAAGGTATGCAGTGGTAAAGCTAAGTGGACTCATTGCTGGGTAGTGAAGACAACCAAGCTTCTGGGCTCCGTTTGCTCATAGATACATTGTCAAGTGGTAGGTCAATTCTCTTAGGAGAGTGAAGGTAACATTTACATCTCGTGTTAGGAGTCTTAATGTGTGTGTGAGTACCATAAGATAGATTACATAGAGGAAAGACAAAAAAAAAAATAGTTTTCCTTTCTGTGTACTGGAAGGACAGAATGGAACTTGATTTGTCTGTGGGTTTGTTTTGTTTTGTTGTTTTTTTTTTTTTTTTTACTATAGTTGATAATTTCTGCAGGGGCATAGCCCTCCTTCAGTGAAATAGGTACTCACAGTACATTGTACTGGCTATGTACTCTGTGTCTGTGTCTTCACTCTGCATCATTTATATACTCTGAAATTCAAGTTCTAAGCAAGAAAGTCTTGCATAATAGTAACATGAAAAGCATTACTGGTAGCCAATTTTCTATAAAGAAACATACCACAAGCATTTTTTTTGCCTTGTCTCCTTCACAAAGTATTGAAAGAACCTTAACTCCCAACTTTGCTCTCAGAAAACACTGACACATATAGGTCTGTTTTTCTCTAGCTTAACAGCTCCTAATGATAGTTTATACCTAATTTCAAAACTTCTCTCCACATATCTATAATATCTCTCATGGCAAGCAGAAATGCACTGAAGGAAGCATGGAAATTTTCCATCTGGGGCACCTGAGACTCAAATCTCAAATGACCTCTGAGAGTATAGCTAAAAAAAATAGTGTAATGCATGATGCAAGAACTAGGAGCAACAGAGTAACTTAATAAAAATTTAGTCAGAAAGTCTTCAGAAAGAGTAATCCTGAAAGCTATGGAATAATTTTTCATAAGATTTTTTTTTTTTTCGTGTTGCTTTACAGGGACAACATTGACCAACTAAGCTGTTACATAATTATAACTGTTATTAGTTGTGTGAATAGGCTTAGAGGATAATTAGCTACATAGGATGTAAATTAGAAGTTCTTGAAAACTGACTGTGAGCTCAAAAGCTGGATATCATGTTCATGTAGACAAAACCTAAATGATATGGATATGCAAGGATGTAAAGGATAAAGAGGCATGGATCAAACAACAGACTTGACATGAATTATGTCTGGTGTGCCCTTTTCCTCCGTACTGCAGCAGCTCTTACATCCTGCTTTGCTTCCTATTGCGAGCTGACAAGAAACAGACATTCTCTGTCTTCAAATGGCAGATGGAGCGAGGCACTAAATATCTGCTGCCTTGACTTTCCTCTGTTTGCTTGAAATGCATGATCTCTTTATTTTCACTGCATACTTCATAGTGTCCTGCAGAATGTGAGATTTTATATTGACAAAATAAATGTTTATAGAAAATTATAAGGATGTACAGCTTCCAAATTAAGAACATTAAAACTGTTAACTAACATTAATAAAAAGTCTAATTAATTGTAGTAAAACCCCAAGTAAGTTTGAAGTGTTTGAAGTAAACACTCCAAGCCAAATCTAACTAGTATAAAACAGCACTGCATCTCTGAAACACAAACCAGTTTTCATTGTGTATGCATGTGTGTCCACAGGATTATACCTGTCTATGCTCAAATTTAGGACTAATGATTGCACACAAACCAAAGCACTTTGAATATCCATGCAATCTTTATTTTTTCTTGACTTTTGCCTCTTTTGGTAATCAAGCTCAACCAATTTTCAAGTCAGGGAAATTGTTATGAGGAACAGAGAGAAAGCAGACTGATTCATATTCAGATTTTGTTCCTAAAAACAGGCTAGATCTTGACAGCTTGGAAAATGAGAGCACAGTAGAAGAGGGCGCATTGACAGAATACTAGAGCCTAGTTTAAGGCAGAAACAGTGAATTTAAATGAACAACAAAACTTACAGTTGTCTGTAGCGTTGCACGTGCCTGCTTTCGTTAAAGTAAGGCTTTAAAAACCAGACAGTGCTTTAAGTTGAATAAACATAGGTACGGAAATCTAAAATTATGAAGTTACATTCTATACCTTTGGCAGAAAAAAAAGCAACTAAATAAAGAAACCAAACCAAAGGTCACATCTCTGCATTGAAGTCTCATACTCACTTTAGCTTCAACTAAGATTATTATGATGAAAAAAGTAGCAA
This sequence comes from Pezoporus wallicus, assembly GCF_028554395.1. Lineage (NCBI taxonomy): Eukaryota > Metazoa > Chordata > Aves > Psittaciformes > Psittacidae > Pezoporus > Pezoporus wallicus. The sequence continues at coordinate 2,296,159 of NW_026637066.1, read as the reverse complement.
AAATCCCCTTTTTTTCTCCCTGTTTTTATTATTTTGTGTAGATGTCCTTGAATTAGTCAAAATGGCTTTGATCCCATTGTGAGATTATGAGAGGGATTTGAGTCAGTGTCTGTATGCTTTCCTTTGTCCATAGACTTCAGTGTAAGTCATTTCTTGTTTTTAAATTTAAAATGCACTTTTAAACTCCAATAGAGAAGTAAGAAACTCTGATGCCAGATTAAAATAACTGAAGATTCAGAACATACTATTCGATATGTATTATGTCAGAAAAGTATTTTTTTTTTAAATGCACCAGTTTATGAAAATGACGATCACATATGTGACTTCACGCTTAGGTGGGATGAAGGCTGAGTTGTGTTAATACCTATCGCAAAGAGAGACAGAGAGCTTCTGTACTTTATCTGGCTTGTAAAAACAAGTATGTTCAAATCCCAGTCACTAGTGAGATCCTTGGACTGATGGCCGATCAGAAGAACAGGTATTCAGCACACAATTTCAGCTGAAAAAAATGACGCAATTACTGGAATTCAGAAAGCAAATGGCACGTTAGAGGCAACAGAAGCAGCTAAAGTATATAGTCATCAGTTCCACAGTTGTTTCTTTTGCTGTGATTTCCCATTCACAGAGATTCTGATTAGTTTTGAAAACAAATTTATTTTCTATTTAGTGATCATGTACATTTGGTGTGAATAAAGAGCCAAAGGGAAAGCCAGAGAGAAACTGCTGCATTTAAAACCAGTCTCAAACTCCAGTTACACCCAACTCATGATTCACTTGCATATTCTTACCCATGCATTTGTAACTGTTTGGTGGCTCATAAATCCCTTTTATTACCCTGCATGGTAGGGCTACGAATGGGAAGATGGATATTGCCTTAAGTGGAATCTGATGAAAAGTGGAGTGACTTCTTACATTCATATCACTGCTTTTCAGTGTGAAAGTTATAGATGATCATGAACTCAAGAGGATGATAGGGGGAAGCATAGGTCAATATCAAAACAATAGCACATTTCTGCATCTGCATAATAAAAGCCAACATTCATCCTGCTGGTCTGTGTATAGGGAAGGAAGTGTTTCTATTGAAACATGAACCATATGTTTTTAGCTGTCTATACACTCACCCTAAAGTTGTAAAGTATCCAGGAAAAGCCAGTTTACTAGGGGCTAAATCATGCAAGGCACTGAGAAGGACTAAGCAGAGGAAGTTCATTCTGTAAAACAACCAATTAAAGCTTTAAAATTATGTGTCATTGAGTACAATTTATACAATTTACTGTCTTTGTTCCTCATCACAACAGTGTTGATCTTGTCTGTGTTGATTCCTACAAAGCTGGCTCTTTAATGCACATTAAGCCTGTGAGAGCCTGGATATTTTCTTGTTTTCTTGCTGTTAGCTTGATCTGTTGGAAGTCCTTTAACCTGAACATGAACATATTTGAATACATACCAAGCATATTAATAAAATCTATGGGGATTATAATGAAAGACAGGTCATACTGCTGCCAGATTTTACTCAAGTTGCTCAAGCATGGAATCACTGAGATTCATTATTTGGGAATATATGCTGTAACAATTAAGTTAGGGGTATCCTGGCTCCCTGGAAAACAGGGAGCCATCCCAATCAACTTTGAGGTTAACTTCTGCCAGTGGAAGCATCTTGCATATTATCTTCAATAAGCAAACAAAGAGCAAGCTCCTGAAGGAATAGGTCAGCTACTGCTTTTGTATAGCATACAATTTTGTACAGATCTAGTCCTCTTAGAAACCTCTGCATATTTCTATATAAAATTTTAAAAACAATGGGAATAATTTCATGTTCTGCTTATCACCTTGTCTTCTTATATGTCCAGACTTTTCTGGCTGAATGCTGAAGATAGGCTTTCTTAATTTTTCACTTATATCTAATATTATATTAGAAACCACACAAATTACGAATTATGTGCAAGCATGAATTAAAAAAAAAAGCATATACATTCAGCATTTTCTTCACCTTGTCTCAAGCATCAGAAACTAAGTGAAATTGAGGAGATGCCAACATAAGTCAAGCAGCCTCTTGTTGAAATATGTTGAGTTGGGGTGTCCTTGGGGTCTCATGCAGAAATATTAGCTCATATCCAGCAGTCGTATAGCTATGTTATATAGTGCTCCAACTGAGCTAATCATCCCAGGAGGAATGCCATAATGATGTGACAAAAATATTTATGATTCTGGAGTTAGCTCCGGCATCTCTTCATCATGTTGCTTTGTAAGATGTAGACATAACCTTCGTGGCTCATGATATTCAGGAAGTCAGATTAGATAGGTGACCTGGGGGTCAGCTTGAGCCCTCAGTTCTATTAATCTATCTACATATCAGAACAAACCATAAACATATTAGAGGAAGCAGTAAAATAGCTCCATTAAACACCACATTAAGGAAACAAATTTCCACACAAGCTTAGGGGGAAAAAAAAAAAAGCAAGAAAAAGGAAAAAAGAAGGCAAGGTATTCAATGTTTTGTGTTTAGATAAGGTCAAAAAAAAGAGGAAAAAGACCTCTTGATAACGCATTCATTTCTTCTAAGGTTAACAGAGAGGCCGAGATCATTGAACTGGGAAGAGCCTTGCTGTGAGGAAAGGGTAACTCCCCCCACAAAAGAAAGCAGAAACTTTGAAGCACAATTGCAATTTCCTAGGTTTTGTTGCTGCATGTGTTCTTTTCTACTGTATTCCATATGTTACCTTATCACCCCAATATTTGAACACCTTCCAATAATGCATTAAGCAACACAAGTAACATCTGCCACATGTTTGTTCCCACATCTCCTCCTCAGTGGTAGATGTACAAGAAATGTTGTGTTTTGGGTTCATTTCAGTGACAGATTCATGTCTCTGCATGTTTAGGGTAGAAGCAAAAAATAAATGCTGAGGAAATAATTTTAGATCAGAAGGTAGGAAGCTAGTTCATTCTAGGAGAATGCATTACATGCTGCTGCACCAGCCTCTGAAAACACCCTGTGGCTTGCACAGACAATTGTTAGGCTTTCCCTAGCAAGTGCCATTGTCTCAGGAGCAGGAATTTATTAAAGGAAGCCTGGAGCTAATATACCAGTTTTGGGTGATTGAACTCTTCCAGATTTGATGGGTTATCTTTACTGTAGAGAATGGGATGCAGGTTTGAATTGTTTGCAGTAGCCAGTATTACTGAAAGGACAATCTGTAATGCTTTATACAAGTTAGCATTTCCTAGGCACTTAGTGCTTCATGTTTAACTGAAAGGTGATGAGAGTTTGAAAAATTTAGGCTAAATCATCATCTGCCAGTATATGACAGAATTTGGACAGTGACACTCCAAAAGCAAAGACTGGATATAACACATTGTGTAATAGCTTTGCGTCAACAAGGAATCCAGGAATAGTCCTAAAGCCTGGACTGAATTGATCATTTTGGGGTATAAATATATTCAGCCAAATAAGACTGAAATTTGTATAAAGGCTTTTGCCAGAGCATTGCTGAAGACAAGCAGTCATTCATTCATCTGGCAGTTGATCTAAGCCACTATGCTTCTAGTGATCAGTCATGTTAAGTAATAATCTATCTGGTTTGTGTCCTTTTCTGGTATTGAATATCACTAATTTTACTTTCTTTTTAGAATTATTTTTCTGTAAGCAGGCAAGTATATGCATGCAGTGATAATATGCTTGTTTTCAGAGCTTGCTGTTATTTTTATCTGAAAATACAGTAGTATTTTCAGTATGCCTAATAAGAAGTGCCTAATAAGACAGAAGTACTACTAGTAATTTCTACATATTGTTAGCTGATGTGCCTGCCTGGCCTAGGTAACTCTTTGAAGAGTTAATAAGCAGACAAGCAGTCCTGGAAAAGCTAGCTGTATGAAACAGTAGACTTCCCTAAAAATAATAATCATACAATTCCCAGCACTGCTTTTCTTTTGCCCTACAAAAATAGCTGGTTCTTTATTTAGATATGACTGTCTCATTTTTTCAGCTCTCGGCGCTGTTTTTTTTTTCCTGATTTATGACAATCCCACCTTAACGGTTTCCATTTTCCTTTTGTCAAGGTGATCTGTGGAGGAATTCTAGAAAAAAAAAAAGAGCTTCTAGACTTTCCATGACTAGAAAAAAAGACCAATGAAGACTTAAGTTGTAAGATTAATGGGAAAAAATCCAACAAACAAACCCAAAAAAATTAACATCTGTCACTACAGCAAAGGGAATTACATTAGGCAGCACAGAATTGCACACTTAGAGCAGAATGAGAGATGGGTGAAGCATTCTGTATACAGCACGGGGGACACCTGATTCTTCCTGCCACAAAATGTCCCACAGGGAAATTAATCTAGTAACTGTTTCTGAAATGCTGATATCTGTTCTTTGCCTTGCTTCCACTGATGTATTCATGAAATACAAATACATATAGAAACACTTTATTTTTATAGAGGACTTCTCCAAAGAAGTGAAGAAAAACTATATTCACATCAAGAGTACCATAATGCAAAGAACTAAGTTCCATTAAACTTAATTTGAGGCCATTCTATCACCGTGCATGTAAACTAAGGAAACAAGTAGGGACTACTTTTGCTGTCTTTGAATAGTATACCCTTAGCATCCAAGATGAAGAACACTTGTTCAAGCAGAAGAGATTCCCAGATGTTTATTGTTAATAGCCTGTTCAAAAGATCCAGCTATCTGTAGCAAAAGCCAGCAAAAGAGAGAAGGCTTGATAGTTTTATCAATGTTTCCACAGTCAAACAATGAAACTTTAAATCTCTTTATACATTTATGTGTCATCCAACCTCCTGGCATTCTGAAAAAAAAAACAAAACAACCAACCATGTGAGAAATAATAACATTGTTTTCCTTGATAACCAAAAATACAGAGATAAAGGCTGACATCTTCAATTTATTTGATATTGTATTTCTTTTTAACGCTGTTTTTGTCTTTTATCTTTGTATTTATTTCCTTCATAATGCCTTGCTATTTGCAGAGCATCTATGTTACTTTCCCAAGGGCTAACAAACATTGGAATTTAGCATAGGAGCTGAAGCCCAGGTGAAAACACTTGAGTAGTGATCGCTCTTTCAAAAATGTCAGCTTTAATAGAAAATGCTGGGATCTCAGCCCTTTGGAAAATCAGGTCTAATATGCAGCTGCTTTACTAGACTCAGAAGCCCAAATTTAGATACTCAGCTCTCAATAACTTCACTAATTTTCCTTTCATGTTTTTGTTTTTATAAGTTTATTGTAGTATGTCTCTTGGTTTTCCAGTTCTTTTGAAAGTATTGGAAAAAATATGATATGAGTCCAATACTAATTGTTTTCATCTTGGAATATTACTCATCTTTTCAAAGAAAAGCATCATTTCTAGGCAACATTGTGTTCTTTATTTGCACAGTTGCTTGTTGGCTGCATCTCTCTCCCATATATACATGCCAAGGATGAGACGCTATATGCATCCAAATGTATTATTTGTTTATAACGTGTGTGCAAATTGTACAGAATTAATATACTGAAGAAGTGTATTTAAGTCCTTCTCATCTTTTAGTTTCTTTGAAACATGCTTATTCCTTCCTTAGTGCTCTTCTAACCAAGATTTTAAGAGTTCACAGCTAAGTAGATGAGTAGAAATATATTCTTAGGTACTTGATTCATTGTCTATGAATATCTGTAACTGAGAAATCTTTTTTTATCTTCTTTCTTATCTTTCTCATGGGTAGGAGAGAGAATTTCAGATATTTCAAATAAAGTAAAATCTAAGTTTTATATGCTTCACATAAAATCATAACTGCTTGATTTTGGATTTTGTCCTAGTTTTCCATGTGATTGTGTTAAATAGAGAAAATTCATGTTGTTGCTTTCTTCTATAAGGAGTGGAATTTTATGTTATTTAGGTCAGATTTTTTAAAAAGAGAAACATTCAAGGTCAGAATCAGAATGTATTTTGTCTGTGTACCCAGTAAAGCTGTTGATCTCCTTACTCCACTCTTCTGAGAAGAATCCATAGCTGGAAATGAAAGAGCAGAAAGAAACCAGAGGCCAAGAATAGCAGACCTCCCACTGGGATCACAGTCTTTGTCTTGTTCTTTCCATTACAATGACTTGGAATGGCAATAGGGCCCATGATGTATCATTACATGTGACAGGGGAGTCCCTGGAAAGATGGTCAAAGACACTTTTACTATTAGAATTAATGATCTATTTTGTATATGAAGAATAGTGATATTAATATGTTCTTAAGCTTTTTCTTAAGCTTTTAAAGAATATTTCTAATGGAAAGTTTTCTTATTCTTTATATAAACAGTACTGATGAAAAATAGAATTTGAATGTCAAAAAGGTATTTTAAGGCAGCTCTAGGGACAAATAACCTGTAACACAGAAATTGGCCACAAGATTATTTTTTCTTATGTGAACTGTGATCCAGTATGTAGTGGCAGCAACTGGAAGTGATGCTTCTGCAAATATCGAGTATTGCAAGGGATGTTTGTGGTGTGTAACCTGTTCCAGTGCACACTAACCCACAGACCCTCTGTCTTTAATAAAAGCAAGCCACTTAATTATTGAGATATTGCATACATAACTTTGAAAAATACTATTTTGCATACTCTGAATGGGTACATTTACATTACATATCCTTTACATGTATACGCTGAACAAAATACTTTTACTTTTCTAATAGTAAAATATACTAAAAGAGACAGTAAATGAGAATATAAAAACACTTTACAAAATCTTTTCCAGAATAACTACCTGAAAAGATAACACCAAGTGGGTATTAGAAGATGCTCTTGACTCACAAGAACATGCATTGCATCTTCCCTATTAGTGATGCCATCTTCCAAAAGAAATGGATGAATCAAGCGAGGAAGAGTTTAGCATTCCATTCCTACCCTACTGGACAATTGAGCATTTGTGGAGGCCTCAAATTGGGATTGCCTCTAGTTATAACACAGTTGTTCAGCTGAATTACTTTGGGGTAGAAAGATTTTTCTTTACCTTACAGGTGACAGCCTGCTCATCTCATATTGTCCCTCCAACATAACTTCATCCTAAAATATGCTGTTCTAATAACCCATGTCCTCAAGCAATGCAGTCTGTAGTGCAATCCAAACTGGCATTTATTTTCAAATGATCTTTAGAAACCAAAATTTACTGTTATGTGGTAAAGTCTGTTTAATTGTACCCCATACTAAATGTTGCTTTATAGATTATTTATATATTTTGTGATCTGAGGAGTGATTTTTCAATAATTAAATCATATTCCTTGTCCATGTAATAGCTCCTAGTGTACTTTGTACTACAAAAGAGATTATTCAATCATTTGAAAAGTTTGATATTTCAACTTCCTGTGTCCCCTAATTTTGTCCCATAAGCATGCCTTATTGTGTGCCTCTTACTTCTGTGTCCTTCACCCTTTTGGATTTAAATACATGGAGTCATTTCTGGACTTAAACATGGATTATAAAAACATTTCAGCATAGTAGATGCATTACATGGGAAGGTGTTCTAATTAAGGGAAATGTGTCATTTTTTCTTATTTCATGCAGGTGAGGCCTGTAGGTGACCAGGCTAATATTCCGAATGGAAAAAATGACTGCTGTATAGCAATGTACAGAGTAACACAAGATCTGGACCCAGTTTCCACATGGACTTAGCAAGAGAATTAATAAGACATTCCATATGAATGTTCCCAACTGCCTTTTCTTCATCTGTGCCACTGGGTAATTGCCTCCTAATTCCTGCTACTGACTTTTCTCCAGCTGCAGCACAGCTCATTAGCTTGGGCTCTGTTTTACGCTGCCTCTCTGTCTGAGTGTCAGTACCATAGATTATAAATCATTCAAGGTCATGACTGGTACTTTTGTGTGTTTTCTATCAAGCAAATAAGCACGATCACCAAACATTGGTACTAGATCATAGTTTTTACTTTCATATCCCTTTAAATGAATTATTTTTATGGTGTGAATATTTAATCTGGGTATATATTAAAATGAAAATTTTAGTAATTACATCCTTTATTTGACAGGCACACTACAAAAAGTTTTAAATCTTGTACATACAGGAGTCAGAAAAGTATTAAGTATCATTGATGACTCAATGCACAGCTTTTATGAACTATGTAATCCAGAAACAGCACCTGCTCTTGGAAATCAACAAAGTGACCCACCAAAAAGGGCCAAAATCAGTTCAGTCCCAGAGCAGGAGTCAGGTCCTAGTAATTTTGTCCCATAATCAGGCTTTCCACATGCACTTAGTGTTAAATGTCAACATGGAAACTCCAATTAGATGTGGCTAATGGGAAACTTTTTTGCAAGCACTTCAGGAGTGGAGTAAAAAGTAAGGATGTCTTTGCTGAAGTAATTCCTGCTTTTTTGTTCTGCAACAAACCTAATCTTCCAGATGCAATAAAAACTCTCTTCTTCAAACCACTACAGGAGTTTTGGATTATTGTGAAAATTGGACTTTTTTTCTGTTCAATTTATATATGCTATGAAAAGTGTTATCAAAATGGAAAGAAATCCTGCAGACAGAAACTGAAAGTTTTAAGAAAGTGAATCTAGCTTTAGTCTTAACTTCCTTTCACCTGTTCTGACCACTAAAACATCCTCTGTCCGCAAAATGTAAGGCAGCTTCAGATGCAATATACTCACAACATCAGCAACAAAATAAGATGGATGAGATGTGTTCTTCGCAACTGGCACTGTCCTAGGCAATTAGATTTTAAAGATTAATTAATATGAATGCTAGGGTGAGATACAAAACATTGCATTTGACAGAGGATACTGGAACATTTCAAAAGCAAAGGAAAATATGCCTTGACAGATTAAAGAGCAAAGTGCTGTTCTTTGCCTTCCTTAAACTGCCCTTTATCAGATGGATTGATGTGTTACAACCATCTGAGAAGACAGATCAGTCTGTGTGACAGAAGCAAAATCTGAGTGAATCTGGTTTGACTTTAACAGAGAAGGAAAGGGAGGTGTTTATTTCTCTTGTCAGTAGGCTGACAGAATTAGACAACTACTGGTATACAGCTTATCTTAAATGAACTTCATTAACACAAAAATCAAGTGGGAAATTACAAAAGAGATGCCACAGCAGAACAGAGTTCAAGAGGGTGGCCTCTATATCAATTCAATCTCCCTCTCTCCCATCCCTTCAAGCAAGTGTGACTTAGATGATGATGTTCTTTCCTAAAGCTTACTGGTTAGAGAGCAGTTAGTCATTCTTGCTGCTGGCCTTTTTCAGACTGAGCTACTGAATGTTGGTTAGATTAAAAGTCACAAGACTCAGAATGATCTGTCCAGAATTTTCCTGTGTCTGTGAATTATACAGCTAAATATTAATACAGCTAAATATTAGTACTTTTAGCCAACAAACCTGGATACACACAGAGGTGGTGCATGGAGGAAAGATTGCATTTTAATAATGAAGCTATCAGTTTCAGCCAGGGCCTTCATTAATAACAGAGATGTGAAATGAAGACTGACAGATGACTTCTTGGTCTCTTCTTTCTCGTCTAGCAATTAAGAAGTTGACACCACAAGCAAGAACCATCAAATACTAATGTACAGACACCTCTGTATTCCTGCAATTTTTTTTTTTCCCCCCAAATAATTTACAGTATATGCTATGTTTTAGAAGAGCTATCTATATTCACTTTAAAAAAGAACTCTCCCTACACATTGCCTGTAAACATACAATGCAATGTCAGTCTGATTGTTAGGATTGTGTAATTGATGAGAAACTGCCATGAAAATCTTAGTTATGGAACATCAAATTCAGGGAAGATGAAGTTCTTATAGTGCAAGATCATTTAGAACTGATAACTTAAACTTGAAAACCCATCTACAATCTATTTACCACTTGATTATTGTGCAATACTTTTAATCCATCCATATTTTTATCACAAATAAATCTGTCACATTCTGTGTAGTGAGACCAATATAATTTGCTGTCTATCTCTTGAATATGACAAAGCTCTGATTTGTACTGAACGTAAAAAAAAAAAATATTTAATTAATTACAGATAAGGAAAACATATTGCTTATACAACAATGTTGGTGATATTAGGATAGTGACTTGAATTTACAGTGAAATAGAAGTAATAAAAAGATGAAGAAAATTATAAAACAAAGGAAGATATTCCACTGTCTTCTTTCCAAACTTTAAATTCCTTATGACAACACATATTTTATTTGCTAATGTAGAAGTTTACATAGCCCTCCATCTATAAAGAAGAAAGACGTGGCTTCTCCTAGCAGAAGCATATAGAATAGTCACTGATTTCTTTTCAGTTGACCAGCTTGCAGTGACTTCTGCAGGAGATGATTCCATGAACTCAGGTTAAAACACTCATCAATTTGCTACGGAATATGCTTCATTCAAAGATGATCTTACTAAAGAAGCAGCTAGGAAAGCTATTATCTTAGATAAAATGGTGAGTTAAGATATAAATATCATTTATTCATTTGAAAATCATGCTTAACTGAAATGTTTCCATAGTGTTGAACAGTTAAACATGCAGCAAATCCTGTTCTGTTGGGCAGTGACCTATTTAAAGCATAACCAAATCAGAAGGATACTTAACATACGACAGGGAATTTGAGTAAGCATATCATATCCTTTTGTCTCCAGGATAGGAGGGTGAATTCCTATATAAAAATATTACTATGAAGCCCTGAATTCTCAATTGTCGTGGTTTAAACCCTATCCAGACAGCTTGTTCACTCACTCCCAGTGAGTGGTGCCAGGCTGAGAAGCAATCGCGCGGCGGCCCCCCCCCCCCGCCCCGGGCTCTCCCCTGCCCCGCTACCAGAGGAACGGGGAGGAGGATCAAAAGAGTGCAACTCCCACAGGTTGAGACAAGAACAGCCCAGCAGCCAATGTACAACACAAATCACCACTGCTACCACCAACTACAACAACGATAAGGGAAAATAACAAGGGAAGAGAATATAATACCACTCACCAAGAAACGAATCCCACCCGCAAGCCCATGTCCTTCTGGGTAACTCCCAGTTACCCCCCACCCTGGGCATGATGTGCTGTGGTATGGAATACCAGGCTGGGTCAAGCGCCCTGTCTCTGCCTCCTCACGGCTTCCCCTCCTCCCTGGCAGAGCATGAGCCTCACAAAGTCCTTGGTCAGGGTAAACATCACTTAGCAACAACCGAAAACATCGGTATCACCAGCACTGTTCCCAGGCTGGAAGTCAAAACACAGCACTGCACCAGCTACCAAAGGAGAAACATGGCTGCTACTGCTGAACCCAGGACACCAATGCATATTAAAAAGTTCATATACCCTATTGGGCCCACTTTGTTGAACTCCCAGTAAAAATAGAAATGTGGGGTCAGATTGTCTTTATGTCAGTAATGTCAAGGTTCATTTCCTTTGCTTTTTCTGGACATAACCAAAGATATTAGTGATGAGATCAGGGTAGGAATAAAGGTTGCAGCAAACAACCCAGCCACTTAAAAAAATCTTTAAAGAATCATCCTCCCAAATCTGACCCACCAAAAATGTCAGAAGAATAAAAGGGAAAACAAGCATCCTCTAATCCCCAAGTTCTGATTCTGTGATTCTGTTCTACATGCTTTCAAATTGATGTACTTGAAGTATGGAAGTTTTCAAGGCCAGTTTTCAAAGCCAGGGCTTTAGGCAACCTTGTCCAGTGGAAGGTGTCCCTGCCCATGGCAGGGGGGTTGGAACTAAATGATCTTTAATGTCCCTTCCAACCGTAACCATTTTATGACTTTATGATTCTATAGTTGGAAGAGGGAGAAAAGTGGTAGAGGGGAAGTAAAGACATACACGTGAAAAGGGAAAAGATTTATCCAGGTTATATGGCTCCAAAGAGATCTTAGGCTTCTGTACTGGCAATGTACTGGTTTACTTGCTGATTAGTCCAAACTAATTTACAAAGACTTAATCTCTTTAAATTGCACAAGATGTGCAAACCAAAATTTCTACATAAATGTTATTTGTGAAAATCTCCTTATACAAGAAGTGCTACTCTCTTTCAAAAAAAAAAAAGTCTTAAAGAATGTCTGTGGGACAAAGAAACGGTGGTGAGATTATGAGCCAAATGCAGATTGCTATCTCCAACAAAATTGAGAACTATGAAAACAATTCTGAAAGCTCTCCTCCATTAACAGAATATAGACAAAAAGACTGTCTAGAGGATGAGGAAGAGTCGGCTTAGGGGATGGATTAAATTAAAGTCTTCTGTGACCCCTTAGCTAATGAACTGTAAAGTTTATTGTAGAACACTTTAAATGCTTACTTTCTGGTATCAGAGTTGTACTAAGAAGCTAGGGAATAATATCACTAGCTGTTATTAAAGGAGTTACAGACAGATTATGGTTCGAACACTAAATAAGTGAGGAGTAACTGGCAACAGATTGACTCAAATACTCAGTAAATACTGTTCCATGTAACTCTTTATACTACAACAAAGAACAAGTCGCTCCCTAGAGAAATGTCATTGTAGGTTTCCTTCTCTTATAAAATAAGCTTTTATTTTTCATCTAATTTAAGAAACATTAAAAAATAAGAATAAGCACAAACGTAATCATACTTTTATATGCTATGAGTATCACATAATTATGCATTTCTTCCACAATATTACATATGAAAACTATCAATTCAAGAGAAAAAAATTTCCCTGAAAAATTTAAAGTAATCATCCCAATGTTTTAATGTTGCTTATATGTACATACTTCTGAAGAAGATCTCTTATTTTCAAGATAAAACTCTGCAGGTTATCTGAAGATATTTCACTCTGCCTTGTGAAGGATTTTGTTTTTGATATGTATCTTACCATATCAGAGGTTGTGATATGACTTTTAACTTATTTTACTCTCTCCCTTATGTTTGATGCTAATGACCTCTGAATTTTGTTAAATGCACACATTTTTTCTCTGTCCCATTAAGGCATGATGAAGTTTACAATAGCTGAGACAACTGTCCTGGATGTGGTATATATGAAAGATAGTCACCTCACAAATCAGCAGTCTGTGCTGCTTGAGAGAGATTAGTAATGGAGCATTTCTTTAAAGTCTTCTCCTTGGATAAAGAGATCAGGCAGTCCTCCCAGATGTCAAATGGCCCTGTCTCTTCTGGAGAATACATTAAAAGGTGACTATGAGGGAGTAGTGGGTGGTCAGGAGGTATCGTAGCAGACTGTGAAGCAATTCACCTTTAAGCTATCTGTAGGAATCTACCAATGGCCTGTTAAGATTTTACACAAATCCAATGAAATAATTGTTAAATACTTTACTGAGTCCTCTTTCATTTGTGGAGACTCTATCATAGCTGTTAACCTTAGAAGTCAGGAACAAGGTACATTGGAAATGACAAAGTGCAATGTACAGTACCAGTTATAAACCTTCAGGGTCAGATCCTGATGGCATTTTCTATCCCTGCTTTCTTTGATAATTTGTATAAAAATTGAGCATAATAAAAAGGAAGGAAACTTCCATGTATGGCATTTCCTACATCATGCCTTCACTTAGTAGGACAGAGATTTGTTTCATGGAGTTAAACAAACACAGCAGCAACAGTCACTTCTTGTTCAATAAGAAAGGGAGGTGTCCAGTTCTATTTACAACATTGCTTTAGAAAATGTGGGGGGCACCTCAGCTTGGAGAGATCAAATGATTATATTGACAGAAGAGTGAAAGTCATGGAGCCACAAAGTAGTCTAGCTGAGGACAGGCTGCTGAAGCTGTAAGAATTACAAAGGGAGGAGATCAATTTCTCTGACTTTGTGCTTTGGGTCCTCTATCGGAAGTGGGGGGAGCTGCTGCTGGGTAGTTTATATTTTATGTTAGATAGCCAAAGCCAGGTTTAAATCAAGATCAAATTCCAGAACTAAGGAAGGACCAGAATCTAGAAGTGACCACTCCTTCTTGCTCTCTTTTCTGTTCATGAAATGAATCCTGCATTTATGCGTTTGTTTGATGGTGCACAGCATTTAGCCTGCTTAAACAGCTGCAGACAGGGCTGTTCTTGTACTGCCTTTGTAGCATACATTTGAGGCATTTTTCCAGGATCTGGGTTTGAATGCACTCAAGCTACTGTCAGACACAAGCCTTCTATCTTCCAGATTATACTAAACAGTATTTTAGAGAATTATCTAAAGCTAACGACCACCATAAATCCTTTTTAAAAATAATTAATCCTGTTCATATAGGTAACTAGCTTGGGTAGTAACTTGGCAGTAAAATACCACTACGTTTTATAAATTTAGGCTCAAGAGAAGTGTAGGAGTTGCCTCTTACAGACATACTCCCATATTCAGTGTTTCTTTTTGCCTGACTTTCAATGACTTCGTATCCTGTGTGAGGTTTTTGAGGAACTTTTTTAAGAGATACCTATGCATTCCTGTGTAACATTATCTAGGTGTTCCTGCTCTGGCAGGGGGATTGGACTAGATGATCTTTCGAGGTCCCTTCCAATCTCTAACATACTGTGATACTGTGATATGCTGCGTATATAGGGTGCCATCTGTCTTCTTACTTCTTCAAAGTGGGCTGGAGTCTTCTGAGAACATCTTTAATTTTGGAAAAGCACAGAGCACTGTGTTGCTGGACTATTTGCTAGGAGATACAGAATCTACAGAGTCTTGTAAGGTAGAGACACATCATCCTATTAACTAAAAATTGCTGAATAACACACAATTTCAAGAAAGCAGAATTGTTCTAAATATTAAGTCTATACTTGCACAATTCCCAAACCAGGTGATATTTATAGAGCTTTGCTATTTTTGGCTTGTGATATGAATAGACTTATAAAACTGAATCAGTTATTCTAACACATTTTATAAGCATTTTTATACGCATTTATTTATTAAGACTTTATTGCCAGATTTAATTCACTTTTTAAAGGAATATATGACAAATGGTTAGATACTCAATCATCTGGAGAGAATGTAAATATACAGCAAATAATAAAATACCTCTAAGTACTGGGGGGAAGAAAGGATTGATCCAGAAAAAAAAATATGCCATCTCCATAATTTTTGTATAGTTCTGATGAAACTGAAATTGATGCATAGGGCAAATGTCACTCCAGCTTTCTTGGATTCTCTTAGGTCTTCTCTCTCCATATAAAACTGAAGCCAGAGATCTTCACGGAATGGAATTATCACACTCTTGGTGGTTTTGCCTCAATCTCCAAGTATTTTGGAAATGAGCACATGTTTATATCTCATAAATAACTGAAGAGCCTGTAGTAATGCATCTTAGTATTTATTAATTGACTATTTTCTCCAAAGGTCATTTATCTTCTTATTAAAATGAAATCAAATGAACTGTTGCTGTTGGCAGCTGAGTGAAAAGATTTCTTCTGTGGATGATAAATGGGGTTAGAAGTAGCCAAACAGAAGTCCGGAGACCCTTTCCGTGGAAAAAGTGTCACAGTAGTTTAAGGTCAGTTTGGGTAGCTGTATAACAATATCATTCATTATGTTCCTTCTAATCCTACCAAGATTTTGTAAAGAAGCAATCTGAGTAATTTTAATTGACTCTACATTTCTACAAGTTAGGTGGTATGTTTATTCTTTATAAGCCACGGAATGAGGTTGCTTGAAACGGATGTGCTTAATGATATTCTGTTCTGGGGACTCAGTCTCTGGGCCAGCTTGGTGTGATTTTGTTTCTGTCACAGAATGATTGAGACTAGTAGTGGGTAGTTTGGGTCTACTGCGTAAGATGATCTGGCTACCAGTACTGTTGTATTTGAAGCTTGTCCAAAATGGATTTTGACTGATAAGGAAAGAAAAAGTAATCATGAAGAGTTTTACGTGAGGAAGCCAATTTTACTGATTCTAGTTTCGGAGGTTTTTCTTCACTTACTTGAACATAGCAACAAAGGATCAGCCAGTTTTTGGCTATTCCCATTTCTTGAGGAAAATAAGTGAAGTGTAAACAGCCATAGCTTCTGACTGCACACCTTAGTCACGTGATAGAACAGATTGAAAACATACGGGGAATTTAAGGAAAAAAAAGTTAAATTACAGGAGATACAGCACATTGAGGAGATGCTAAAATCTCCAGACCAGACAGCAGGACCAGGAAGGAACAAGATTCCCAGATGGTATCTCTTTTAAGATTTTTCCTGTTTAATTTTGCTAGTTTCTTTGCATTTATTTTGTGCCTTATGACTACAAAATGTGCTTGGAATGATCTATTGCACTGTATGGTTTAGCTGTCTTTGGAAAAAATTAGCATCAAGATGCCTTGATTTTTTGCTAATACTGATGCTTTTTCTAGCTGGCCCATTATTACTGTACTCTTCTGCCAGGCTGCATTCTTTCAGGCTGCAGACACCCAGCTTATACGAGTTATACAAGCTGAGCTTATGCAAGCAGTGACACGTAAAGATTTTCTTTGGCCTAAAGGGTTGCTTAAACGGTATGGTTTAACATTTGGTATTACAATATGAAGCCTTAGATCCTGCATACTGGCAATTTATGACAAAACACCTGCATGAATGAGGTGAAAGAAACTGAGCATGCTGAATAATTGCATGAGTTACTAAACTCAAGTAGCTTCACGTGGCCACACAGGAAAGTTGAGAAGCTAAAAATATAATCATTTCCAGTCATCATGATTCATGGAAATAGGTCCTATTGAAAAACCTGCTGTGTGGTTTTGGCTTTGTTTTTAAAGAAGTCTGTCTGATAAGGGATACTGTTTTCATATTCTATTCGTAAATTTCTCCAAGTCAAATGACTATACCACATGACATTTTGATTAAAATATTTGTATCAGATAAACACAACGGGGCACACATTCATATCCTTCTCTAGGAGAGAACCATACTGTTTCCCTTCCCTCCCTATCCCTTTTCGCTGCCTTACAACAAGGGATTCACGTGGCAAGCAAAACTCATAGAGCAAAACTGTAGTCATTAGATGCTGCCAGGATCTTCTACTCTCAGCACTGGGAAAATGGGCACATAATATGGAAAGTAGAGAAATCTGTAATATTGTCAAAAAAATGCTAATCTGTGAATTCACAGTTCACATGTTGAGCATGCTCAACATGATATTGAGCTTTTCAGCCATTGGAATTGGGATTTAGTTTTCTTTTCCTCGTAAACAAAAGCTTCCATGCTTTAATTTGGCACTTATTTTAGAGGGTTTTAAGTAAAATGAGAGAGTCAGCTGTTCATGGCTTTCATAGATTACTTAATGTGCGAGTGCCTGAGGCTTAATGATGATGTCATTTGTTCTTTTCACCTGTTTTGGTTAAGTTCTGTGTATGTACAGTATCAAACCAGAAGAAAGAGAAGGATTAGGATATGACATGGAAAGGCTGCAATCCCCTTATATCCGAATCGGAAACATCTAATGATGGGAATACATCAGTCCTCTCACATATGAAATCCAAAATTTGGTGGAAATAAGATAAACCTAGTTAAGCCATCTGCAAGACATTGCTGAGCAGAGGAATTATACAGTTCCATATGCAAGGTGAGGAAAATCTCATGAAAAGAAAGGAAAGATATTGAGTAATAGTCACTTAAAAAAAATCAGTGTCTCATATCATATTTTTTATCACCATTTTGTTTCAGGTATTTATTTGCACTTAGTGTTTTGTATTAGTAATTTCTCTTTGCTATCATTAATTGTATCTGTATGTAGAGGTAAACCAAGTAATTCTTTTCTGCTCTGGTACAACAGTCTGCTAGTCTACAGATGCAAAAATTTAATTGTCACTATCCCTTCTCATAGTTCTAGCAAAACTGGATTAGCAGACTGGGGAAGTCTGGCACTGCTCATCAAGAACCATGTAGCTGTTAGGCAGATACATAAAATGATGTACTGAAAATGGATGAGGTAAGAGAAGAAATCACTATTGCACCTGATACATAGGGAATTGCTGGGAGAAAGGGGTAGCTTTCCTTAACCTTTCTTTTTGGATCTGTGAATAAAAGGCACGACAAGGTACCCAGAATACTTAAGCACTTCAAAGTGCAGGAACTGGGTTTTCTCTATGTGAAGAAAACCCCCAACACCATCAACCCAAAACCAAAAATGAAAACTAAAAAAAAAACCAAACAACCCACACACAAAATAATCGAAACAAAAACCGTGTATGTATGCAAAGTATAGGCATACAAATTTAAGTATATTCATACAAACACACATTTCCAGCTACGAACACACATTTCCACCGCTTTGATTCTGAGTTATGTTTTATTGAAGACAGCTCACACTTTGCTTATGTTGGTTGGTATTTGAAGAAGTTCTATGTGTGCAAACAATGTACTGCATTTTTGGTATGGATGTATGGATGTACTTGCATTTGTATGAAAGTATAGATGAATGGAGAATATAGCAACTGCTTCTGAATTCCTGTAATTTCTCCTGACCAATAATACTGAAAGAAAATTAGGTCTCTAGATGATGTAATGAACTTCTGATCATTACATGGGATCATTCCTTCCTTTGCTGTTAAGCAGTGAACTCAGTCTTGGGAAGGAGAACAGCAACATGTAATTTCTACCTTCAGGAGCCAGCAGAGCACTCTTTTTCCTACTGGTAGCACTGGGACCTAATACCCTACATTACATAATGTGACTATGTGCAGGAATTTCTTCCTTAAAGGGTTCACACTACTGTTTTATACTTGAAACAATACTGTTTCAGGGATCTATCTCTAGAATTCATTCTGCTGTTGTTGACTTTGGAGTTGACTCAGACCTATGGTGTCTTTACTTAATTTTCCTTCCCTCTGCCTATTGTTCAGCCTTTTGCAGTTCCCCACTGGAAGTCTAATTAATGAACTCTTAATTGTTTTCTTGATTTTTAGACTAAATATTGGCAACCATTCTATTTCAGCCACCTCTTGATTGCACCCAATAACTTTATCTATGTTGAAATCCCTCAGTGTCCAAGACTAAATTATTTCATGCTAGGAAGAGAAAGCAGACATTGTCCAAATAAAAACAGTGCCTGAGATTTGATTAGGTAAGAAACAAACAAACCAGCAAGCAATCCATGCCTACCGATGCAGAGGAAGGCAAAAAGACTCTGGTGTCCCTGCCAATGTGACCTGGCAATGAGTTTCTTCCAGGTTGCAAATCTGGCAATCTAAGCTTGTGAATGAAGGATGTTGGCCAGGTGTCCTAGGGAAAGAATACTTTGCATTACCTTAGACTAGTTTCCAACCAAGTGTTGAAGAAGATGGAAAAAAACTTCTCATTTGTTGATCATGGCACTTACGAAAAACACTTGGGAAAATACATTTTCTCTAACCCTACCAGCCAATGAACTGAAACCTTAAAGAATGAGACTTTATTAACTTACAGTTACCAGAATGAATGGCTCCTCCATGAAAGAAGGATTGAAGTGTGGGATTTAGTGGATCCAGGCTCAAAGATGACTGTGC
The DNA here is from genome assembly GCF_028554395.1 of Pezoporus wallicus. Classification (NCBI taxonomy): domain Eukaryota; kingdom Metazoa; phylum Chordata; class Aves; order Psittaciformes; family Psittacidae; genus Pezoporus; species Pezoporus wallicus. The sequence continues at coordinate 2,276,759 of NW_026637066.1, read as the reverse complement.
AAACCAATTGCCTACACCCATGAGCTGCAAAACTTCTTACAAAATATTGATGAAAGCACATTTAATAAAGATTTATAAAATAATAAAAACTCCAAGAACTGGTTACTTCATGTTTTCTCTTTCTATTCCAATTTAAATTTTGTTTGCTGTCTTTTATGTTCTAGCTAAACAAAAATCTTACCCAGCATCCTATTATTAGATCTGACTGCTTTTTTTTCAGCCAGAATGAACACCCCATATTTCCCATAATGGATGTCCAAGAACCTATATGCAGAATTTGGATTATCCTTTAGTTTCCTCTTTGATGATCTACTACATGATGATGATCTACTAATTTGATGATGATCTACAGATCTACTGAATATCACATCACAATGTTTTCTACTTTCTCTATAATTTTTGTTCTTCCCCACTGCCCCCCACTCTTCAACATTGCCATATTCTACTCTAAGTTTGGGTACCAGAAATGGCACAATATCCTAATTTTGATTCTCTCAATATTGTGTCAAGAATTTTCTATTTCTATTGCACATTTTTCTTTTTAAATAACCAAGACTCAATTAGTCCTTTATATCACCATGCTGAGATGACACTCAACAGTACAAGGTCTTTGAATTGATGGTTTTCAAACCAGATTCTCCTTCTCTGTAGAAATAAATTGAGGACTTCAAGTATGTTGCTAAGATATATCAAATATCTGTTGTTGTTAAGATATATCAAATGTATCTTAATGAACTGTTTCTTTCTGAATCTATTCAATTTTTTGGAGGGTGAGAAAGGCAATTGGGAGGAGATTTTTTTTTTAATGAAAAGATTAATTTGGTTTAATCCTGATACAGACAGGAACAGTCCAAGAAATGTTGCTTAATTTGAAAACAGTTTCACAATTAATTATAAGTCAGACTCACTCAGTTTTTCTGCCCATAAATTGAAGTATTCCAAACCAGTAAGTATTTTTTAAAATTTAGGCCAATGATTCATCTGAGGCAAAGGACTTAGGTTAGATTGAAAAAGCCAACCAATTAATGTAAAACCTTGTATAATATCTGAGGGAAGGACAGATACCAGACCAAAAGTTCAGGAGGCCTACTTTTTCTTCATTAGACCCTCATGGCTCTCACTTCATTTTGAATACGAATCCCATCAAATGGGAGGCCCCATCAACTGCCAGCTGCTCATCTCTGATATCTTGCCTTTCCTAACACCTGCTCATGAACGAGTGGGGATGGAGGGAGGGCAAGAATGAGCCCTAGGTTTGCTCCTTCTTAAATCTTCAGTTCAACTCATGATTTTATCTGCCCATTTCAAAATGCATTCTGCAGTCTTTCAAGAAACAGTTGCTGCTTTTAGTAACAGGGGCATTGGTGGCAATTAAACTTGATTTTTTTGTTTTATATCCTTCCTCTTTTGTTGCTAATACCTCTTTGGACCACCCAATGTAACTCAGCTATCTTCCCTTGGTGTTTATGCACTCAGAATCCTTGCAAGCATTATCCCTATTAGTCATTGGCACAGATACAGCTGTCATATTGATTTTTTTGGAGTATTTTTTTAACTTGAAGTCAGTTTCTTTAGACTTTTGGGCATGAGACCAAAATCAGGATGATATCAGACACTAACTGGCGTAATAATTAGTCTGATATATGCCTCTTAATTAGGATAATTTTAATTGGCAAGAAAACATAAATTCTCATGACACAGAGGTTAATGATATATATAAGTTATGGTGACACTATCCCATTATTTGGACTCTCAAAGCCATCTCTGTGGAGGGCTTATGTAATAGAGCTATTATTCTTCCTATGGTCTAACTCTATGGAGACGTTCTAGGATCTCACTAACCTGCAAGAGCCTGGGTGGCAAAAAATCACCATTTGGGTGGTTCACTGAGTGGAATTTCTCTGTTCTTGGTAGTCATAGTGGTTTTAGACTGACAATGTTAATGAACACAAAAGTCTATCACCCCTAGGCGGGAGCAAGACAGAGAAGATTGGGATAGCATGTAACTGAAGGCACATTACACCTCAGGATTTCCAAATTTCCAATTTAGTACATTGTCTACTTCTAATCCTGAATGCAGATGGTGTCAGAAATAGTTATGCTTAAATTAGAACTAAGACAAGATGTACAAGCTGAGTTTAGACTCCTGCAGTCATCCTCCATTCAGGGTTGCGGACAGACAGAACTAAATGCATGTGGTTCTATTTCTGCATCTTCCCTTTGCTAGCTGAAACCCACATTTGAATCACAGGCTGCTTGAGATGTTCTGCTAATAATATATCATCATTCACAGTGCCATTTATGCACTTATTTCATTTAAATCTCCATTCTTTACAGGATTACATTAACAGTGGGCTTTTCTGATAGTTCATTTAAATTTTGAGAGAAATAAAGTCCTCCTGAATGTGTTCTGTTCACATTGGCTGGCAGATATGGCAAGCATTTTGACAAGAACTGAAGCCTGATACATGACTTCAGGAAGCCAAGGGACTGATTTGCAAGTTATCTGTGCCATTTCAGTCAGACCCTTAATGAAAGCAATGTGCTGTGGTAGTTCTTAATGGTACCGAAAGACAGAGAGATGCTCCTGGAAGGATCAAGCAATACTCATCAGAGCTGGTGTTTTGTGCAGAATGGAAATAAAACTAGAGATTATATAGACAGCAGGAACATAGTTTTACCCAAAATAATGATAGGATCTGAATGTATATGGAAAAGTCTGACTTAATCTAACCTTGAAATATCTGACTAACGTTAACCTTTCTGATGTTGTAAAAGGGCAAAATATGTGTTGCCTTTTTAAAATATCTTTTAATTGCTGTTGAAAGTAGTATTACTTTGTTATAAATACATTCAATTCATTCCTTCATCTCCTACATAGTTTGCATTTTCCAGGAAATGTGGAAAGTGGTTTCCTTAGTTTATGAAAGTCAAGGCTCAACAGACAACCTTTTTGCTTGAAGAGGACCATTTGGCTCTCTTGGTATAACGCGTATCTCCATGAGACAAAAATCAGTGAAAGATTTAATCTGACTAGCATCATTTATCTGTTAAGAAAACTTTTTGTTTGAGCTTACTCCCGAGCAAACCAAGCAGGATGCTAGACTTTTTGTTGTTGTTATTGTACTTTTTTAAAAGCTGTGAATTTTCAGGATAATTATGTGTGGTGCAGTTCTCATTCCAGCAAACCAAAAGATCTGTGAAAAAAAAAACCAAACCAAAACCCAAAACACAAAACAAAACCAAAACCAACATGCCAACTTATTTAAAATTATGTTCCTATGTTCCTATGACTGTGTGGGGTCTTTGCAGTGATTTTAAAATGGCAACATGACTATGTTTCTATGACTGTATATAGGCATTGGCTCCGATTCACACACCCTAAATTCCACCCAATTCTCTGTGCCTGGTGTTTTCTATTGGCAGGGCACCTCCTGCGGCCCAGAGCCAGTCAACAGGAAATACTAAGGAGAAGGGCTTGGATGGGTTTAAGATGCCTGAATCTGGAATTTGCTTTTGTTGAAATTCTTTACCCAGATCACCTGCTTTTCAGTCTCAGGTCTTAAGCAGAAAACCATTAAGTTCCGTCCCTCCCACTCCTGCCTCCTATCCTCTCTTCCTCTTAGCTTACAATTTTCTCAGGGCAGCAAGCTGGAGGGTGGTGATTAATATAACAGTGCATATAAATGGTGGTCAAGAACATAACAATAGCTTTGCTGCTGCTATCATGAGACTGAGCCAATTAAATGCCATATTTTAATATGAACCTTTGCCAGTATTATATTTGCTTTATTAAAGTTTCCAGCAAGCCTTTAATGCTGCTACAACAGGATATTACTTTTTCTTCAGATGAAATGTAAATGTTCTGCTAAAAAGGAGTAAGAACATGCTATAAGGTTCTATGTTAAACAATTTCTGCATACTTCCAAGCACTATAAGTTAATCTTATCTTAGCATAGTAGGGGCACAGGTTTGCTATGGAGCAGGATGTGAAATGTTTATATAAACCACAGTTGAAAGAATTTCTAGGCTCAGTTCAAGAGTTTACACTTTCAAAGTCATTCCACCAGTGCATTCATCATGATCCACACAATTGCTTTGTCTGAGTCCTTTAATTCTTCCACCCCTCTGAAACTATGTATTTAAGTCTACCACAGGATTCCTAAACACACAAGGTCAACTAGGTGTTGTAATTGCATCCCTTCACTTAGAAAGCCATCTGTAATCAGCTGAGCTTTAGTCCAGAATGTTGGAAACTACAGACTCATGTGAGTATTAAGGGGAAGAGAACTAGTCAATCAGTCTGTAATGCCTATTGTCAATGAAACAAGTGATATTCTAGGAGTTATGTCTCCATCCAAACAGGAGTAACAAAGACAGCACCCTTATCCAAAGGCATCTTTAAACCTGTCTGGGTAATAACTTCACACAGACTGTCCTCTTCAAACATCCAGCATATTTAAGCTAATAAACTTTGAAGCTTTTGTGCTGCCTAAATTTTTTTTTGTTTTTATTAAAAGTCTTCAGGACTCATAGCCAGGCCGCTGCTGAAAGAGTTTGGACACCCTGATGTTCAACACAACTGATGTTCAACACAATGAAATTGCCTGCTCCTGTGTTCTTTAAACGTGGTTCTTAAAAACTGACAGTCACTCATGGACTCCTAAGCCCTCAAAGGCAGATTCCTAAGGGACACTGTTAAGATTGTCACTGAGTAGTTTAAATTTTATTCTTTTGAAATCCAGGGAAACAACTCTGTTAGCTTATCACGCCAAAATTTTAAACTCAGCCATTGTACAATCACTGTGGCCAACACAGCCACCTACTACCACCTCTCCCATAAGTCCTTCCTCGTTCACAAATAACAAGCCTAGGAGGTCATCTTTCTTAGTTTGCTCACTGTGACATGGACTTTAGGAATTTCCCAGAGTTCCTTGTCACATCAGTGTGGTATTCCCCTTAGATGTCTGGGAAGTTGAAATCTCCCATAATGGCTACCCATCCAGAGATTTGTCCTAACTGACTATAGAAGAAGTCACCATAAGATCAGAGGAACTCTCCTTCTTCCCACATGGCGTTCTTTGCTACAAGGGCACAGTGCTGTCCCACAGTACTTACTTTCTAATTGGGTGCCCAAAGGATAGAAGCCATGGAAGACCTGAATCCACAAAATGTCAAATTTATTTAAATCCCAACACAACGTATTTGCTGTTCTTCAGCTCATCCCACTGTAAGACAATAGTACTTCTACAACTGCCTCAAATATCCAGGGATCAGAGATTAACACATACACAGGGATGTTTTCAGTGTGTGTGAGCACTTTTTTCCCAGGTGCTGTTTGATTTGCATTATCTCTAGTAGCAGGAGATTTCCTCTAACAGATAAACTACCAAGATGCAATTCCTGAAATAGCTTTAAATCTTCTTAAATTAAATCAGACTAGCAATATGTTTTAAATTTTTAGACTTCTTGTTTAGTCACAGTGTTCACAAATGCAAACTTTTTTCCTGGCTGGTGCAAAATAAAAGCTTAGGGACCATAAATATCTGAAGTGGTGCTTGACTGAAGGTTTACTAAGGTTAAAAATATGTGTAAACAATTTAGGAGTCTAAAATAGAGTTCCAGAGGGCTTGAGGCACCAAAGGACTGGATTTCCAAAAGTAGTTCAAGTTGGTGCCTAGAAGTATTGAGAAGCTAATAGCAGGCTTTGGTTACTAATTATGATTAAAATCCATCTCTGCTGTAACCCTAGTGTTTCTGTTTTTCAGCATGCTATATATCTGCTAAAAATTCTACCAGGTATGCTCCTCTGTTCAAACTTGTCATCACTTGGTAGCTATAGGGAAAATAGAGATTTATGCAATTCATGTTCACTTAGTTTGCCAGTGTAAGTGGGTTTTTACAACTACAAGTGTCTGTGAATTGTGGCAATGGGACATAGGTAGGCACTCCTTTCGGCTCTGCTGCAGAGGGGGTAATCTGCAGTACAGCAGTGTAGCAAAGAGGACAGTGGTGGAGGTGGTCCCACCTCCAATCCTAGTTGGATTTTGTTTTAATGCCTTCCAGTTCCTGAAACAGATCAGGACAGCAATATTCATTAGTCAGTAGATTTCTGTGGTAGTGAGGTGCGTACACAGGAGCTGGTGATTAAAACCTCTGAAAAACTCACTTTGGCAAATTTTACCCGTAAACTTTTTTGCATCTCCTAGCACAGGTTCATCTGCACCTCTGTTACCATCTTCCTCAGTGACAGCCATCTCTCTGTCAAGGACAGACCATACAAAGTTAAAAATGGAAGAAAAATTAAAGTGGAATTATTAAAATAACACTATAGTGAGCATAGTGATTTCAACAGGGTGGGTGGGTCCACCTGCACAGAGATGTTTGCAGGACTGAAGCCAAAGTGCTAAAAGTGCAAAAAGTTTTCCTTACTTTTGAGTCTGCAATTGATTATGGAAACAAAAATGGCACCCAGAAAGCTGGAGGCAAATTTTAAGGGCCATAATCAAAACCAAAAGATGAACTGAGAAATATTTTAATCTGCCAAAATTTGTGTGCAGAGGTTCTGTGTTTCCTCTGTAAGATGTGATAATATTTTCCCACCTAGCAGAGGATATTGCGTATGTTGGTGTGAGTGCAGTAAGAAGATTAAGCAAAAGGCAGGCTTAAACACAGGAGCCTGGTCAGTCAGGGAGTGAAGTAAGTGTTTTTAATATTTTATTTTTATAGGTAACCTCATAATTACAAACAGCTTTTTTTTCAAAGTTCTTAGTTCACATTTGACCTACTGACTTGCACAGTTTTGTGGTTTTGTTTTGGGGTGTTTTTTTACTTTTCCTCCAAAATGTAAACTCAATTTTTCTTTTACTTGCATTTTTATAGAATCACGTAATTAAGCAAGAATGTGGTGACTTGCTATTAAACATTATTTAAAGACTGGCAGAGGCAGAAAGCTTTTTTTCTTAAAGAAAAAGAAAATCAGGTGAGCTTGCATTGATTTTAAAGAGACACAGTATCTAATTCTGAAAATCCTACCAGCTTCAAACTTATATTTTTAGACAAAACTCTTGTCATATTCACCCTTAATTTGCAAAAATAGTTCCTGATCTCCTGACAAAGTTTATGATTGTTTGGTTTTTTTTACACCCCTACCTGAAACACCGTATAAAGAGATTGTGGAATAACTGAAAATCTCAGTTCAATATTGGTTTGAAATTCTGGATAGCATAAAATCTTAAGATCAAGTTTTATATATCCTAGGATTAAAAGAAGTCTGAGAGACTATAACAATAAAAGTTACTTTTGTAAAAGTCATGTTTGTTTTGACTTGTCTGATATTCCACAATTTTCTTATGTAGTTCTAAATAATTAATTTTTTTTCATTACAGGAGATTACAGGACTCAGTTACAGAATTTCAGTGTAAAGTAATGATAGGCACTAGAACAACATAACCAGAAAAGGACTGAAAGCTCTGATTTTCAATCATAGCTTGTCAGATTTTCTAGTCATTTTAGATATTCGGTGTATTAATTAAAACATATTTCATTTAGTTTTATAGCAAAATGTTGCTTCTTTAAGTAATTAAAAGGATTTTAGTGTGCGCTTGGTATATTCATTAAGCTCGGTTTTCTTCTTTCAAATATAGAAAGGAATAAACTCTTTAATTGTTTTGCGGTTGTTTTTTCTTTCAGTATTTTCAAATTCAAGAGTTCAGTTCTGATCTCATCTTTGTATGCTCTGCCCTACCAAAGTCACTGAGGTTAAATCTGTGTAAATGAAAGCATTTCTTTGGGCCACATGAATATCTTTGAATTAAATACAGTAAGACAAGCTCTATGTTGGTTTATAGCCTGCATAATGAAGTCACCTTCCATGGGGATTTCTCAGGTTGTAAATCAGCATACAATCTGGCCTGACTTCTTTTAACAATATGCATAGGATAAATGTTGCCTTATCACAGCCTTAACTCAAAATTCTCTGTTAACCAAAGGATATTTGTTCATGTAAGCAATTTATTGCCAAATATCTAGAGTCTTAAAGTATGCCTTTACTTCAATGAATATGCTGAAATATGAACATTTAATAGCTTATGTGTTTACTGTGTAGAATAATTTTAAATGGCTTGTTCCTTTTTTTCCCCAATATAGAGGTTCTATTGGGCATTCTTGCTCATCCTGAGGAGATTATCTAACATATAAATATCCTACATATTTTTTTCAAAATATTTGGAGGAAGTTTGTGCTGTTTTCAAGGAACATTTTACTGTATGTAGTGATAAATAGAAAAACCTCTTACAATTTCTATTTCATTTTTCAGTCTGGGTGTGAATAGCTCCCACACTGTAACTGATTATATTGTATTTATAAATCTGAAAAGATCTTATTCTACTATACTGTCCAGTTTTCAGATTATTCTTTTACAACCAACTTTCCTTTCTATTCCAGATTTCCCCTGATTGAATAACCTGAGTCTTCTGGTTTGTACATTTGCTGCTTCTTGGCTGCATACAAGTATTTTCATATTCCAAACAATTTACAGTTTTTCTAGAGTGTTGGCTAAAGGTCAGCAACTGGATTCAGCATGTATTACATCTATCACATAGTCCATGTTAGGGTTGATTTTTAAAAAAGTTTTTTTTTATCATTCTATAGTATCTGTTACTTCATCTAGTATTAAATATATTAATTTTCATCTAGTAAGGGCTTTGTACTTCAGTTTGCTGTAATTAGTGGAAATCAGTTAATGCAAGGCAATGTCCAGTATATTTCAGCACAGCTAAATCTGGTCATCTATATATACGTTGCATGTCATCTTCAGTAAAGTGGGTACTTTTATTGTACATATCCCTTAAAACAAAGCACTGTTACAATAGAACCTCCTCAAAACAATTTTCTACTGATCTTTGGAGCTGCCACAGTATTCATTAGCTGCAGATTTTCAGAAGTACCAAAACAATAAGAATTTGAGGTAAAGCAGGATACCAAATTTGCTGACTGGTGATCATTTCTCTTGTTTCAGATAGATTAAAAATATTGGTTTTGTTTATCTCCTGTTGCTGTAGGAGTTATGTGAGAAAAGGAGAGGAACCAGTCACTCTCTGGAGACTGGCAAATGATTGGTAGATTAGTATTTCTGGTCTGGCTGTTGGAAGCAATCCTTTGGCCCAAGTTTCTTGGATGTCAAGACTGGTAGACAAGGAGTTGTTTGTACAGAACATGTTACACAGTTCTCAGTGCCTCTCCATCCTGTGACTCTCAGCTTCTGCCTCTTGCAGGCTTTTCCTGCCCAGGAAGGAAGACTCAGACCACTAATGTACCCTAGTGCCTATGTGTGCCAAACAGACCCAAAGCACGGGCCAGTTAATGTCTAATCAAATGTTTGGTTCACCATCCTTGAAACACATTCCTCATGGCCCATGTTTACGCATGGCCCATGTTCTTTCCACATGCTTGAAAAATGGCACACTAGTTCTTCAGATTCCCAGTATGAGCCCACAATCGGTATTATCATATAGTCACAGAATGGTTAGGGTTGGAAGGAACACTTAAAGATTGCCCAGTCCAACCCCTCTGTCACTGGCATGGACATCTTTCACTACATCAGGTTGCTCAAAGCCCTGTCCAACCTGGCCTTGAACACTTCCAAGGATGGAGCATCCACAACTCTGAACACCCTGTTCACGCAACCACTGATGTCTTTGAAGTAATGAAATCTTTTGCACTGTTGGCTGAGGAAGGAGGAGAATCCTACCTTCGAGAGCATGTCTGACTCATAGTCCTGGCAATTCTCAGGCGGATGGCAAGCCCAGTCTTCCATGCAGAGCATTAAGCTGCTTAGCCAACTGATCCAGTGTTGGAAGTGCCCCAAGTGATAGTAACTTATATACTGGGGCATTGTGGAATTTGAAAAACTGCATTTTTTCAGTGAAGTCCACAGTTCTGCCCAACAAAAGTGAAAGTTGAGGTCTGCTTTAGACTACTGGATACCTTAGCTAAAGGAGAGGAAATGCATCGTGATGGTGATGCAGCTGCAGTAGGCGTTTACTGCACCTTTCCTCTCCTCTACCTTGACTCCATTGCAGAGCCTCAGGCTCATGCCAAACAGACTACGTATAAACTGCTAGTATAAACTTCAGTCTTCTCCAAACCGTTGCTGTTACAAAAATATATTTCAAAACACTACTTTTTCTCTTCTACACCCTGTCTCACCTTGGTGCTCTAGAAATACACGGGCATTACTACTTGCTGCCCTAGTTCTTTTGGCCATGCAGGCCTCTAGGGCCTCTTTGTCATCCCTTCAGGTTATGCAGTTTACTCCTTCCCAGCACCCCTGAGCAGCAGAATAGCCAAAAACATTCTCAAAGAGCACATTTCAAAGATATATGATATGACAATCCTTTAGGGAACAGAAATGCATTATATAAATATCAGGTTGCATTCAGATGTCAAATACGGACACCTGCTGCTCAGAGTGTGGTGGTCAAATACAGGCTATGTTTTCTACATTTTGAATTCAGATGAATAGAAAATTATCAGGCAAATCTTATGAATACTGAAATTTATTCAGTATTATGAATACTGAAAAGTCTATTTCTCATAAATAATTGAAGTGTTAGTTTCTATTCAGCAAGTACTGATAGGGACCTATGCATGAATAAGGACATCAACATTTGCCTATATTAATTAAAATATTATTTTGAAGTATTCAGGTAACTGTTTGTAGCAGTTTTACATCTGACACAAACCTATCAAAAAGATAAGTATTTGAATGCAGAAAAGCGGAGTAACAATTTTCCATGTATTTTCAGTCTAATTGAGCACATAACTACTTTTTCTTGCAACCCCCCCCATCTGGTTGAGGGTAACAGGTTAAAAAGGAAAAGTAAATTCTGTCTGACAATCTGCATAACTGAATTTACAGCTTTCTATGTTCTGCAGCCAAATTAACCTGTGGGTATATTTTTTCTTGACCCCAAAACCACCTGTGAAGATTGTAGGAATTCACACTGAATTTACAAACTCATCTTCCACTGTTTCTGATTCCTTGAAATGACCTTACCCAAAACTGGGAAACTTCAGCATCACAAATTATGAGTCCTGTTCCAGATCCACATTAATTTATCTTTTGGGAAGCTCAGTACATAGTGTAATTTGTATGACTAAAAGCCAAGTACTAAAATGAAATATTCACTACAAAGCAAATGAGATCCCACAAAGACAACTCAATTCCCCCCCCCAAAATGGTGAAAATTTAAGTGGCAAACAGGAAAAGAGACAAGCCTAGTCTCTTTGTTTGCTCCTCACAAATTGTTTGACAAGGCTGCCTACAATGAAGTGGTCATAAATTGTGTTTGGAGCTTGAATTACTCACACAGATTATTCAGCTGTTAATTGATCTGGAATAAATGAGAGGATCTCCACATTCATGGACAAGCCCCAGATAACCAAAGCAAGTTAACTTACAGAATGTCTTAACTTCAGTAGACAGTTCAAGAGATTTCTCTTTCTTGGAGCTACTGTGACAGTTAATGTTATTTTAAAATTAGCTTCAGGTGCATGAAAGAGTGCAGATGTCAGAGATATCAGCATGTCCTGCATCTCCCCAGAAGACTATCTATAGAAGTTAAAGAAAAGCACATGAATTAGCTTCTACAGGTATATTACTAGGGATGAGTTATGCAAATCTAGAGTCCAATCTTACACAGCTTTGAGTCATTCAGTGAATTATTCAAGTATATATATGGAGTCTCTATTTTACCTATCACTGCTACTTGACCAGAGCAAAGTTTTCATAGATTTGACAGAACAGACAAGAAAAGAACAGAGCTGAGGCAAAAAGTATTGCTGGTAGGACTCCGCTCAGCCTGAATGTGCTAAGATTTTAATATTGTCAGGGAAATAATAAATTGAGGCTAAATGAAATTTATTGTTCAAACTCAAAAGCTCTACCAACATCAACTGCAGATTCAGGATATCACATGGATTCGTCACTACACTCCTTTATGGCCAAAGATCCAAAATGCACAATTACTCTCCTAAAAGGGAGGGATCTCAACCTCAAGGAGTTCCCTTGGATGGCATCCTGACCCAAGGGAAGAGTCTCCAACGGTGGACCTAATGCTCTGAGAAGGACCTACTCCAAGTGGGTCTCTGGTGGGGCTCCTTTTATACCCTACTTGAATCTGACCTATGGTTAAATACAGTCATGTAGCCCCCCATGTGCTCAGGACTCCAACTTCCTCATCCCTGCAGCTGATCACTGACACCTGCAGGTCAGACAAGAACTGTGCATTCAAAGAGTTTCCTGAGCTTTAGTGTGCCACAGGAAACTTTTGTGAGCTTTTGTCAAGTCTTTGCCAGGTCTTTTGTCAGGCAGATGTACGTGACAGAGAAAAACCTCTCCATTTAGGCTTTCAGTCTTGGTAAGAATGGGTATGCAACTCAGATTTCTCCTGAAGCAGATCTGTAGCATAGTTATGGAAAACAAAAGGAACCCTACAGAGAGGGTAGAAGCAAGGATGAGTAACTTGGGAGGAATACAGAGAAGCTGTCTGACAGACCAGAATCAGGTTAGGAAACCTAAAGCCTTGACAGAATTATATCCGACCAATAAGAGAAGCTTCTATAGGTATATTGGTAACAAAAGGAAAACTAGGGAACTGGGGTTACCTGTGATATGGTGAACGCTGAGGTACTCAATGACATTTTTACCTCAGTCTTCACAAGCAACTGCTCCAGCCATATTGCCCAAGTAGCAGAAAGGAAAGGCAGGGACTGGAAGAAGGAACCACCCGTGGCAGGAGAAGATCAGGTTTGAGACCATTTAAGGAACCTTATAAGGTTCAGAAGTCCATGGGACCTAGTAAGATGCATCCTGAGGGAACTGATAGATGAAGTGGCTAAGGCATTATCCATCATATTAGAGAAGTCATGGCAGCCCAGTGAAGTTCCCATAGGCTGGAAAAGGGGAAACATAACCCCCATCTTTAAAAAGTGAAGAAAGGAAGACCTAGGGAACTACAGGCTGGATAATCTCACCTCGGTCGCCAGCAAGATCATAGAGCAGATTCTGCTGAAAACTACACTAAGGCACATGGAAAACAACAAGGTGGTTGGTCACAGACAGCACGGCTTCACTAAGGACAAATCATGCCTGTCCAATTTTGTGGCCTCCTACAACAGGGTTACAGCATCTGTGGGTAAGGGAAGAAGAGCAAGTCATCCACCTGGATTTGTGCAAATGATTTGATACTGTCCCACACAACATCCTTGTCTCAAAACTGGAGAGGCATGGATCTGATAATAGACCACTTGGATAAGGAATTGGTGGATGGTCACAAAAACAGTTGCAGTTAATGGCTCTACGTCCAAGTGGAGACCAGTGATGAGTGGTGTCCCTCAGGGGTCAGTGTTGGTACTAATCCTGTTCAACATCTTTGTCAGCAACATGTACAAGGATTGAATGAACCCTCAGCAAGTTTGTCGATGATACCAAATTGTGTGGTGCAGTTGACACACTGGAGGGAAGGAATGGGATCCAGAGGGACCTAAACAGGCTAGTGACGCAGACCGGTGACAACCTCATGAAGTTCAACAAGGCCAAGTGCAAGGTCCTGCATGTGGGTCAGGGCAATCCCAAATGCAAATATAGGCTGGGCAGACATTGGATTGAGGGCAGTCCTGAGGAGGACTTGGGGGTGATGGTTGATGAGAACCTCAACAATAGCCGGCTTCAATGTGTGCTCACAGCCCAGAAAAACAATTATAAGCACAATCATGTATCAAAACAAGGTGACCAGCATGTTGAGGGTGGTGATTCTCCCCCTCTACTCTGCTCTCATGAAACCCCACCTGCAGTACTATGTTCAGCTCTGGGCCCCTCAACATAAGATGGACGGGAAGCTGTTGGACTTAGTTCAGAGGAGGGACATGATGATGACTAAAAGGCTGGAGCACCTCCGCTATGAAGACAGGCTGAGAGCTGGGCTTGTTCTGCCTAGAAAAGAGAAGGCTCTGGGGAGATCTTAGAGCAGCCTTCCAGTACCTAAAGGGGCCTACAAAAAAGCTGGAGAGGGATTTTTTGCAAGGATATGTAAGTATAGGACAGTATAGGTTTTAGATTAGATATTAGGAAGAAGTTCTTTCCTGTAAGGCTGGTGAGGCTTTGAATAGGTCAGTCACAGAAGCTGTGGCTGCCCCATCACTGTGTTCAAGGCCAGGTTGGTTGGGGCTGTGAGCAACCTGGTCTAGTGGAAGGATGTCACTGTCTGGAGTAGAGGGGTTGGAACTAGACGATCTTTATGGTGCCTTCCACCCAAACCATTCTATGATTCTATGATGTTCTCCACAATTGTATTCTTGCCATCATACTTCATTTACACTGCTATAACAGAGTGTTTAATGTCTTGTTTGAGACTATGGGTCTAATAGGTTTTGTTGCCTTAGCTTCATAGGTGTAACTTGCCACTATTTCCCATTCTGCAAATGGAAAATTTATATAAAATAATCCCATATTTGTCAAAGAGCTGATGAGTGCCATAAAATAAAGGTCTATTTTAAACAATCCCCAGTTTGGAGACTTTACCGTACATGAGGTAAACATTTTGATCCAAACATTGCTAGAAATGTATTTGAAGCATTTAATTTCTAGTAATTCCTGTTTGGCTGATATCAGGGTTTTTGAAGCTGTATTCCTTTCATAGCTGTGTCTTTTATTACTTGGTTGTGATAGGAAGCATGGCTGATGGCTATCTTCCTGTGGTAGCCATTTCAGCAGCACCTGTGAAAAGAGGAAAGGATTGGTGGGTCCTCTGGGTGAACAGAGCTGATGATTTAGAGAAGGCAATTGGAAGCTTTGAGATCCATGGAGAAGGGAGGTGGTGAATGAGGCTGGAGTGAAGAGGCAGTGTAAAGAGAGCTACTGAATGCGTGTGCAGATTCACCTCTTGAATCTCCAGGCACTTAATACAATGCATGTGTGAGGACCCTTCTCATCCTCCCTTCAGCAGCAAAAGGAGGAGATGGTTTTCTGGCTGAGGGCCCTGAGCCCTGCCTTTCCCCAGCACTGCAGAGGGAAGCGAAGGGTGCCACTTGGGTCATACAAGTGAGGCAGGATGTGTCTGAGGCTGTGGCTAGGGGAATGTCCAAATGTTCAGAAACTGCTGATTGTGAATACTGAAAAATTCTGTGAGCTTGTGAAAATCATGGGTGTAACCAGATTACCCCCGCAAACTGCACGGAGCCTGAAATACATGGGAAACCATGATGGAGATCAGGCTCAAATCAGTGAGTCCATTTCCCTGTAGCTAGGCTTGCATGTCTACGAGACATTTGGTACAGAGGAGCACCACAGATCACCCACTTCCACCCACATGCCATACTGTGTCTCTTTTAAAATCCTGTGCTATCCTGGAGACTGTTACGTATTGATGAGAATTTTTAATTAGCTCTGTAGGCTCACTCTGTCTCCTCCCTCACCCTTTCCTCATGCTTCACCCAGCAGTTTAGGGGCCTGTAGGGAAAAACATATGCATGGCCAACCTATGCTGTCTGTCTGACCATAGCCAACAGTTGGGGGTCCTATGTTTTTGGCTGCTAAAATTGGGGTTACTGAGGAGCTTTTGGACTGAAGGTGGACATGTTCATTTTTGCTTGTTCTGAATTTCTAACATATTTGAAGTTGTGTCTCAGTGGTGCACCTGTGTCAAAGAAAAAGGTTTTGTCACAGCATTTCTTTTGCAGCCATTTAACAGTTAGCACTATGTGCATAAGGTGCATAAATCGTTTCTACTCTGTTTCGGGGTGCAAGCAGGAAGGTAGCTGAAGCCTCTGATTCAAAAGCAAACACACAACTATATCTATTCACCCTCTCATATGGAGAAAAATATATAGTAAATTAACCGAAAGGAATGAGACTTTTTAGAGGAGAAACAACTTGTGTTTGCAAAGCTGCTGTTTCTTGGCATAATATAGGTTAAAGAGCTGCTCTGCTGCCACTGGCTCGTACAGAAAGGAGTTACACTGGTACACTCATAACACCCATTTCCTCTTTGTCTATCCCATCTGGCAGATGGGATAGGCCTCAAGATCACTGCAGGTCCCCTCACTGTATTATGTGTACATATGGTCTGAGGCAAGAGAGAATTTAAATTCCTCAGTGTTCATTGACTTCTCCTTCCCAGCAGAGCTGAAGGGAACAGCACCTTAGCATTTGATGATACTCTATATGGCAGCCTGTAAGACAACAGATGACTTTTCAGTCTGAACAGTTACTGTCAACCCACCATAGCACCAAAATACACCCTCCAAAAGTAAGCAACATTACTCACAAGAGAATAGGTTAAGCATGTGAGCACCAATACTCTGACATCCACAAAATAGTATCGAGGTATTGTATCTACAAAAGAAAATTCCAGATATTGGTTCACCTGATACTAATGTATATAAATAAGATAAACTTCTTATCTTAAAAAAAAAAAAAAATGGCTAAGGGTCTGTTCTCACAGGATTTGAAAATTAAATTCCATTTTGTTTCACTAACCCAGATGGAATGGAGGCCTGTGGATAAAGGAGATTACCAACTTTTATTTCCATGCTGATAAACTTGCAGGGCTTTGTATACCTTCCCCCAGTCATCTTCCTGAAAAACATGTTCTGTCAAGGCCACAAGCAAAGTCAACTTGCCAAAATGATTTCTAATGGGAGATGATCATATTTCTCTGGATCAGTTTATATAGAGAGAATCTACTAGAGAGAGATTCTGTCATGTCTTTCTTCCCCTCCTCATTTTTTTTGCTTGCCAAAGCACTCTATACTCTGCTGAACAATGATGACATACAAAAATGATTAACAAACACAGTTAGATAATGCTCCCAAGTGGAATCTCCTTGATGCTGCAGGTGCACTGGCTTATACCAATTAATAGTGACTATGAACCTGCATATGATAATCCAAACTACTATAACAATAAATAAATCAAAACATCTGCATAACTCATAACATTTCCTGCCAATCACCATTTTTCCCTAATTTAATTAGTTTAACCAAGATTGAAAAATGTTAGATGACAGTAAAATTTGACACCAGAAATTTCATACACCATTTGTACAATTTTAACCAAGTGAGACCAAACAGATTTTCATTAATTTTCAATTACTTATTTTTTTTAAAAAAAGTCTATAACTGTATTTTTCAAAGTTTTTTTTCTACAGGCCATAGTAGATCCAACCAGCAAAGTCACTCAGAATTTAGAATGATCCAGTCTGATGAAATTATGACTGTTTTGGAAGCCTGATTCAGTGGGAGTTATCCTGGAAGACCAGATCAAGTCAGTGCGTTCAAAATAGGAGATAAGGACCAAATTAATTTCCAGTAAAGTAGCAGTTGTGTGATGCTTACATGTGTAGCTGACTGTTTTTTTTTTTTTGTTGTACAAACTACAACAATGAATCACTCTCTGGATACTCCTTTCACAGCTGAGAGACTAGAAAACAAGTATATATGCCATAAGGCTGAACTTCATAATCAGTTTTTACACAAATAAATTAGGTGAGAAGAAAGTCCTACTGAATGCAGAGAGCAAAAAATACATGAATCAGATGAAATAAAATTATATAGAAGAAGAAAACAAAAATTTGTTCTATGACCAAATAATCAGAGCATCTAAAAATACAGAAATTGGAGTGGTGCTTGTTTAGCCGCCTGTTTATGTAATATATTTAGTGAATCTTCAGTTATGCTTATATGGCAAAGGAAAAAGCCTGTAAGCTATTTGAGATGTGAGTGGTTTTAGGTTTTATCAAGATTTATTAAAAAAGCCAACTCCCAAAAGGCAGGATTTTAGATTCCAGAAACATGAAGAACATTCAAATTTTTTTTGAAGAACATTCAAAATTATTATTTTTTTTTTCTGAGAGTCTGGATAAATAAGAAATGTCTGGCAGACATCTTCCAGACTTTCCAGAACAATGTGCTGTCAGATCAAGGTAAATGATTATAATATTTTGTCCAATTTTCAGTAGTGGTAAAACCAAAGTATGTCTCATAATGAGAAACAAACTTATTTTATTTATGGTATACTTTTTTAGCTGTGGTTTATCTTTCGGACACAGGGTTTCCTTTATTTAGTATTTAAGATTTATAAGCAGCTATTGAAATATGCTTACAAAATTATTATTGATGAAGTATTTCTATTGCGCATTCATTTCAAAATGATACTTATTTGAAGAGATGTTTTTTCTCATCCACTGTGAAATGAAACCAAATGTCAGAACCTTAAAATATCTCACTGTGATAATTTTTCTTCATTATATTCTTCAAATGTACTTCATGAAAAAATGTGGAATTACACCAACAGAATACTTTAAAGGCTTAGAATCTGAAAGTTCCTATGCTTGGCATTATGTTAGTAACATGGCAGAGATGTGCTCTGTGCCTGAGGAGGAGCCAGGGAGCAGAATATGCACTAATGGTTAATCTTGGCTGTAACTCCTTCAAACTGAAATGTTTGCACACCTCTTTGTAATTATTTACTGATAGGCTGGTTTTTGGGTGTTGGGTTTTTTTTTTATGTAATGGACATCTACTTACAATAGTATTTTTCAGTGATGAACTTTACTACTGTGGAAAACAAACATCGTCAGTTGGTTTTTCCTTTTCTGCCTTATTCATCAATTACAATAATAAATATTTTCATGCAGTTGTTTTTTTTTTTTCCTTTTTCCAAACGCGGTTCCTCAGCTCTGTGATCTAGTTTATAGGAGAAACCACAGAAGTAACATCTGTTTTCTTTGGGGAAAGGTAATTTTGAGTTGATTTGACTGAAGTACACAAAATTTGGAAGTAAATAAGAGGGTGGATGGTAAACCTTCTCTGAGGTTGTGCAAGAACTCAGGAGCATGGTTTAAAGTAAAGACTGGGTCAAGCCTGCAAGGAATGCAAGAGGCATTTCTGTGGAGATTACAGAAAATAGATAGAACAGATGCCAGAGTCAGCAATAAAAGCAATTACAACAGGGGAAGCTCCAAAAAATATAAGATATAGAGAAAATGTTGGACAAAAATCATATGTTAAAACGGTGTGACTCCACATCTGCCACCTGCATACTGTGGATCTGGGAGGGAGCTGACCTCTCATCATTCTTTTGCCTGCATGCAAGAGTAAAACAAAACAAAACATAGGTGATCTTTCTAAATTATGTCCTATTTAACAAATTGTTTATAAACTCCACAATCAATTTAACAGATTAAAAATTGCAGAGGGTTTGGTTGAATGCCTCACAAAGCCTATATGTACCTTTCAATTTGATAATGTACGTGCATGTGACAGTAGCAAATAGTATACAGAAATACTTGAAATGTCCTTTGCACCAAATCACTTTTTTTTTTTTTTTTTTTACTCTCTCATTTTTGGCATATGTGGTAAATCTGAGCATATTTATGTGGAGCATTTACGAGTATCTTTGTTCATTTTTATCAGCCTGCATGTGGTCATAAGTATTATTTGTTATGTCTAAGTCACTTAATCTACAACATACAAAATGTTTTGCAAAGTAAAAGTGTCCCTTTTCAGAGAGACTGAACAAGAAGACAAGAATGTAGGAAGACATCAGGTGAATAAATTGTGGGAAGGAGAAAAGAAGTATCAAATACTGTTGGCAAATTTTATCAGAGGAGTGCAGTTAAGGGAAGGTGGAAGCAGATTAAATAACAGGAAAGCTTATTCCTTGGCAACCCCTTTCAGGTAGGAGTGAGTCCATTTTTTAGAATACTTCCTTATAACTTTGAAAAAAGTGACTGTTAAAAACAGTCTCTCTGACTTGTAACTCACAGCACGGTTCATGCATTATCAAAAAAAGATTGCCCTTTCCATGAAGCTTATAATAGAAACTGAACCTCATAAAACTTGGAAAAATCTTGCCATAGAAGTTAAACGGAGAGAGAGCACAGTGAGGGAGTAGAAAGAATGTTGTCACTAAGTTCCTGAAATGGAAGTTAATAGTCTTAATAAGAGCCCTGCTTTGTGCTCATCATATGAGTATGTTCTGGCAGAGAAGAAAAAATCTGGATTCAGAGACAATGGCAAGAGAAGAGAAGAGGAAAGGAATAGTGTGGGTCTAAATCAGCATGGGATGAATCAAAAACCAGCTCATTTAAGTGCCTGACTGTCCAAACTGTAACAGTGACTTACAGAAAGAAACAGCCTTAACTTTTTTTACAATGCCAAAAGGATAGACTCAGAAAATGATGGGAAAAAGTGGGAAATGGGTCCTGTCCTCCATCTTCATACCTTCTCAACAGGAAAGCTGGAGGGATTCACATTGTCCCGCCTGAGGCATGTAATTTAGACAGCTACATTAAGCAGTCTCCTGAGCTCCCTCACTAGTCATAGGAGACAGATACTTTTCTGCAAAGGCAAGGCAAAGAGTTTTAAGTTTGGTGACCAACTAACAGGAGTCTCAGGAACCAGTTGTCTCTCTTGGCCACAGCTGCTGGGAGTAATACTTCTCTGAATTGAAATATGGAAGATTATATATTACCTGAACATACCACAAGGCATTTTTGAAGCTGAAATTGCAGACCTTTGCTACTGGAGTCGAAAAGTCAAATTCATGAAATGGGTATTTCAGCACATTCATCTACTACACAGCTGTGGAATCAAAAAGGGACTTTGCTAGGTATAATGACACAACAAACAAGAGGAATTAGAGATGTGTGCACATCTACGGGAGTATGATATAATAGGCATCGCAGAAACATGGTGGGATGGCTCCTATGACTGGAGTGTTGCAATGGAAGGTTACAGGCTCTTTAGAAAAGACAGGCCCGGCAGGCGGGGAGGGGGAGTTGCCCTTTATGTTAGGGATAGGCTGGAGAGTATGGAACTCTGTCTGGGGACAGGTGAGTGGTTAACAGAGAGTTTGTGGGTCAGGGTTAGAGGGAAAATAGCAATGGGAGACATTACTGTGGGGATCTGTTACAGACCGCCTGATCAAGGAGAACCTGCGGATGAAGCACTCTATAGACAGATAGGAAAAGCCTCACGCTCGCAGGCCCTTGTTCTCATGGGTGACTTCAACCACCCTGACATCTGTTGGAAGGACGGTACGGCCCGGCACAAGCAATCCAGGAGGTTCCTTGATTGTGCGGAAGACAACTTCCTTCTGCAAGTAATAGAGGAACCGACAAGGAGAGGTGCCATGCTTGACCTTGTGCTCGCCAACAGGGAAGGGCTGGTTGGAAATGTGACTCTCCAGGGCAGCCTTGGATGCAGCAATCAGAAGATGGTCGAATCTGAGATCCCCAGGACAGCGAGAAGAGCGTGCAGCAAGCTCACTGCCCTGGACTTCAAATGAGCAGATTTTGGCTTCCTCAGGAACCTGCTTAGTAAGGTTCCATGGGTTATAGCCCTAGAGGGCAGGGGGGCCCAAGATTCTTGGTTGATATTCAAGGATCACCTGCTACAAGCTCAGGAGTGTTGCATCCCAACTAGAAGGAAGTGCAGCAGGAGGGCCAGGAGACCTCCTTGGATGGATAAGGAGCTGCTGAGGAAACTTCAAATGAAAAAAGAGGCTTATAAAATGTGGAAGCAAGGACAGGCAGCCTGGGAAGAGTACAGGGATGTTGTCTGGAAAGCTAGGGACCAGGTTAGGAAAGCTAAGGCCCACTTAGAATTTAACTTGGCTAGGGGTATTAAGGATAACAGGAAGGGATTCTACAGGTACATAGCAAATAAAAAACAGACTAGGGAGAACAAAGGCCCCCTCAGAAAGCTCTCGGGAGAACTAGCTACACAGGATTTGGAGAAGGCTGAGGTTCTGAATGACTTCTTTGCCTCGGTCTTCACTGGCAAATGCTCTGACTGCACCACCCATGTCTTAGAGGGCAGATACAGGGACTGTGAGAATGAAGACCTTGGGCCCACTGTAGGAGAGGATCTGGTTCGAGACTATCTTAAAAATCTGAATGCGCACAAGTCCTGATGAGATCCATCCATGGGTCCTGAAGGAGCTGGCGAATGAAGTTGCTAAGCCACTGGCCATCATATTTCAGAAATCATGGCAGTCAGGTGAAGTTCCTGACGACTGGAAAAAGGGAAATATAACCCCAAATTTCAAGAAGGGGAAAATGGATGACCCGGGGAATTACAGACCAGTCAGTCTCACCTCTGTGCCTGGCAAAATCTTGGAGCAGATTCTCCTGGAAGGCATGCTAAGGCACATGAAAAACAACAAGGTGCTTGGTGACAGCCAGCATGGCTTCACTAAGGGGAAATCCTGCCTGACCAATTTGGTGGCCTTCTATGATGGGGCTATGGAACTGATGGACAGGGGTAGAGCAGTTGATGTCATCTACCTGGACTTGTGTAAAGCATTCGACACTGTCCCACACGACATCCTTGTCTCTAAAGTGGAAAGACATCAATTTGATGGATGGACCACTTGGTGGATAAAGAACTGGCTGGATGGCCGCACACAGAGAGTTGTGGTCAATGGCTCAATGTCCAGCTGGAGACCAGTAACGAGTGGTGTCCCTCAGGGATCGATGTTGGGACCGGTCTTGTTTAACATCTTTGTCGCTGACATGGACAGTGGGATTGAGTGCGCCCTCAGCAAGTTTGCCGATGACACCAAGCTGTGTGGTTCGGTTGATACGCTGGAGGAAGGAATGCCATCCAGAGGGACCTTGACACACTTGTGAGGTGGGCTGATGCCAACCTCATGAAGTTTAACCATGACAAGTGCAAGGTCCTACACCTGGGTCTGAGCAATGCCAGGCACAGCTACAGGTTGGGCAGAGAAGAGATTCAGAGCAGCCCTGCAGAGAAAGACTTGGGGGTGTTGGTTGATGAGAAAATGAACATGAGCCGGCAGTGTGCGCTTGCAGCCCAGAAAGCCAACCGTATCCTGGGCTGCATCAAAAGGAACGTGACCAGCAGGTCAAAGGAGGTGATCCTGCCCATTTACTCTGCTCTTGTGAGACCTCACTTGGAGTATTGTGTGCAGTTCTGGTGTCCTCAACATAAAAAGGACATGGAACTGTTGGAACAAGTCCAGAGGAGGGCCACGAGGATGATCAGGGGACTGGAGCACCTCCTGAATAAAGGCAGGCTGAGGAAGTTGGGGCTGTTCAGTCTGGAGAAGAGAAGGCTGTGTGGAGACCTCATAGCAGCCTTCCAGTATCTGAAGGGGGCCTATAGGGATGCTGGGGATGGACTCTTCATTAGGGACTGTAGTGACAGGACAAGGGGTAATGGGTTAAAACTTAAACAGGGGAAGTTTAGATTGGATATAAAGAGGAAATTCTTTCCTGTTAGGGTGGCGAGGCACTGGAATAGGTTGCCCAGGGAGGTTGTGAATGCTCCATCCCTGGCAGTGTTCAAGGTTAGACGAGGCCTTGGGTGATATAGTTTAGTGTGAGGTGTCCCTGCCCATGGCAGGGGGTTTGCATCTAGATGATCTTAAGGTCCTTTCCAACCCTAACTATTCTATGATTCTATGACATGAGGCACAACCATACCCATAAAATAATTGTGCCACTAGAGCTCTCCCTGAGGGAAGCAAGCTTTAGAAATTACGCCAGGACCAGAAAGCCAGATGTGTGACGTGACAAATCAAGGCCTAGTAGCAGCTTATGTGCAGAACTATCAAAATGCAGACTAGACTTCTAATGCAGAAGAAACAGGAATTCCATTTTATAATATATGCCTGCCTTTAACTTGAGAGAGTTAAATGAGCTAAAGCCCTAACTTCCAACCTTAGCTTACTTCCCAGTGAACTGAATTAATCTCAGCCTTCAACTTTGTTTTCTTAGTTTTGAACCCTAGTTTTCCTTTTTAATGAAGCTTTCATGGAGTGCGACCTGTGCCAGCAAAACGAAATTAATCCGAAGCACATGCCACATGTCATAATTACCTGTAATCTGCTTTGAAAGAAGAGTGGATGATACCTTCCCATGCTATTTTCAAGTGACCAAAACCTTGTGTAAAGACCAGAACAGCACTCATTGTCTGCTTTTATTTGAAAAATATATTCGCAGTTCCCCCTTGTTTTTTTTGACAGCAATGCGTTTGTGACCCATGAATGTTGTCTTTACAGTTGCATTTGCTTTGCACTGCTCAGAACGCTGTACAAGTATAGGCATTCGTGACAGTTGCCTGATTGCCCTATTTTCAATACCTGGCAGATGCTCCATAGCCTCCCCAGGCAATCTACTCCTGCACTGCTCAAAAAGATATTAATGTTTTGTGGTTAGAAACTGCACATAGTACTGTAACCCTGACAAATCCTTGAGGGATATGCGAGATGTCATACAAGCTATAACTCTATTTATTTAACAGGATGGTGTTTGCATTTCTCATAATAGTCTTAACTGTTGACTGATGCTTTTTTAATCCCTCTCTTTAAATCCTTTTTCGAAGAACTGCTTCCTAGTTTGTTGTCATGTGTCTATTCAGGTAATGAATTATTCCAGTTTACATGCAGAGCTTCAGACTTTTGTCAGTTTTGTTAGCATCCTTTTGCATATATCATTTTGCAAGTTACTGGTGATTCTAAGTAGCCAAAGGTGAAGTCTAGGTGTATGACACGTACTTTCTTTTGCATGACTCTCCAGATTTTTTACTTATGAAAAATCCATATAGATTGCTAGACTTTCCTCTTTCTTCTTGTAGATGACAATGAATAGGTTGGTAATTTGCTCCAATATTTTTCTTGGAATTTTATTTAAGCAGAGAACATGCAATTCCACAGATTGTTTTCCTATCTTTTGAAGACAAACACTGTGTTTCCCCACTATTAATCCATTTGTTTTGAGTAATTTACAGATAACTGCTAATTGGTTGTAAGCTGTATTTGGTGGCTCTTTGAGAATAACAAATGAAATTTAATAGTTTCTGATAATTTGGAAGTATTTATATCTATTCCCATTTAAAGCTGTGAAGTTTTCTCTGTTGATGTCATTAAGTGTGATAACATTGCTAATGAAAACTAGCACCAAAGTTATTAAATGTTTTGGTCTTCTTTATCAAACTCACTAACCCTTCTGACCTTCTGCTGAGCAGCAGAACAGCTTTCCTTCCCTGACCTTCCTCCTGGGATCAATGTCTGTCTTAGCTGAGCCTAACACATGAGGAAATGGTCCATGGTGTCCCCACCCCAGTGAGTCCTGCTTTAGCTCCTCCCCGGAAAGTCCAGCTTTGGTTTCTCCCAGGAAAGTTCTGCTTTAGAACTCCCTGGAAAACTCTCGACCCTTGGAGACCTTTCTAGATTGCTGGCCACTTCTTCCAACATAGGCTGGCCCCCTGTGTCAGAATGAGTGTGAATTTTTGACAGTATAAAAGCCCAAGCCTCATGCAATGCAAGGAAGCAGAACCTCATACCACCCAGGTCAACGTTGCCTCTGTGGGGGCGCCTGCTATGGTAGTCGGCCGCCTCATGCTGCAATGATGATTCTCAGAGCTGGTTTCCTGATCATCCTCACAGGGTCCTTGGGGTTGGTAAGATATCCACTCTTCAGAAATATCCTTTACTGTACCTGTATCTTTGTATTTTCCTATATTAATGTGAGCTCTTTACTAATGTCTCGTTTCTCTCACTCAGAATCCTCAAACTCCAGAACAATGTCTTTACGGTTTCTTGTTTTACCCAATGGACCTTGCTTATTGCATATTATTTGTTTCTTCACAGTTTCCCTGTTTGGTTGACTTACATTCTTATTCTTGTCCTCATAACCTGCAGAGGGAGTCAACAGATACCACAACTTCATCTCACTCCTGCTAGTGGCAGCTGTGAATCTTAAAGCCCCTGAGCTGTGTGGCTATTTTTGTGCATCGCCAAGCCTAGAGGTTCTCCCATCACCATCACAGCATATTAAGCTTGGTCTTAACAACTTTTCTCCTGATCCTAATTATAACATATGCCCTTTTTCTTTTTTTTTTCTTTTTTTTTTGTTTGTTTTTTTTTTTTTTTTCAATATGTAAGCTTGGTGGCTATGCTGTTGTTGCCACGCTGTAGAATGGAAACTTACTTCATTCTGGTTTCAGAGACATCACAATTTTGTATTCCAGACTGTTGGAAATATAGGGAATACCACTGGAATCTGTAGCATATCTAGGGTGAGTTCATTATAACAAACTTTAATAATACCTCTATTACACTTCTTTAACATGATTCAAAATACAGACACCCCCATATAATAAGACAAAGCCTGTCTCAAAGTGACAGCAACAGTGGCATTTAGGCACCTAAATAGGTCTGGATATATTTTGCAAGTCAATGGACATAGTACACTAAAATGTTGATACAATTTCCCTTTACTTTTTGCAGTAGCGCGCACGCACAAGACTCACACTACCAGCAATGTTTTTGGCAAACTGTACTATTAATGCAAATTAAGTTAGGCTGCATGACATTAAGCCACTTGGGATTTTTCCACGGCATCAATTTAGCAACATGTGCTTTCAATCACTATATGTTCTGTTCCCTTGGAAACTAAAAAAAAAAAAAAATACAATCAATTAAACACAAGCTGTAGGTTTTGTGTGTGTGCATGGAAGTCAGAGTTCATTTTCCTTTTGACAATTGAGGACTTGCCTGTAATTTCAAACATTATATTTGTATTTTTCTGAATGACAATAAGCAGCATCAGGAGTCTGCAGACAATTCCCTGTCTGCCATTGTGGCCTTCACAGATTTTCACTCTTCACTTGTCTCTCCCTTATTCCTGCTGCCCTGTATGGTCTTCCCTCACCTGTCCAAGCTGAAAAGTCTCTTGCCTACCTTTACCCCAACACCTTATGGGTATTTCTGCCCAGAAGACAAACACATTTAGAGATAAATCTCGAGGGAAACTAAGTTTTAGCTAGCAGAGAATTGAGGTCTGTCGCCACACAGCTGTGGCAAACCTAGACTTCTGTGAAAACAGGCGGTTGGATCCAGATGGAGCCCAGCTGTGTTAGCGTGGGGAAATATCCACGATACTAAGTCCTTGGCCAAGTGCATTAGTTCAGGTGCAGTGTTGGACTGATGCTGCCAGACTCTGTTTGGACATGGGCTGGCTTATGTCAGCCTGTGTGGATGTTTCCAATACTTCCAGTTTTGGGGTCAATGAGACAGTGTTTGTCTACATTTGTCAGTATGGTGGTACTCCAGCATGTGATGAGGCAGAACTGGGTCATGTAAGGCTTGAGTTGTGATCCTTAACCCATCCATTCAGATGGTAGCTCAGTTCTCTTGGTGCCTCAGTTTGTAAAGTTCTCTGGTCATCTCTTGATCATATCCATAGCTCTCCTGAACAGCCTTTTTACCACAGACCAGCATGGCACATCCCTCTAGCCTACTGCCAAAAAGGAATCAAAACCCTAGGATATATGACAGTTTCCCTAGGGGCTCAACTGATTGCTTGTTATTAGACTGTGGAAGGAAAACCAAAATGAAACACTGAAGGCTTTTTTCCCATAGAAGTTGAGAAGAACTGGAATAAACATGCAAAAGAAGGAAAAAGGCTGTTATCAGGAAACTGTGAAATTCATGTTTCGGGCTGGGACGGGGGAGCTGGCATGGCAGCACTGATGTGGTTGTATACATCTCTTAGGTAAATAAAAGGAAAAACAAGCTAATCAAAAAAAGGAAAATATCCTGGAGCAAGGGAAGAGATTAAGGAGAAAGAATTGTGAAAGCCCGTGATTTTCTCATTATTCTTGTTATTTTTATGTCTTTTTTTATCATACTTTAGTTCTTCAAGCCTTCTGCAAGTCTTCAGTGAAATGTAGGTTTTAAATAGTTGCAAATAAATGGAACTCTGTTCCCATTCTCCCTGCAAAACAACTCAGAATCTACAAGATCATGTAAACACAATCCCAATTTAGTTTTTAGAAGTACCATGCTTTTAAAACTAATTTTATTACAGGGAGGGAGATGGTGGGCTGGCACACAAACTCTGACTCTTTTATTCATAAAACCAGTGCCTCACAAATAGCAGCACTCATGATAATGAAAGCTCGCACACACAGACACACAAGCGCACGCACACGCACATCTGGAAGGTACTAACAGTGTGAAGCAGGGATAACAAAAGGGGCTGAGAGCAGAAGGAATAAAAGAATTTTCCTTAACATGCTTTTACAGAAAGCTTATTTAATCTCATGCTTACTTCTAAATTGGGGTGATTTGGCTGCCTCAAGCAACACAACCTCAAAAAATGTATCCTGAATGTAGATGGCAAAGGCAAAACATACTTAAGGATACTGTTCCTCAGCATCTCTTTGTTTAGGGGCTATTTTTTTTGTGTGAAATCTGTCAGGTAATTTGTAACCTTAAGTGTGTGTTCTTAGCGTCTTTGTTTCACATTTTGTTTTAGTACTTAAGAACACTGCAGCACTTTTAAAAATGTCTCTGTAACTTTACTTTTAGGAACATATTCTTATTAATCAAAATCATCTGCTGGGCTTACAGACTGTTTTCTTTGCAGAGTTGTTTTTGGAAGCTTAACAGTGTAATTCCAGGGATGATTTTGGCCCCAGTGCTTTAGAATCTGGGCCTGCAGAGGGACTTTATATAGCTCTTTGGGAGGAAGAACATACATTGCCAATACATAGTCCTTTGCCAGAATTAGACCCTGATTCTGTAAACTACCTCTATTATTCAGGCTTCTGCTTAACTTTAAGCATGTGCACACTGACATGAGTATTAAATACATGCATTAAGGTCCCCAGAAGACCATATCTGCTCAGGACAGAAAGGGCAAGAAAGACTTTGAATATATGCACCAAGTATGGCAGGTGATGATGTAGGATGTGCTCAGAAAGCACACCCAGTAGGCATGCAGCTCCGCCTTGTACAGCTTCCTCCATCCCCAGATGGAGAGGAGGCACTGGAAAAAGACAAAGGGAGAGAACAGGCTGCACAGGCACAGTCTTGTCAAGATGTGGTAGGCAAGGCACGGGCTAGTGTTGGTTGCAAAGATGACAAGAGGCTTGTTTAGCCTGGAGAAAAGGCGGCTCAGAGGACACCTTATCGCTCTCTACAACTACCTGAAAGGAGATTGTAGCAATATGGGTGTTGGTCTTTTCTCGCAGTTATCAGGTGGTAGAAGAGGAAATGGCCCCAAGTTGCACCAACAGAGGTTCAGATTGGCTGTAGGGGAAAATTTCTTCACCCAAAAGTTTGTCAAGCATTGGAACAGGCTACACAGAGAAGTGGTGGAGTCATAATACTTAAAGGTATTTAAAAAATGTGTAGATGTGGCTCCTACGGATATGGTTTAGTGGTGGACTCAGCAGTGCTAGGCTACCAGTTGGTCTCAATGATCTTAAAGGTCCTTTCAACCTAAATGATTCTATAAAATACAAATCCTCTGATGTTACAAATTTTAATGTGCATGTTCTACCATTCCTCTGCCCTCTCTGTTGTAAGAAGTGAGCTGAGGTACCGGTGACTGCTGGTGTTTTAACACAATCTACTGTTTTTGTGCTGAGAAGTGCTTAATACTGTTAAGATGTCTATGCCCAAGGATAAGTTCAGACACGCTCATAGCAGTGAGGAAGAACAGGCTTACAGCCCACCCTAAGTATAGCAAGACCTACTGTCTTCACCTGCTTGAATGGAAAAATGATGAGCTTAAGTGCTCAAAAAAGAAAGTTTAGGGAAGGTGGGCTTTTAAAAACAATTTGTGGGATTGAATTTTTAAAGCTTTTCTGAAGTCCAGAAGAAGCTACACATTGGAAGACAGAGTTCAGAATTTTGTCAGGGAATACAAAGCAAAACTAGAGTAGAGCTAATGTATTCAAACACAAATATATATTTTTTACACTAAAGCCCTAAACCAAACTGTTAATTTGAAATGGAGATATTCTAGTGTGAAGAACAAATGTAAGAGCAATAAACGCTATAAATAGTTTACCCTGTACACCATGCTGTCAAATAAAAACAGAAAAATGAAGGACATTGTCTGGTTCCAACTGCTGACTCCACTTCTTTTGGAATCAAACAAAAATAAAATTTGTTGATATATAACAGGCCATGTGTGATAGCAGTAGGATTTTAAAAGCGACTTTTTTTCTGGAAGAAATGTGGGAGTAAAAAAAGCAAAAAAGGCTATGTTTAATTTAACATCTGAGAAGAAGAAAATGAGAAAATTGAAGGAGGAAAAGTGCAAATTGCAGGACATGAAAGATACAGTGTAGGCATAAGGAAGTACATCAGAAATCACATTTCAGCTGTCGTTCTTGCAAAGGCTCTAAAATAAGAGGAAAAAACATGTTGTACAACAGAAAATTCTGACTCGTTGAAACTTACTCTCATTCTGGACTGGTACTAAAAGATGTATTTTTTTTTTTTAATTTTGTCGGAAAAGAAGTTTTTTACAGGAAGCTTTTGCCCCATATAGTTATGGACAACTATAAAAACAATTTGTTGAGACTGACTTCAATGTCTTAAAATTCAGACAGAAAATAAAGCTGGTTTGTTGCTTGTTTATTTTTAATTCTCTCTTCAGTTTCAGTAGGTGAAACGTGTTTTATCTAAATAATTGTTATTAATTAATAACTGAATAACAAAACCAGCATTTTCAGATCCTTGATTGACTCATAAATCTAATTCAGAGCTCTGTGAATGAAAATTCAGATTTTTCACTTCTGATAGGTTTGGGCTGTACCTCAGCACTATATAGGAAATTGCCCAGAGCAGCACACTTGCAATGAACCATCTTCTTGTTTGCATAAATCACAACTGAGGACAAGCCAGATGCTCTGGGAGTTGTGAGGGGGGCAGGGGCATGCAAAAGGTAACTGCAGGAGACCACGGCATTCCCTCCAGAAAGCAATAGCTGCCTCATTCCCACTGCAGAAAGACTATCAAGTACCTCCTTCATGTCACAGTAATAAGTTTGCCTACACTGCTAAAATACCTCTAGCCATCTTTGTCTAACCCTAATGTGCTAGCTGAAGAAAAGGTACTCTCTGTGTAAAATGATCAGGAATGGATTTGGCTTTGGTGTCTACCATGTGTGTGTCTGCCATGGTGGCTGGATGCATAATTTCCCATTCCAGAGAACAGCTGGCAAGTTTACTCATCTGACTAAATGTAGCTGCCTACTGAAAAGAGAGAGAAATTGCCTTCTAGACTCCACTGACCACTAGATCATTTCTAGGTATTTACTGATTATATGGAAAGCCTGAATAACTTACCTAACCTAATAAACTACTCAGGTGTTGATATCAATAAATTGGTGAGGTTAATTTTAACCAAGGTATTCTTTAAATTACTACAAAATATATCGTATTAAACTTTAAAAGTATATAAAATAAAAATAGGCTGCTCATTGAACATCTTGGACCATGGTTTTAAAAGCTCATTTAGAAACTCCTGATTTACTGAAAAAAACTTGAGAAATGTCGTTTTGTATCTTTCATCCTCATTTAAAACCTCATATATGTATGTTAATGAACTGATCTTATCTGGAGACTAAAGAGTGGACTTCTGAATCTGAGCAAACTATAATGACAGTTTGCTAATATTGTATTTAAGCTTGAACCTTGACCTAGTCACCAGCTTTCTATTTTTCTTTACATAAGAATATACTGTTACCTATTCACAATGTATCTTCATGGAAAAAGATTTGTTTAGGAAAGGATTTTCCTCTACGCTGTAATCTGTAACAGATAAATATATTATGATTTCTTTTTCTATCCAATTATATGTATTTTGCAGAAACAAGATTACTTAGCTAATTCTTTAGCAGTGAAGTTTCTATCCATACTAAAACACCTTCCCTGCATGGCTGTCATGTTAAAATAATGCTAAGAGTGGAAGAGTTGCTCTATCTACACAGCTTTTGGTGGAAGTGCAATTGCAATTTTCAATTGTCTCATTTAATGAACAAGTAGCAACATCTTGTCGCCCAGATTCAGATCTCCTATGAGCAACATCTGGTCTTCTTTAGCAGTCAGTTGTAAAGACCATTATTCAATCTTTTATATGTTAATGACTTTGAATGCCTTCATATTTTCTGAAACCACAAAGCTATACATTTTTGCCTGATGACACTGCCATTTGCAGTATTGCTACTAATGCTGCCATGGCTACTAGTGTAATATAACAGTATTGAAATGAGTTATCAGAAATGAGGATGATCAGGGGACTGGAGCACCTCCCGTATGAAGACAGGCTCAGAAAGTTGGGGTTGTTCAGCCTGGAGAAGAGAAGGCTGCGTGGAGACCTCATAGCAGCCCTCCAGTATCTGAAGTGGGGCTACAGGGATGCTGGGGAGGAACTCTTCATTAGGAACTGCAGTGACAGGACAAGGCGTAACGGGTTAAAACTTAAACAGGGGAAGTTTTGATTGGATATAAGGAGGAAGTTCTTTACTGTGACGGTGATGAGGCACTGGAATGGGTTGTGAAGTTGTGAATGCTGCATCCCCGGCAGTGTACAAGGCCAAGCTGGACAGAGCCTTGGGTGACATAATTTACTGTGAGGTGTCCCTGCCCATTGCAGGGGTGCTGGAACTTGATGATCTTAAGGTCCTTTCCAACCCCAACTTTCTATGATACTATGATTCTATAAGTGCATGTAAAACCAAGTACACAGAAATTGCCTTCTTCCCAATCCAACTTTAGCAGAGCAGCTTTCACTGAGGGAAGTTCCAGACGATTTTGTTCTTAATAAATGGCTCTGAAATTGGAGTTGAAAGCCATTTAAATCTGTGCTGTGCACTACACATGACAATGCTGTATAAAGAATAAAAGCTTATTGTTATTACATAATGACTACCTCATTAAAAATGGTTGGGGTACTGAGTACCTGACCACTCTCACTGGACAGGTCAGATTCATTCAAGGAGCAATCCCATGGCTGACCAATGTCTGTCAAACACTTTGTCAGAAAAGACTATGAAGTTCCTGTATTTTGAAAGTATCCTTGGTGTTATGTTGTATGAACAGATTTCAAATCTAATACCGGAATATAAGAAATTTTTCTTCTGGTCATTTCAGTGTGTGTAACACTAAAACCCTGTTTTTGCAAGAAAATTACACTTGATGGCCTGGGATTTTATTTACATGGCATCTATCTTAAATTGAAGTCTGTGAGATTTATGCGGATTTATTGCTCTTTCTTCTGAAGTCTGTGCATTGTCTTCTAATCTGTGCATCATTCCAAACTGAGCATCTTCCAGGGAACAGAGTGTACTACTACTTTGTGTTGTCACCTAGCGTGCTGACAGGATGAAGAAAAATGTTTGGCACAGCCTTTCACTGTAACATACACTGATAGACATGAGTGTGTGTCAGTCAAGCTGTTCAACATTTAAATGCATAATGAAATGCAATCACTATCCACATTAGGGCTGACAATCTATGTTCTTTTTATAGAAAGTATTTAGTAACCTTTGTACTTTTCCTCATCAGTCACTTTTTTGTTTTTCTAGTAATTTATACTGCAGTGTACGGGACAGGCCAGTTGGCTCAAAAAATCCTTGGTTCTTCAAATTCAAAATACAGTATTCTCATCAGCACATGAAAGGAACCTTTCGTATTTTGGGTTTTACCTACCCATATCTGATAATACGAGAACTCAGCTTCAGGACAGGATCACTGCAGGAGTGAGGGGGGGACTGCCAGTGGGAAAAGGAGTGCTCATTAGATCCACGTTGAGTGTATTTGGCTGGGTCTGGAAAATACACACTTTATTTGACCTTGGCTAAGTTTTTTTTTTTCTGTGCAGTTATTTTTGCGTTTTTCTATCTGAAGAACAAAACCACGTAACAGAATAGGAAAGAAGAAAATTCAAATGCAGAGAAGGCTGCACTTTCTGCATGATCTTATTAAACAGAATAGGTATTTCATCTTAAGTTTCAAATTATCAGATTTATCCATAAGAAAAGAAAGATCCTATCAATTAGATGTTTTATTAATGTTCCATTTAATCACATTCTGCAAAAAACATTGATGAAAAAATAAGTAGGAAACAGCATCCTGGATCAGAGGAGATAAAGATGGATGGCCTATCCAAGAGATTAATTGAAGTTGGCTCCTCTGTGTATCAGATAAAGTATTAAAAACTTAAATCTGAATGCAAGATGATGCCACTCACAGAAATGACAGGGAGCAGAAACTAATGATTTCTGCTGTCCAGTATAAAGTGGACTCACTAAGTCCTCTAACCCCAGCCCTGGCTCTAGTAATCACTGAAACTTCAGTTACCCCCTTACTGATTAAGGGGTTAATGAGTAAGGCTAGAACACGAGGTGGATATCTCCCTCCAGCGTTTTTCTCAGCTGGATCTATATAGCTGTTTTCTGAGACCCTTTGCACAATACCTGTAACTGAATTAGGACAAAGATAATCCAACAAACAGCACAACTGGGTAAAGCTCCTGCACAGAGGAAGCAAGTGTTAATAGTAAACCAAAACCAAAAAAAAGCTAAAATGAAATTACCTGTTAAGAGTCACAGAGTATATCAGTAAAAGAGATGGCAATAGGATCTGGACTTCATACTCCTCTAATCCCCTGTTTGACTGAGCTGCAGCAGCACTACTGGATGAATTTAATGGACTATGTTTCTTTTCAAATTTCTGAATCTGAGCTAACATCAGCCCCAAATAGGGTTCTTACCTAAGAATTACCATTTTAAAACCATCTAAACACAATGGCACCAAGAAGAAATTATACTACACAGCTTTTGATTGGATTGCAAAGCAATAGAACTGGCAAAAGATAACCTAAGGCTTCATCTAAGTGTGGTGGTGGTGGAATCAGCAGTACTTGTAAATCATGCTCGGGAAAAATCAGCTTGTTGCTGATGGATTTTCCGTGGAAGCATGGTGACACCTAGTGGTATTAGTCTTGGCGCAGCCTTCCTCATTATGTACCAAAGCCTGGTGTAGGTTGCACAGCGACATATTACATACTTAATTCATTCACTTTTTTTAGGCTTCAACTTTATGCAGTTTCAGCTTTTCACAAAACACCGTGGCCTCTGAATTTTTCAAACAAAATCGCCCCATCTGTCGTTATACTGAAGAAAAAAAAATAATAATGTTGCCATAAAGGAGTGATTCTTCCCCTTTGCACTTGTGAGACAGAACCTGAATAACTATGTTCAGTTTTGCACTCCCTAGTAAAAGAAGAACATTGACAAATTGACATGAATTTGGTGGAGGGCCATTGTGGAGGAATGTCCACTGGCTGAAGCAGTTCCCCTGTGAGGAAAGGCTGAGGGATGAGGACTTCTTCAGCTTGTAGAGAGGAAAGCTCTGATAACATCTGATTGCTGTCTTCAGGTATCTAATTGGAAGAGCATAGAGGAGACAGGCTTTTTTAAGAGGATCACAGTAAAAAGCTCAGGAGCAACTGGCACAAGATGGAACTTGGGAAATTTTTACCTGATATATGAAAGAAAAAAAAAAGTTTTTACCATAAGGATGGTCAAGTACTGGAACAAAGACACACAGGAACATTGGAATCTACATCTTTGGAGGTATTTAAACCTTGATTGGACACAATATTGAGCAATCTGACTTAACTGGTCCTGCTTTGAGGAGAAGGTTGGACTGTCAGTCTCTGGAGGCCCCCTCCAGTCTGCACGCTTCTATGATGCTAAAAGGAAGTAATACCAGAAGTCAGTAAATCTGCACTTCAAGGACATATAGGAAAAGAAAATAATTCTGTAACTGTATGTACTTATTTTTCTTTTTAGAAATACATTCTTAGCAATCATTTCACTGTGAGTCAGCTATGAGTCATCTGTGAGGTCATATATTTATCTTGCAGTCATCCTCTAGACATAATCACCATGGATAAATATCAGCTGACCTTCCTATGTACCAAAAATTTCATACAGTTAGGGAAGACAGTCAAGTACTTTTTGTGGTTAGCACTTCAGAATCTAAGCAGTGAAGGTTCCTCTGCTGTTTAGAAGAATCACAGAATCATAGAATAGTTAGGGTTGGAAAGGACCTTAAGATCATCTAGTTCCAATGCCCCTTCCATGGGCAGGGACACCTTGCACCAAACCATGTCACCCAAGGCTCTGTACAACCTGGCCTCAAACACCACCAGGGATGGAGCATTCACAACTTCCCTGGGCAACTGACTCCAGCGCCTTACCACCCTTGCAGTAAAGAACTTCCTGCTTATATCCAATCTGAACTCCTGCTGTTTAAGTTTTAACCTGTTACCCCTTGTCCTGTCAGTCCAGTCCCTAGTGAACAGTCCCTCCCCAGCATCCCTACAGCCCCCCTTCAGATACTGGAGACGTGGTTTTCTAATTACGAAATACACTGCTCTCAAGCTTCAAGCTATTCAAGCTAAATTAATGATGCTTCAGGGGTGGGACATTTTCATAGAATCATAGAATGGGTAGGGTTGGAAAAGACCTTAAGATCACCCGGTCCCAACCCCCCTGCCATGGGCAGGGACGCCCCATACTAGACCATGGCACCAAAGACTCCATTCATTTTAATTGGGAAAGGTGTACACTTGTGCATTTTTCCATCATGGAAAAAACGAAACATATCAGATTGAGACGAAATGGAATCTGGTGCTAGATGTAGAAATCCTAACGCATCAAGACTTCCTTCTATGCTCCTTTGGCTCCTTTTTGTGTGTTTTGTATTGGTAAGTGTTCCAACTGACTTTCAGGTGCTGGGTTTATTACACCTTTGAATACTACAGACCATTAACCATGCCAAGTGCAAGGTCCGACACCTAGGATAGAGCAATCCCAGGCACAGCTACAGGTTGGGCAGAGAAGAGATTCAGAGCAGCCCTGCAGAGAAAGACTTGGGGGTGCTGGTCAATGAGAAAATGAACATGAGCCGGCAGTGTGTGCCTGCAGCCCAGAAAGCCAACTGTATCCTGGGCTGCATCAAAAGGAGTGTGACCAGCAGGTCGAAGGAGGTGATCCTGCCCCTCTGCTCTGCTCTCGTGAGACCTCACCTGGAGTATTGTGTGCAGTTCTGGTGTCCTCAACATAAAATGGATATGGAACCGTTGGAGCAAGTCCAGAGGAGGGCCACGAGGATGATCAGGGGACTGGAGCACCTCCCGTATGAAGACAGGCTGAGAAAGTTGGGGCTGTTCAGCCTGGAGAAGAGAAGGCTGTGTGGAGACCTCATAGCAGCCTTCCAGTGTCTGAAGGGGGCCTATACAGATGCTGGGGAGGGACTCTTCATGAGGGACTGTAGTGATAGGACAAGGGGTAATGGGTTAAAACTTAAACAGGGGAAGTTTAGATTGGATATAAGGAGGAAATTCTTTCCTGTGAGGGTGGTGAGACACTGGAATGGGTTGCCCAAAGAAGTTGTGAATGCTCCATCCCTGGCAGTGCTCAAGGCCAGGCTGGACAGAGCCTTGGGTGACATGGTTTAGTGTGAGGTGTCCCTGCCCATGGCAGCGGGGTTGGGACTAGATGATCTTAAGGTCCTTTCCAACTCTAACTATTCTACGATTCTATGATTCTTATACAATGACAGGTTCATTGAATAGTTCAGTCTCCAAGCTGGCAGGACACAGATCATACCCAGTCCAGAAAATGCCTCTGCATAGTCTTGGTTTTGAACTACAAAGTCCAGTGTACAGATATGCTTCAAGACCTATGTTTTTATCTGCTGGTGATAAGCAGCTCACTTGTGAAGCTGAAGAAATATAGTGGATATATTAGAGGTAAGTTTGTAGAGGCAGTCTTCTTTGGGTTTTGATGGCTATTTGAAAGTCTGCATCTTAGCTACCTGCACTTTTCACTTTTGAGTTAGAATTATTTTTTGGCTGTCTAAAATAAGTGTCCAAGTTGTGAAACACAGCTCACATAATGCAGATTTAGTGAGCAGTTTGTTGGTCATTTTATTTTTTGAAGTGTCAGAGAAATAGTTGATCATTAGCCCTCATTTGCCAAAAGAATGGGTTAGTTATAGAACTTGGAAATTAGGTTTCAAATTTCCCATTTAAACTGAGTAAAAAAGTTTGGTGTCCTCAACACCAGAAGGAATAAGAAAGTAAGTGGAATGCCTGCTGCTCTTCAAATTCCACTTTCATGACATAAATATGCTTATGTTTAAGGAAAAACATAAACACTTGCCTCCTCAGTAACTCCATATTAGAATAATGTTTATATGCATTTGCTTTATTCTGTAACACCTGTGTTCATCCAGTCCTTCATCTTCATACTGAGCCGAGTCTACCCATCAGTTCACCCTTTGTGTGATCTTTGCAACATTATAGCTGACTCTACAAATTTTCTCACAGAAGTGTACCTCTTCCAGCAGCTGAATGCTATAATTGTGCAAACGATGAAGTGTTTTACTGCACTGTTTGAATTTTCATGTAGCTATCAAATCATTATCCAAATAGCTCTGCCTTTCAAAATGATAGTATATTATTTCTGCCGATCAATCAGCTTCTGTTCCTTTCAGTTTATTAATTTCACAATAAAGATTTTTCATTTAGCACTCAATTATCTCAAAGTGTAGGGGGTAAAATTATCTGGATTTTCTCCACATACAAAACAGACCTTGGGAAAATAGCATGCAATGACCTGAAACAGCATATTTGGGATGTCCACCAGTCAGATGTTCCTGAAAATGCATGGGGAATATGCGAGATATTCTTTTGTAATTGCTACAACAGCACTGAAATACTACATAAAACTAAGAAATCTAGCTTTCCCAAAGGATTTCTGATTTTTTTTTTTTTTTTAGCTAATGGGTATTCATGCAATGAGACTAAGCTTTGTCCAAGCACGTCTTTGAGATAAGCTTTTATCTTTACAGCACTATATAGCCAGAGTGGTCTTAAATGTCATCACCATTCTCAACTACCCTGCTGTAATGGCATCTAAATCCACAGAAGAGAGAATGTGCCTGTGCATCTTTTGAATTCCCAGCTGGAAGACTCCTTACTTTGAACCGATGTGAGCGGCTTTCATTAAATTCATCTGGACTCTCGCCTCTCACAGGGGAACTAGAAAGTGGTCCAACTTTGAAGTTAATTCTTTTAACATTTTTTGTTAATTAAAGGAAATCTTTGGTCAGAAACAGATCTTTCTCCTCCCATTTCCATAGCCCTGTAACAAAGGTGCTTTGATCTTGCTTTAAATGGGTGGGTGAGGGGGTGTGATCTTTGATCTATAGATGCACATATGCAATTTTAGTCCAAAAGGAATTTGTCTGAGAAACAGCAGTTGAAACATAATGCAAACTTGATTCTAATTGGTGCTGTTTGGAGCATTATGTAGTCCTGGAAGTTTTGAAGGATGCATTCCTACAAACACGTAACATTCCTAAATCCATATGACAGGCTGAAGTTATATGCACTTTATAGTCCTATCAAGATATTTGCATATCATGTAAGAAACATGTTTTTGTCCGCAGATTTCAATTAGTAAAGATGATAATGGCTTTTCTTACTGCATGTATCTATGCTATGAGTTGCTTTAAATAATCACCTGGCAACAGTTGTAACACATAATTTGTTTTAAAACCAGCTAAAGACGCGTCATAAAATAGTATCTTTTCAACAGTTAAAATTGTATCTATTGCAGTATGTGGAATTTTACATAGAGCATACAGTCCCACTGGTGTTACCTAAGCTGTAGGTAGACTGTACAAAAACCAAAAAATCTGTAAACAGAAATATCATCTAGGCAGGTAGGCAGAAGATGACACCCTCTCTTTAGACATTAAGTCAGTCAGAAAGAGACACTGTAAGTGTGAATATGACACTTCTTCTTTAATGAATATTCATTATCACACTTGCTCTGAAAAATAATGAACTTTTCAACTTTTAAAATGTCTTCTAAAGAGAGCTCGGTCAGTAAGAACATGAAAAGATCTTCTGGAGAGATTTATTCCAGTTTTGCAATACCCCATACATTTTGGATTAGTCTGTTAACTTTGGCAATAAAAAGGTGGGGTCTACTGCTAGTCAGACCTTTAGGTAGGCATGAGAGAGCAAGGCAGAATTCTCACCAAATCTCTTTTATGGACATAGCCCTGAGTCACTAACAAAGCATCTGACTAGGCAGGGAATTCAATCTTAATTGGTTAAACTTAGATATATTCCTTTTTGGTTGAAATCCAGTTGCCAAGATGAGCACCAAGTAGAAAGGATATGCCTTGTCCAAAATCTGTCCCCACATTGAAAGAGACAGCGGCTGACTCTGTACCTCCTGCAGAAATTTTAAAATAAAACTCAATTGGTTAGAAGATTATTTAAAAAACACGTTGTCTGTTTCATACCATTAACCTAAAAGTAAACTGTTGGTCCTCTCTACAACTTAACAAAATGAGAAGTACATTACAAAATGAAGAACCACTTTACTTTTTTATGCAGGTACAGGGTACGATGCTTGGTTCAATGGACCTTCAGCCTTTTTTAAAGGTCTTGAGATACTGTTACAAGAGGAATACCTGGTATTGAATAATAGCTTTGTTTTTCACAGCTGTAGAGGCTTTTTACCATGAACTTTCCAGAACTAGCTTCTAATCTGATTTGCCATGTACCTCTGGACTAACAGCCTAATTCAGCCACAATGGGATACCATCAATCCTCACCATGTCAAGTTTGCTGACAGCCTGCCATCACTGTTCTAGAATCAAACTACAGTATCTTTTGTTTCCCAGTGTATAACAAAACCCATGTCTACCTTGTGGCTTCCTTTTGAGGTTTTGTGGGTTTTTTTTGAGGTCTGAAGCACTTCAATACCACTGCTATTTTGTTCCCTGCCTTCTAAACGGAGATGCAAGTCTCTGAAAAGATGCATGGAGCCAGCACCACGGGACAGGTATGAAAGAAATGCCTTAGCAGGTGCGAGGACTGAACCCTTTCTCAGTGGCTGGAGATCTGGCAGTGCCCCTGACAGCACACAGAGCAATCCCACCATGGCCAGGTGATGCAGACTCAGACATCACACTTCCTGCTGGTGTAGAATAAGACCTGTCTCCATTTTGTGATCCCTGTGATCTCATCTGGGCTGTACCTGCACTTGCAAAGGTTACTGAAGATGTATGTGCGCTTAAGCAGCTTCTACACTTGTATATAGGAGATAACATGCCTACCCAGTAATTAATGTATATGCAGTATCATCTTTGCATGAGTACATTTAGTGCACTCATTTCTGCGTTTTGGAAACATAGCATTTCTGTGCCATCCTTTCCTATACATTAGGTTCAATAAGGTGAACTTCACTAGTTTCTGCACTACTTTTGGGCTTCAAACCAATCTTCTCCAATGATATTCACAATGGAACTAAGATGCAGGTTTTTCCTCTAGTTTCAATTTTAGAGTTTATTTTGTGGCTATGGCATTCATTTTAGCATTTGTATTTAACATTTTAGGCAGGGTATGAGTCTCCCTATCCAGGCTCTTTTTAAGCATTATTTTAACCAAAACAAAGATGCTCTCAGTTTATAGATTCAGAATAATCTAGATGTTGTGGATTGTCTCAGTAAAGAAGTAAAATAGATCCTTCTTGAACTGTTGCTTTACTTTTTCGAACTGAGAGATCTATGGTTGGGTAACAGATTTTTATCAAACGCTTATGAGAGAGCTATCAGCAAAACATGTTGGTGCGTTCAACCCTACAGTCTACTGGGTCATTTTATCCAAACCCTATCAGCATCTTCAAGATGAATGATACTACAATGTACACGCAGAAAAAAAAAAGAAAAAAATTGCCCTGTGACCAGAACATCAGGAAATAGTTTCGGAATGAAGCATAAATTAAAGCATAGCCTTGGTTCCTGACACCTCTAATGTTGTAGTAAGTATCATGGTGTAGGAAACATTTAAAGCCTTTGAATAAAGTAGGGAAAATAAAACTGGTCCCTCAAACATTTGCTTACTTCATCACTCATATTCAGTTTCTGTATTGAACTTCTTGAGGGTTTAAAATATCCGATGCAAAAGTTGCTAACGGTGTTGTACAGCTGCAAGGCAGGCAATTCTGATTTGACAACATGATAAAAAAGGTTTTTAACAGTGGTAAAATGTTAGTAATCCTGGTGTAGGTAATACAGTCCTTTGTATGAAATAATGAGTACTGTCTGGTGACATATCCCTGAGACAAATGCAAAACCAGAGG
This sequence comes from Pezoporus wallicus, assembly GCF_028554395.1. Taxonomy (NCBI): domain Eukaryota; kingdom Metazoa; phylum Chordata; class Aves; order Psittaciformes; family Psittacidae; genus Pezoporus; species Pezoporus wallicus. The sequence goes on along the minus strand of NW_026637066.1, from coordinate 2,234,685 downwards.
AAATGAAGAAAAGGCTGTTAAGATGATCAGGGAAATGGAGACCAGTCTGTGTGAGAAAAGTTTGTTTAGTCTCTGTCAATGAAGACTGAGAAGTGATACGACTGGTCTCCATCAATGTTTTAGAAGGCAAACACGAGAGGGGAAAATGAGCTAATTAAACTAAAGGACAATGTTGACACAGTGACAAGCAGGTATAAATTGACCATGAATACATTTAAGCATGAAATAAGATGAGTATTTCTAAACACCAAAGGAAATGAGTTTTGAAACATGAGATGCTGCAGCAAAATGCATAAGAACAGCAACGGTGATTTTCTGTATCAGTTTGTGTAGGTTTTTAATACGGCTGGCTGTGATCACAATGGAACTGAATTAGAGAGCTTAAATAAAGAGATAAAGTAGAGCTTTACTTGGCCACATTTGGCCAGTGCACTTTATCAACTGGGGAAAACAGGCTTCCAGATGTTCTTAGAGACTACAGTATGTGGGATGAGGAAAAGAATGGAGGCTGCTCCCCTAAACGGCCAGTCAACGTACCTAAAGCCTTGTTCCTTAACCCTTCTGGTGAACAGAGGATGGATTCAAAATTAAACATCGAAGTTTAAATACTTGATTCTTAACTGAGTTACAACTTAATATTTAAATCTGTCTTTTATAAAATACCTTGTGAATCTCAACTAAAGGACAGCTTTTGCTTATCTATGCCTTAACAAGATTTTAATTTCTCTTACTTCCACTTAAAGACAACAGTTTAATATTCTATATTCTTAGAAAATCTCAACACAAACACTGTATTTCAATCTTTTGTCATGTACTCCAAAACTTCTTCCATGTACCACTGCAGCTCTGACTATCAATTCAGCAGAAAGCTAAGCTGAGGTTAATGGAAAGGAGCAGATCTCTGGGAGTATATAACACGTCTCCCGCCCCAATCCCACTGGTAAATTCCTCTTCTGTCCCTGGTCAGTCTGAATGTCTCAGGCAGTTCAGACAATACAGAAATGTCATGCAAATACAGAGAAGAAAAAAAAAAAAATCCCAAGAATACTGTGACGAAGTTAGAAATAGAAGAAAAACAAAACCAAACCACTTTTAAGAATAATAGTAACTTCTCCACCAGTGGAATACTCTCAACTTTTCCAAGTGTCTCAAAGACAAAAATGCAGTAACTGTAGCACTTCCTGCAGCATCAGTATGTCATTTTAGCTTATTTCCCATTTCCTACGCAAGTACAGTTAACAGATCATGTTTCAGTTTAGTTTATTAAAGCCAGCTTCACAGGTGTGCAGTTTCTGTCAAGCAGTAGCTCAGTTTACACTCACTGCAGTGGGCACCCACTCCCCTGTAAAAACAAGTCTTTACAACAAAATAGAGGACTCAGCCCAGGATTCACACTGAGGGATGCTGAGGCAACCAGGAGGCCTTGTGCTTCTGTGCTGAGTCACGCACGTTCAATTTCCAGATTTTATCAATAAATTACCTCGTATTTCTCATACAAGATAACTTACTGACAAGTTCTAATACGAGCTCTTTCGCTTCCACCAACCCTTTCTCCCCAGCAGGGCTCAATCAGACCCCTACCAACTAGATCCCAAGAGTACGCCCCCACGCCGTCCGTATATCCGGGCGCGCCGCGGTGCCTCTCGGGAGCTGTAGTTCTACCACAGGAGCCATGGGGCCGCCTGTAGCGCATGCGCAGAGGCTGCTCCGCGCTGTCGGGGAGATCGGGGCCCATCCAGAGACGGGACTCCCCAAGGGCTCCGCCCCTTTCTGTCCCGGCAGCGCGCTCTCTCTCGGAGAAGCGTGCCGATTGGAAGGTTGGCTCGTTCACGTGCTCCCCAGCAGCCAATCAGATTTTTCAGCTGCTGAACAGTGGTCTTCCGTTGTCTGTTGGCTCTGCGAAATGGCGGCGCCCGGGCGGCGGCGGTTGCTGTGGCACGGCCGATGCTGGTTCTCGCAGGCCGAGTCCGCTGCTGTCCCGCAGCCCCCCGATTCGCTCTACCCGCCCATAGTGGCTTCCGCCACGTCGAACAGCAAGGCTTCTAAGCGGCGGCGCCTGGAGCACTTCAAGCAACGGGTGCACGCGGCGGCCTCGGTCGAGGAGAAACTGCGGCTATACGGGCTGCTGCAGCGGCCCAAGTACATGGTCTACCCGCAGACCTTCGCCCTCAACGCCGACCGCTGGTACCGGAGCTTCACCAAGACTGTCTTCGTGCCGGGGCTGCCCCCTAGAGCGCCGCCCGCAGCCGTGAAAGCCCCGGGAGCGGTGGTCCCGGAGGCCGCGAAAGCCCCGGAGGTAGCGGCGGGAGCGGCAGCCGGGGCCGCCGGAGCCCCGGCGCCGGGAACGGAGGCCCCAGAGGCTGCGAAAACCCTGAAGCCTGCGGCGGGAGCGACGCCGAGCCTGGATATTGTCGAGCTGCGCTCCCTCGCCTGCGACGCCCTCCTTCAGGAGAGCTTCTACCAAAATAAGAAGCGGCCGTTCCTGTACCGCGATCAGGATCATACGCCTGGCCCTTTCCTAACGCAGCTCGTGTCCACCCTCGCCGCCTTCCTGTCCTGTCGCAATCCGCTGCTGGCTGCCTCTTCCCTCGGTGCGGATGGGTGTGGGAGGGAGGGGGAAGTGGGAGCCCTGGGACGGTGGGGCCGGTCTGTGGACCCGGCAGGAGTGTTGCTGATATAGTTGTTCAGACCATTACTAATAATTTACCTCATCTCTGTTGCCCCACATGGTGCGGGTGGATTTTAATTTTTCTATTTTGCTGCCGCTACAGAACAAGAATTGGGAGAGTACTAAATGCAGAGGGGCGATACCTGTTTCTCTCTATCCTTCTGTTATGTTTCAGATTTAAAACCTGAAGTTAACTATTACTGGCATCATGGTGAGGAAGTTATTGATCGTGGACACCGAAAGGGTAGAATTGATCCTGTGAGATTTCAGATAGATGATAAACCACATCTCCAGATACGCGTACCAAAGCAACTTCCAGAGGTGTGTATATTTTCAACAGCAATTTTATCCCATGTGTTTTCACTTGTGTTTCTGACAGCTGCTGAAACCATACAATAGGTGATACGTGGACCTTGTTAATCAGGCATGTAGCATGTTAATGCGTTTCTCAAGTCTTAATGGACTTACTCCCTTCTTGTAACTGCTTTGTAGGTACTGAGACAGTCTTTTGAACTTCAAGTAGGTCATCTTTGTGCTTTAGCAAAAGTGCATGTTGCTCCACTTCGTTAAATGGAGGTTTTTAGTTTATGCTTGTAAGACAAAAATGAGGCAAAAATAAGAAATGGGTGGAATGTTCTGAGCGGAGGATAATAAGATGAGAGAAATGGAGGAGAGACTAATGGTGTAAGAGCATGTATAATCTGAATGTGAGCTCTCTTACTCTGTTACTGCTTAACACGTGCTTTCTCAAATGCTCAGTTTTATGGAAGCTGATTAAATATTACAGTCTTTTTTTGTATGTTTATACAGTGGTAATAGTGTGGCCTGTGAGGGTCTGTTTTGTCCGGTTGCCACCACAGACAGAAAACTATGCTTCACTTTCTGTAAATGCTGAACATTTCTTGCTAACTTAATTGTACAATTTGGTGAGGTTAGTTATTCAGAAGTTAACAAACTTTGGAATTTTGGAAGAAGTGTGTAGGCAGTTAAAAATGTTACTTAGTGCAAAACAGTGAATATGTGTAAACTGACACTGCTGGTTCAAGTTTATTGATACCTGCTAGAAATGGTTCTTGCTCATTTTCTACAGAAGTGAATTCTGGTTTTGAAGATGGTACCAGCTGGCAGCTTTTTTAGCATCATTTCACACGATGTTTTTTGTACATTGCAGAAAATTCAGACATCAATGTAAGATGCATGTACTAGCATGTATCGCAAGACAAGAAGTTCTGTTGCGAAAAATGAGCTTTGGTTAAAGTTATGTAAATGTTGTATGTAAGCAAGACTCACACCTTCTGCTGTCTGACCAGAAAGTGACATATGTGTGGCCTGGTGTCAGAAGCATGACTTAGCTCATGATTTTTCTTTCTTCTATTTCTTACAAGGTTGTACCGCTAGAGGCAAATCTTGGAGATGTTCCTGTTATTGATCACAAACCATCCAAACTGCCGTTGTTCAAAAGGCAGTATGAAAACAAGGTGTTCATAGGTAAGACTTTCTAGTCATAAAATACTAACTAGTTTTAATGTGTGTACAAAACTGATAAAAAAAATGAACCCCAAAACACCCCCTTGACCTTTCTACTCCCATCAACACAAAACAGTAGTATATTATTTATATACTATATAAATCTGTATAGTATATAAATCTCTATTGAGATTCTGTGTCATTAAGCAATGGGGAGTAGCATCCACTGTGTGTATGGTACTCTGTGACCAGGTTTGCTTGAAGGAGTGGGTTGAATAGAAAATTGGCAGAAAACTAGCTTCAAATTTTGATTCATATTCTCAGAGTCATTTTAGTATGTGAACTCCTGCCATTTAGAGTGGAACAAGCCCTCCATTCTCACCTAGAAGTACAGGAATCTCAGCGTTTATTCAGATCGACAGTAGAGGTTCTAACATTCCGTTGTTTTGAGTTTGATAGTGAAGATGTGTTCGTATGCATAATGAAGATGGTTACTGACTCACAGGTGTTTGTTTTTTTTTTTTAATTTTGGGGAACACAGGATCAAAGGTAGCAGATCCATGCTGTTATGGACATACCCAGTTTCATCTTATTCCTGATAAACTAAAGCGGGAGGGGTTTATAAAAGCGCGTCTGGAGGATCAGATTGAAGTTGTTTATCGAGCTAATGGTATTGCAAGTCTCTTTGCCTGGACAGCAGCGCAGGCAATGTATCAAGGTGAGACAGCAAACTTAATTGGTAATGAGTGTCTCCTCTAAAGTTCTGTAACCTTTTCTCCTCACCTTTTTCTCATGCCTTTTCTTCTGAAGACCATCCTTTAAGTGGCTGTTTTAAATTTTGTTGAACCAATGAATGAAGCAGAGCTTATACAGGGCAGTTAGTTAAGATTTTGTCATTGAGTACTTTGACTCAAGGGAAATTAATTATGAAGAAAAATATTTTTTATATATATAACACTAAGAGCCTGTGCAAAAATCTCAGTCTTGCATTCACTTAACTGACATTTGTTCTGGAGAAGGGTGGTAGATATCAAGCTGTTTCTTTGTTGTGTAACAGTTTCTAGCAGTATTCACTGCATATGATACCAGATTCTTTTGAAGAATATTACTGTGTGTGCTAGCACACATGCATAAATAAGTAAGGAAAATATTTTAAGAAGACTACTAATGCTTAGTGAGAGTTATTTGAAGTCTTAATACTTACTGGCATAGGGTTCATAGTGTTGACTGTCTAATCACTGTGGCCAGTTATGCTCAAGCATACATATGTATGTTTCTGTTGTGAAACAGATGTCGTTCAGGTGCTCCACCCTTCTCAATAGGGCAGTGTCATTCCCCCTTAGGTCACTTGAAGGACTTGAAGGATGTATTAATAATTTCTGTCATTTCTAAGAACTTGGCTGCTCAGTGTGGGGTTTTTATCAGTCACCGATAGGGAATTGTGTACAAAAAGCAAATATGATGCTGTGTCCTGGGTCTTGGAAATACCTTTGAATGGTATTTGTGTTTTATCCAGTCTGTATGAAGAATGCTTGTATTGCTAAAGCAGACAGAACATCTTTCCTTGCTAAGTTGCTGTTGCAGTTACCAAGTATTTTTCTGTATTTCAGGATTGGGATTTAATTGTGTGTCCTGATACAAATTTCCTGTATAATTAGTGTTGTTTGTTTATTTTGTAGGGTTCTGGAATGAAGCAGATGTGACCCGTCCTTTTGTATCTCAGGCTGTAGTGACTGATGGAAAATACTTTGCTTTCTTTTGTTACCAGCTAAATACTTTAGCACTAACTGTAGAAACTATTGAAAATAACCCTCGGAAGAATATCTGTTGGGGTACAGACAGTAAGCCATTGTATGATGTTGTGGAAGATGGGAGTGTGAAAGGCTTTAATGATGAAGTTCTGCTTCATTTGGTCCGTTTTCTGTTGAACAGACCAAAAGAGTTGTAAATCATTAAACAATATGGTATTCCTGTTTGCGTGCCTGAACTTCAGTGTAACTCCACGAATTATGGGATAGGATATGCTTTAGTTTTAGTTTAAGCAAACACTATATACTTGAGCTTTATTTTTAATGTGTAATACTGTACACTGAAAAATAAATGTCTAGAATACCTCAATGTCTCTTGTATATTTGATGTTAGAGTTCTAGGTCATGTGACTACTTTCTTCTAGCAGATCCATAGCTCTGCTGTTGAACTATCACAGTAAAGTATGAATTCATATGACCATCTGGTTGTTGCTGGGTGACTGTTGTCTGGATACTCGCACCAGTGAAAAATTTCTGATTTTATGCCTGAAAAGAAATTAGTTGTCTTAAATGCTTACTTACTTTAAAGAGAAAGTGAGATCAGAATAAAAACTGTTCCTTAAAAGTGAATATTTGGCAATTTAGTTACATAAAGTGGATAAAAGTTTTTAAAAGTGAATAGTTGGCAGTTTAGTTACATAGCAAGGGAAATTTTTAGACATTTATCAAGCAATAGTGTAAACATGATGAAACTTGCTTCCAAAGTTTCTACTGTGAACATGCATACGCATTTTTTAACTGTCACCTCAGGAACCACAGAGAGAACTCTCAAATGTATTTGGGGTTTACAGTTTTCCTGTTGACTTGGAACCTTGAACCTTTCATACACTGTCACTGACCTGGAATTTTCCAGGGTTCTTGGTAAAAGCCAAGTTGTTTTTAAAGAGAGAATTCTTGAGTCATGCTGAACTCTTGTTGAAATACTTGCCTGCACATTCTTCAGCCTAAGTCATTTGGGATCCTCCTTCCTGTTTTAAACTGGCTCAGAGTATTTTGCTAATGAAGAATGAAGTAGTTGTACAGTCTTACTTGACTGCTACTTTGTTATGTCGGAATGAACTGTAGTTGCCGCTTTCTCCGTCAGTTGAAGGTAAACTAGATAAGCAGGGTATGCATGAGTACTGGTTTCTTTTTAAGGGAAGGAAGTCCTTAAGCAGTCTCTTTGTCATAACAATGCTTGAGTATTACTAGTTCTGATTGCTGCTGATCCTTGTATTAAATGAATGTTCCATGTAGAAACAGAAGATAAACTGCTGGGTAGGCTTGTTGATTATAAGGAATGATCTGTGATTATACAGAATGACCTTTGCCGAGGAGAGGTTAGACCAGATGATCCTTGATGCCCCCTCCAATGTGGTATTCTATGGTTCTGTGACCTAGTTTAAAGCTGAGGGATTGATACTTGTTTTCTAGTCTGATAAAGGGGTGATGCGAAATGAAAACAGTTGGAAACAACAGTTGGGTCTTCTGACCCCACCGACAATCTTCACATCAGGTGCAATATGGTATTGCTTTCATCGTAAAACTCTGAGTTGCCTACAAGTAGCGGCTGTGGAAAGCTGATGCGTAAAGTCAAAGAATCTCCTGTTCCCAGGATAAAAAACCACTAATTTTTCTGTGATTCAGCCTTCTGTCTATCCGGAGGGATTAGATGTACTGGAGCAAGTTCAAAGAAGAACTTTTTTCCTTTGTGTAGCTTTATTAGTGACTGAAATACTGCTGTAGATGTGTAACCTGGTGGAAGTGTCGTGTTGGAGTGAGGGGGGGAAGTCTTTGTGTGAGTTGGCTTAGTTGCATAGTATCAAATCCAGCCTTTCTACAGCTGTCTTAAAAAGGGCATACCCTGGAAAAGCAGTTGGTGGCACTGTTTTACCTTCTACTGAGGAAAAAGTATAATGGGTATTGTTCTGCTGGTTTGTCACTGACTGGCAAAGGTGAGATACCATAATGTATACAGTTTACTAACGGCAGTCTTTCATGTTGTACTCGTCTGTTCAGGGTGTTTAATGCTGCCATACAACAATAGTCAAAAGTGTTGGGTTTTTGGTTTGTGTTTTTTTTTTTTTCTCCAGATTGTATAGCTACTAAATGCTTAAAAGTAGAAATCTTAGAAGCTGCAGCATTCCTATTCTTGAGCTTTGCTCAGCAGAAATGTCCCAAGATTCTACTCCTTTAAGTCTCATGGGAGCATTGTTCTTTAGCATTCTATTTTGTTGAGTTTGCTGTTTATAAGAAACAAAGGCAATTCAAAGAACACAGGGTGGAAATCTTCAAGTTTGGATCTTTTTTTCTCTGTAATTTCTGCTTAGGCCTATTGAAGCATATCAGAAGGGAACTTAAGGCCTAAAAATAAGATTTGATTTTACAAAACAAGTGTTTTCCTTAGTACTGAACTATTTTGTGTAAAACTGGTATCACCTTTAAATGGATGACCATTCTATGACATTCTAAGTGTATTGTCATTTCAGGTTATGAAACTGCAACTGGAAACTTTGAATGGAACTGCCTAAGCAGCCTTTCTCAAAATTAAACCTGAAAAGAGGAGATAAGAAGACTCTGAAACTTTCTCCTTTCTATGTAGGGTCATGTTGTACCAAATTAATGGGATAGATGGTTGTGTTTCCTTTCAGACAGGAGAAATAGCTTCAGCATTTATAGTGTCTGCTTGGTTGTGCAGAAGTCTCCTGATCTCTCTTCTGTACTCAGGTTTGTCATTGGAGAAGACACCAGCTCCTTTATGCTAGAAGCAGATGAAAATGTCCTTGTTCTGGAGCAATATGATTTTTTTTCCTGAGGCAAAAGTATGTCTTGGAGTCAGCTGGTTGTGAGTCTATTGACAACTTACTCTGCGGGCTCTGTAGAGACCACACAAGCTGGGGGTGCAACTGATGGAACCAATGAAAGTGGCTTTCGAGTTCATCCTGTGCTAAAATGAGCCATCCACAGCCAGTAGTGTAACCAGAGTGCGTAAGAGTATGAGGCCTGTGAAGTCTGCACTAAGCAGAGTCTGCTCTGGTATAGAATAATGTCCTGTTGAGCAAAACTGAGTCTAATAAACATAGCACCAAGAAAGCTTGTGGAAGAGGTTGCACAAGAACTGATTTGTCATGGAGGAAGTAACTTACCGAGTAGGTAGAAACGTCAAAGCAAATGGAACATGAACAGACTGACAATGAAGACCATGATGTAAGTTAGCAGTGACAAAACTTGAGCTATTGTCAAAACCAGATTGGCTGCTAACAGTATGTGACTGCATACATCTTGTTCTAGTAGTTTACCAGAACCCCACTGAGATTAGACCTTCAAGAAACAGAAGTTGAGGATCCTAAAAAAACATGATTGAGGGATGTACATGACAGCTAATAGAAGTCCTTAGTGTCTGGGACCAGGGAACTGCAGATGCCCTATGAAGGGCATATTTACCTTTTTGAAAAAAACTCTGAAGAAGGAAAAGAGGTAGGAGGATGCTTGTCATGCTTTTTTATGTCTCTGCAGGACTAAGTGCTATCTAGCTTATGATATTGGAAAGATAAATAATTCTTTTAGACAGGACAGTCATCTGTATGGTGTAGGGTTCAGCTGCACTGACCTGTAACTACCTGCACTAAAATTAATCTATCTTCCCTTTTTTTTTTCCCATTGTGCTTGGTTTCTGCATGATTTGAGGCTTCTGTCTGTAGCTGAAATATTCTTTGAGTGAAAATTCGGTATTTCTTCTATATCTTTTAATAACTGAAGTTCAATTTCTTTAACTACATCTCCTGCTACAGAATCTTCTCTGTTACCTTTCTTATTCCTTCTAAGTCATGCTTTATTTCATTTGTTTCTTTCCTTGTATGAAAGAGTTGATCTTAATGTGTATCCTGTAAAGGAAATATTCCTCATTTTGCTTTGGATATTCCTTTAACATGTAATCAATTCAGTACAAATTATCACTGATCTCAAGGGACATGATACAGGATTGTTTTCACTGTTGGGAGGTGTAGCTTCTAACACAAGATTGCCTGTACTGCAAGTGTGCATGCTTTTATCAGATATTCCAGAGCAGGTTTGAATTTCAGCCTTGAATTTCAGCCTGTAAAGGCTTTTTGTTTGGTGTTTTTAAAACAAATTAGTTTCTGCAACAGCACATTTCTCTAGGTAGTTGAAGGTGATTGGGAGGTGGAATTTTAAAACTCAAATTCTGGGATTGTTTAGCCTGGAGAAGAGAAAGCTCAGGAGGCATCTTATCATTGTGTATCAATACCTAATGGGAGAGAATGAAAAATATTTGGCTAGGCTTATTTCAGTGGTATCCAGCTATGATGGTATGCTCCCCTTCCCAGCCTGACCTTCATTTCCTGTAACCCTGCTCAAGTGATTACCACCAGTGGTGATTGTGATGGCTGCATCAGACTCAAAGTGAATTCAGGGGAGACAAACAGCAGCATAATAGCCAAGGGTTAATTTGAGAAACTTGCCCATGTGTGCCCACCAGCCATAGTGCTGGTCAAGGTCTGACTCAAGCAAAGTTTGGAAAAAACTAGCATCTGTAGTTGCTTTGCAAATATGACTATGGGTCAGTTATCTTACTTCATATGTAGTGGACAGTCCAGGGCCTCTTGAGCTCTCCTGTACACCAGTGGACTGAATGCCAAGATCTCTTCTTTAGTAGGAACACCTCCCAGGTTTACTTCTCAAGTTTGTGATTCCATTTTGCAACAAGTAACTTGCAACTTACTTGTTATTAAGTGATTAATAACATGCTAAACTTTGAAATCTTAGCTAAGTGATAGAAGAGGGCAATCATACAATCCTTTAGACACAAATTGTTGACCAAGTCTGAGACTGCCTGGATCTAGCCACACCTAAACTCCCCTCTGAGAAGGAGTTTAGAATGCAATACCAGTGAAAGGGCAAAAGAAAAGAGCCATAAACTGAAATGCAGCAAATTCTACTTAAACGTTTTATTTTACCATAGTGGCAGTTGATTGCTGGAACAAGTTGCTCAGAGAAAGATGTCACCTTTCCGTCCTTGGAGATACTCAAAATCAGACTGGTCAGCTCTGGGCAACTCTGTAGGTAATTCTTCCCTAAGTAGGGTGGGTGGACTAGACAGGAGTTGTCTTCCAATCATAACCACTCTACAGTTCTGTGCATATAGATTAGTGGTCAGTGTAAAGATGAGACACTAAATGTGTAGGAAGAAACCACTTGCAGAGATTGGGATCCATAGTGCACACTGGGCCTGGATCTTCTCTCTTTTGAACTTACTGTGGTCATCTGTATTTGTACATTAATTCAACATCAACAAATTTTACTTGATACACAGCTGCAAATGACTTCAGCAGAAGAGAAGACCCTTACATTATGTCTTCCTTTCTTGGCAGAATACTGACACTGATAATGCAGTTAAGGCTATACAATGATTTGTTTTATCTCCAAGAGATTTATCTCAAAGCAGATTTACCTCTGAGCTTCCTATCAGTATAGTGATTCCTTACATATAACCTCTGACATGTTCAAGTGTCTCCTCCCTTCTAGAAAGCAACAGCAGGCAGTAGTGACTCAGCCTGTGTTGTTCGTATATAAAGGCAGGTGTTTCATTCTGTATATAAGCGTAGATGCCAAATTCAAACATTTCCTGAGCCTACCGATAGCTGCTAGATTAGGACACCATTCTTTTTTGAAGCAGATAGTGTTTAACCTGTGTGAATAATGCCCGACTCTGATCCAGTTACTGTTTAGAAGCTCATGTCAAATATTTTATTCTTATTTTAATAGGGCAGATGTGCCCACATAAACTGTTGGGAAATCTTCTGTGAATACACAGACAGAACTTGCCATGTAAAGCTTCTCAAGTTGATAAGGAAAGTGAAGAAGAATGGGAAAACAGAAAGGGGACAGTAATGTCTGTTACTTAGAGAAATTATCCAGAAGCATAAAGATAAAATTGAGGTGGAGCTGAGTCAGACTCTGCTAGGGTAATAACATTTAGGATCGCAACTGTTATTAACACAAGGGATTTGCACTATTAGATGACTTTATTTTACAGTTTTGAAAGTAGTAAGCTGTAATTTGATGTTTTTTAATAGAATGTTATTCTTGATGAATATCATTTGGGACTGGATATTTAAAAAAATACTTACATGCTTAATGTTGCAATTAGGTAGGTTCCCATTAGTTTTTTTTGATTTTATCTAAACAAGTTAGATTCTTAAATCCTAATCATTTTCATAGAATTTTAATTTAGGTTTCTAAGGTACATAGGTATTTCCATTATTTTTAAAATACATTTCTAAAGGCACTACCCTGCCTTTTGAAAACATTCAGCAAGATTTCATTACAATACAAATCTACTAAATAAAGAATCCAGCTTTGCTCAGACTGGATAACTTCTGAAGCATGCTGCTTTTCACTCTTGTAAGCACAGTATTATGCTGACCATGAGCTGACTTAGCACATGGCCGGCCTGGCACTGGGGAGACACTAAATCAACATAATGACAGTGTGTTTGGACATTTGCTCTCTCTGGAGACTTACCTACTTGGCTTTTCTGAAAATGTCATATGTGCACAAAGAATTATGGCTAAATCAACTATATTTTTGCTACAAGACATTGGATCAGACTGTGGCATTACTCTGAAACTGTGGATAGCTGGAGGCTATTGGGGCTGAAGTTTAAATGTCAAGTGTAATGTTTCCATTTTACCTTCTGTGATAAAAGATGTCTAGGAAATGGCAGGAAGGACTGGAACACCTCACTGAGTAGGCTCACCACTAGAGCCAAATAATGTAAGGAAACAGTTGGGAAGGCGCTGTTGAAGTCTTCTAAAGGCAAACTCTGAGATAAGTGATTTGAAACTGTGAACAGAAATGTTTTTATGGGAGAGGATAGTTTATTTATATGATCTAAAAATAATGACTTTGAAAAATAGTAGCTAAAGAGATTAAAATAATGCAAACTGTGTGGGTCCATTGGTTAGGTATTAATGTACTTAACTGATACTGACAATAAATAACACAGACAAGACACCTCTGAGATAAGCATGTCGTTACAAGAGGCTTGTATCCAAAATCTTACTGACATAGGGAAAAGATTGACTGAAAGAGAGGTCTGCTAGCAGGTCTGTGTATGTGTTTAAGAGGTAGAGGCAAGTGCCAGAGCATTTGGGTGCACGAGTAGAGGGAAGAGTAGGGGTGGTGAGGAGCCAGTAGTTATCAGGTGAAGGACTGTGAGAAAGAAAGAACCTTTCTGGCTCTCACCAGTCTCCCCACTGAGGTCACACTCCCTTTCCTGAACTTCTGGGCAGACCCTTTCAGATGGCTCTAAATTGTGCATTCTGGTTTTCAGCTCAGGTACGATAAGCAGTGCAGCAGCTTCCTTTTTGAATCTCATCAGAAGCTGGGTCAATGCCAGATAGTTTAGCCTCACAATTTCTGCAGAGATGTTTTTTGCTTCTCCCTCTTGTGCTTTGAAGGTACTTCAAAATGTATGTGTCTACATATTGTCGCTAAAGTAAATTTAAGAAATATTTGATAGATAATGGAGACTTACCTTGCCTGACTATGCTTTGACTAAAACATAGTTGTCAGTATATAGTAGTTTCACCTCTTTTGGAGTTGGTAGAATGGGAGGACCTCTCTGAAGAAAAATTCAGTCCTGCTGAGAATTAACTTATCAGCCTCTGCCAATGCCTATTCAAAGATACTTTCAGTTTCCCTCTTTCTTCCAGTGATTGTAGCTTTGATTTTTTTATTTTTTTTTTTTTTTTTTTTTAATTTTTTATTTTTTCCTATAGGTCTGAATCTGGTGAAGTGTTCTGTGATACTTGAAATGCTTCCTATGAAGACAGGCGAGAAAATGGTACATGTTCAGCCTGGGGAAGAGATGGCTCTAGAGAGACCTTAGAGCAGTTTCCAGTGCCTAAAGGGGCCTACAAGAAAACTGGAGGGGTAATTTTTACAAGGACATGTAGTAACAGGAAAAGGGAGAATGGCTTCAAGCTGGCAGAGGGTAGATTTAGCTATTAGGAAAAAGTTCTCCACTATGAAGGTAGTGAGGTAGGTTGCCCAGAGAAGCTGTGGCTGCCCCATCCCTCGCAGTGTTCAAAGCCAGGTTGGACGGGGCTTTGAGCACCCTGGTCTAGTGGGAGGTGTCCCTGACTTCAGCAGGAGTTTGGAACTGAGTGATCTGTAGCATCCCTTCCAACCCAAACCATTCTATGATTCCATGAAATATGATAGCAAAGGGAATAGATATTTTATGGATCCTTCGAGCTGGGTATTCCAGTCCCTGCTGTTTGAAAGAAGACTGGATTGGTTAGTCAAGGTGACTTTTCCCAGGTATTTCTGCAGAAATCTATATCCTTCAGAACATCAAGTATTGTTGTAGGCAGAACACATAACACTTTTAAAAAAGTGTTATCTGACTAACTTGTCTGTCTTGGTCTCAGCCAGTAGGAGGAATAGGTGGATGGATTTCCAAGGTTTGTTGTTTTGTTTTTTCTTGTTGTTGTTGTGTGTGTTTCGGCTTTGTGTCTCTGACTGTGTTCTTTCTTTGACATTCCTTGTTTGTTTTTTTTTTCCTGGCAGTCTTCAGGAATGTTTGGAGGAGTGGAAATGTGGCACCATAACATACTGAAAGCTTTCTGTCGTGTTTGTGAAGGAGGTTACTGAATTTCATTAGGGAAAGTCAAGGGAATTTTGAACTACATTCAGTGCTTTAAAATTAATGTGCTTAGCTCCTGTCTACAGAAATATGATATGTAATTTCAAACCACTTTTGAGGTAAGCAGTTTCAAAATCCTTTTATGTCACAGTTATTGTTTCCTATGGAGGATAGAATAGTTGTTATGGTATATAATGTGGTTGGCAGAAGGGGAGGACTCATCACAGGCGGAGAGAGTGAAAAAATGGAGTACACTGCTAGAGTTAAGTCCAGGGGAATACGAGATAGAAATCAGTCATGGAAGATTTGAAAGAGGCTGACAATATTCTTATGGAGCTTTACCACTAAATTAAGTGATTTGCTACCACTTCATACTCACTTTTCCTGGTGTTGCTTAGAGTTGTCCTAACTCTGAAACCAGTTGATTTCAGCTGGGATAGAGTTTATTTTCTTCCTATTAGCTGGTGCAGTGCTGTGTTTTGTCTTCAGTCTGAGAACAATGCTGATGACACACTAATGTTTTAGTTGTTGCTGAGGAGTAATTACCCTGGTCAAGGACTTTCCAGTCTCATGCTCTGCCAGTGAGGAGGGGCGCAAGATGCTGGGAGGGAGCAGAGACAGGACACCTGACCCAAACTAGCCAAAAGGGTATTCCATACCACAGCATGTCATGCCCAGTGTATGAACTGGGGGGAGTAACCCAGAAGGGATTGATGCTTGGGTTGGGCTGGGTATTGGTCAGTGAGTGTTGAGCAGTTGCAGTGTGCATCACTGCTGTTGTTTTTTGGCTTGTTTGGTGGTGGTCTTTTTTTTTAATCTTTCTTTTTGTTATTTCCCTTTTCATTATTATCATTATTAGAATTAGTATTATATTATACCTTATTTTAATTATTAAACTGTTTTTATTGCAACTGACAGGTTTTACTGTTTTTTTTCTGATTCTGCTCCCCATCCCACTGTGGAGGCAGGGAGGAATGAGCAAGTGGCTGCATGGTGCTGAGTTGCTGGCCAGGCGTGAACAACGACTGGAGTTAATTTCAAATATTACTTCCTGCTGTTTATATCTGATGAAGGCTCCTCAGTTTGTGTTGTGTGGAGCAAAGGTGAGGTGTTACAAATTCAGATGCTGTCCTTTGTACCATGTAAGGATTAGAATGGAAGAAGTGTTTGTGGCACGACTTTCAGATGAGTACCTAATGGAAACGAAGCCCTTGCCTGAGCAAGAAGTGTGATTTTTCTTTCAAATAAACACCCACTCGTTTCCCTGTCTTCTGGAGAAACGAAAAATGTAAAGTGGAATAGGAAAGTGCTTGAGTACTGTAAAGAGAATCAAGGAGCTCCTTTGCCGATGGACTTTAACCTTATGTTCCTTACTTCACTGTCTCTCAGAATTTTACTGGGAAGATGTTCTTAAAAGCTTCTGCTGCAGTTAATAGAATACAAATTGTAGTCTCGGTTACACTGCTATAAATTTGGAGTAATTCAATTGAAGCTTTTGCTAGAGTAGCAATTGTAATACCTAGTTACTGTGTTACTATATATGAATGTATGAAGGCTAATAGTTACCAACTTGTGCAAAGTGAAAAAACTCAGGGAAGGAGGAAATGCCAGTGAAGACAAGGGGATTTTTGTACGTGCTGGAAAAGCGGGGATGCATATTAAAGCTGGGGAAAAAAAAAAAAAAAAAGGACCAGAACTGAGAACCATTAAACAAACTGGGAAGAAGTAGCAAAATAAACCTCATATGATAAAATTTGGGGGAGAGTGAAGAACCATGTAATTCCATACTTAATCCTACTTCAAGATAGCAACCCATGTATTGATTCCTCCTCCTCTTTTTTAAAAAATATTATCAAAGCTGTATATGAGAAAATACTTGTTGAACAGTTCCTTGTCAAATTTGTGAGCAGCAGCTCTGTGGGAGTCTGTTTTCAAGCTTCATCCAGTTCACAGGTTCGTGTATTTCCAAATGTGATTGCTGTGGAGGGCTGACTAGATATGGCTGTTGGTTACCGTGGTACAGGTAATAAAGTATTTGATATTAATGTTATTCATGTTTGCTTCTGGATTCTGAAAAGCAGAGGACTTCAATGTTTTTTTGTTTACAGGCAAAAAAACCTAATCCGAATCCCACAAAACAAAAACCCACCCCAAGCAGAGAAACCTAAGGAAAAGAATAATAAATCAGCTATAGTCAACATCAGGTTGAAATTTGCCAGTTTGCTTGTTACTGAACACTAACATACCATGTCATGAGGTATTTATAAGGAAAGGTTAAAATGGAAATGAATGGACTAAAGCTTTGAATTTAGCTCTTCTTTGAGTAGGAGGTTGGGCTAGATCACTTCCAGCAGTCCCTTTCAATCTTCCAGTCTTTTGTACTTCTAACAAAGGGAAGGAGAGGGAAAGCTATGCTTTTAAAGGTTGTATCAGATAATCCTTGAGGTCCTTTCCAACCTGGTAATCTATGATTCTATGACTGATGCTAAATTACTGCTCTCATAAGTGCGACCTCTCTTGTGTTACTTCTTGGAGAATGTAGTTTGAAAGAATGTCATTGTTTGAGATTTTTCACTTCTTAGTTTATGTTGTAAGCCTGCATTGTAGGTGTATTGTGGTCTCCTAGAAGATTTATCTGAAGGCTTTTCTGTGAAGTTATGTGAGTTATGTAGAGCTAGAAAGTAATAGCAATATTTTTGCGGGAAATATGCTTTATTAGTAATTGGGTCTGAATGTTAGATAATTGCTTATTTACTCTCTGGAATTTTGAACATTTGTAACAAGACAACCTATTCAATATGTGCTTGGGCTTAGAAGTTGGTCGTCTTTGAAAAGAAGTTTTAGTCACCCCCTCAGGAAGTAAAAGTAATCTAGTCTGATTTAGACAACCAGTCACGCAAGGGGCACACAGGACACAATACAGTCAAAAATGTACTTTCTGAAAAAAGCCCCATGTACTGAAATCATTTGGGATCAGCTTTCGGATGTTTCATAAGCAAAACCAAGGTTTAACTTCACCAAATAATGCTTCACATTAATGCACCCAGCTGTAACTGTAAATGTCATTTGCTGAACTGCCTGACTATTCATCCTTTTGACCAAGGTTTATGGTGGTGTGAAAGGAAGCTTAACTTTACAAATATGGAATGTATAGTAAAATTATCCCCTTTTGTGAAATTAGAAGGAGTAAGCTTCTGATGGGTGTTTATGTACTGTGCTGGCAGATTATAAAAGATTAAAAGGAAATTTTAATGAAGTGAAAAGCAGTCCTTGCAGCTTCTAACCCTTGATTAGAGGAGCAGAAGCTAGGGGATTTAGGAGGGTTTAGCAAGATGAGGTTGATGCTGTAGGGAGATTATGACCTGCAATTGGAACCAGTTGCTTGTCTAACTCATGTTTCCTTAGATAGTGCATTTAGGGCCCCAGTTCTTTCAAGACTGATGAGGTGAGATGGGCAAAAGAAAAGTAGTCTTGAACTAGTTTGAGACTTATTTTTATTTGTCAAATAATAAACCTCATAAGTCAAACACAGAGTCAAAATATAATATCAAACAACAAAACAGAGTATAACACAGCATTTACATATATGTGAGGACGATGTTGAAAGTCATAGACTAATGAAATTGTTTTCTATACTTGTAACAAAAAATCACAGAAGAGAGACTTAATACAGTGCTTGCAATTATAAACTGAGCTCTGCATTGTGACTTAGGTACATTGTGCTAGAAAGGAAACTTGGTCTGTAATACAAGTGTAAGTTGTTGTATAAATTATAAAAAAGAAAGAGTTGGTTTAGACCACAAATTATGCGGAGTGTGTATTACAGAATACTGAATGCATTTGAGGAATCCAAAAGGATATTGACGAGCAGCATTCATAATTACTAATGAAGGAAAGTCAAAAAGGCTTAAAGTGTAACTGCCATGATGCAATTTTTACAAAACTGCTGAAGGACCACAAAGGATGAGTACTAAGCAGATTTTGCTCCTGTTTGTTAAAAGGATTATGCCATTTATCATCCATCTAAAGTAAACTCAAGTTTTAGGCAAATGTCAGTTTTGCAGATGGCCTTTGTTTTCTATCCTTGCAAAGTGCCTGAGCCAGCAGAGCCCCTAAAATAACTGGACTTCCTCTAGCATCATTGCTGCAGTCTCAAGTTGTCCTGTGTGAGAGCTCTATGGAGAAGTTTTTGACATGGTACTTTCTATTCTCTATTTTAAATCTCCATACTTTTCTGGGGACAGGATGGATGAAATTATTTTTAGAATATGCACTCAATATCATACAAGTTCAGACCAGGTACTTGCACTTTTTTTTTTGAGTGACCTTGGTTGACATCTAGTTTCATGTCCTTTTTATATTGAGGCACCCTATACTTGAGGTGGGGGTCACACCAGTGCAGTGTAAACCAGGACAGTCACCTCCCTTGACCAGCCAGCTGCACTGTGCTTGATGCACCCCAGGGCACGGTTGGCTTTTCTGACTGCCAGGGCACATTGCTGACTCGTATTCAACTTGCCATCAACCCAGATCGTTTTCTGCAGGGATTCCAGCTCCCAGATTCTCCAGCTACTCATCCCCCAGATTGTACATATACCCAGGATTACCTTGTCCCAGGTGAAGAATCTGGCACTTGCTTTTGTTAAATTTCATATGGTAGGTGATTTCCTAGCTCTCCAGTCTATTCAGATCTCTCTGAAAGGCCTCTCTGCCCTCTAGGAAGTTCACAGTTCCTCATAGTTTAGTATCACTGGCAAATTTACTAAATGTACATTTAATTCCTGTGTCCAGATCATTTATGAAAATGTTAAAATCTGTTCGCCCTAAAATCGATCCCTGAGAAAACCCAGACTTACTACAGTCCAGCAGGGGCATTACTCTAAGCAGATAGAATTTTTTTATGATTTCCGTTCTTATTTTTTGGAAGTTGGCTACCTAATTTCAGGATTGAAGAGACTGATTAACAGCAAATGATGTCTGGATAAGAGTACCATCTCCTTGTGGCCACATCATATTTGTAAGTAACAACATCCTGCACCTTTCCTCGTTGTTTCAATCCTGGCTTGCTTAGATGGCTTAAGACATCTGGGGTCAGATTCCTGGTTTTGCTGAATTTAGACAGAAGCTGTACATATGAACACACTTTTTGAATTGGAAGCTTAGTAATCAGCTAGTGAAATTTCCACTGCTCCAACTTCTACAAAAACACTGAGAATCTTGGTTTTGGAACCTGAGACAACTATTGTGTTTCCTGAGACCATCTGTACTGTAAATGTCAAACAATGAATACTAAACTACTTCTTATAATAGATCAGCAGACAGCTGAAAATACAGTTTTCAAATCTGCTTTTAAAAATCCACTTTATATATGTTTTATTTAAGAAGATGTAAAGATATCATTGCAAATTAACTATGTAACAATAATTTCTCATTTATAGTCAGGAATGAGATTTTTTTAATGGTAATGAGCACTTTGGACCTGATATTCTGAATATTAATACATTGGTGGAGCTAGACTCCATCAGACCACTATAGCTTAATCTTAGAGCTTGGGGAAGCTTCAGCAGCACTTTAACTAAAGAAAAAAGTAGCTTGTGAGACTGAAGTGCTCAGAATCTAGGGGAATGTGTGAACTGTGGCTTGCAGGGACTCTGAGTCCCCAAAGATTTAGGCTTTTCAAACACTTAGTCTGATTGGTGGTCTTGCCTTCAAGTGCAGTGGTGCTTTTACTGTTTTTTCTGAAGAGGAGAAGGCATCTCTTTGGCCATTTGCTATGTTCAGGAAACCTGTTGATGAAAGGGTACATTAACTTGCCTTTTTTTTTTTGCTTAATAAGATGCTAATTTCAGCCTTTCTTGTGAAATGCAGCATAAAATTCAGAGAATCTCTTTTTACTCACGACTCATTTTTCTTGATACATGGTGTTTGCTGTCTGGGAGAAATGGACGTACTAAAGCTTCTTCTAAAGTGTCTAAAAATACTAGGTTGCAATTTAACCTTCCATGATGTTCATATCATTGTTATTTTTGTAGGTGTTACCATCCTGGTTTAGGAAAGGAGCAAGAAGTAAAGCTGGTTGGGTAGATTGACAGCAAGTCAATTCATAAAACAAACTTCTTAGATGGAACTGGGTGATTGAGAGAGATTGTTTTACATATTGGAAAGCAGGGATTTATTATTAGCATATAGTGTGCAAAATGATCTATAGAGAGATTTTGAGCTCTGTAGAATGACACGGATCATTTTGAGTACTTGAACTAATATCAATAAAAGAAAAAGGAAATGAAAGTAAAATAGATGCCTTTTTTTTTTTCTTTTTTTTTAAAGCGAATTGAGACTATGTTGTAGGCATTCACCTTTTCCACCCTTGACACTAGAGCTCACAAGGGAGAGAAGCAAAAGAAAGCAGCTGAAATAATGATTGGTAATTTGAATAAACTTAATTTCTTTTCTTTCATCTAATATAATGTCTACCTTAGTTGCAATTTATAGGTAATTCCATGCAGCATAAAAAGAAGCTAAAATAATTATTTGCTCACCCCTAGTTACTCAGTTTTTCGCAATGCTGGGTATTATGAGGATATATATTGACTCATATATAATATATGACTGATATATTAGTTGCAGGAATTGTGTCCTACAGCAGAACTACAGTCAGTCACTGTGCAAGCTGTTCAGAGGTCCACAAGATCACCATCCAAAATCAGTGCATGAGCCCCTCCAGCGGGGATTTCATGTTTGTGTTCAGAGTGAAGGTCAGTGCTTGGTCTTTGCCACCAGAGGTCTTCAAAGAACATATTATAGATGTTTTTCCAGAGACTGAAAATGAGAGATACATCTTACAGTCACTGCTGACAGAAGTAGTTGGAAGTAATTTACTCAAGTGCTTCAAGTCATTATTTGCCTGAGACAGAATTTGTGTCTGACAGAATTGCTGCTGGAAAATAGGAACAGCTCTGCTTGCTTTGCATGTCTGTCTGGATGGGCCATTTTCTATTCCCCTGCCTGATGAGGTAGAGATTTTGATAGTGATGAGTTAACAAGAGTTTCTCATTATTTCTTGAACATATGTAGACAGAAGGAAGACTTATGCAAACAAAATTTTGTATTCACTCAGGGGCCAGCTGAAGGATGCTGTGGGCAGGAGCGAGGAAATATGAAGGTGCTGAGGGGTACCTCATCCTGCAGCCACCCTCCCATGTGGAGAGGGGTCTCCCAGGCTGGGCCCTCCTGCATGCACCGCTGCTCACAGACCTCCCAGTGCAGAGGCTAGCAGACCCTTTTCACCAGTAAACCTTTTCCTAAACTTGAGCTGGAGCCCTTTCTCTGGGTTTGGGTGCATAGGCTAGTATTTTTGATCTGCCTTCCTAAACACCATAGGACAAACATGGTCTCCCTTTACACCTTTCTCCCATGTTTAAGGAAGGGGAAAGTTTTCAAAAAAAAAATTCAAAAACTAGGTTTTCCGCTTTTTATTAGCTTTATATTAGCATGTGGTGACCTTTTACGGTAGGGTAATTAAAGGGAGAGACAGTTGTGTTTCTATTATGAAATAAATTCCCAGATTCTAGTTCATCTAGATCAATGCATCAATTGAAAGAAAGCATTAGAACATGTAAAGACTTACTGGTTATCATTTATTCATAAAATATAAGTCATGTTTTTATAAATGGAGACTTAAGTGGATTTATTTATGTTGTGTATGGGTTTTTTTAAATTGTTAATGAATAAAAAAGAAACAGGGAAAGAACAAGGGAGTGGGATGTCTCTATTCACGTTTGCTGTCTTTGTAGCTGGAAAATGGTTGTTATTTTGGCTATGAATATGGTAAGGTATGGCTGAGAGTTCATTAAGAGTGAGAAGGGTTAAAAAAAAGAATGAGGCCTAGATACTCCTATGCTCAGTGATGCGGATATCCTGAAGAAAAGGAGGGCTGCAGTGTTAGGCTCCAGTTCTGTGACAGGTGAGAACAACTTCCTCTTTACCTCTCCCACATTCCAACACCTGCTTGAGTCCTGCTGAATCAGAGAAATTTCACATGTGGCAGTGGATCCATGACAAGGAGGAATTTTTCATTACATGGAATGAAATAGAAAGAAATGCAAGGTCCACAAAAACTTTGACTTTTATTCAAACCCTTGTTTGACTGACTGCAGTCAGTATTCACTTTGCCACCTAGGGACTGTTAAGCATATTTGGGCATAGGCCATGGCTGTCTCTATACTCATAAGGGCCTTCTGTTTTAATTTTATTAGTTAAACATTATTATAAGCAAGCTCTTGCCAAATATGTATTGGCTTCATATAAGGCCTTGATGCCATCACAGGGTGACAATCTTACTGGCTCTTTTTTGGAATTTGGGAACTGTTATATGCCATTTACTTTGGTTGCTGCTAGTCTAATGAAAGCCTTAGAGGAAGCGTCAGGCTCTAGCTATAGAACTGGCGCATTTTGGAGCTGGATGTAGTCCCTGATAAAGAGAAAAGCTAGGCAAACTGTCATACTGTGGCTGAAATTTTTGGGAACAGTTTTCAGTGCAAGTCTGGCAAGAGTTCCTCACAGACCAGGCAGTTAATGAAAATACTAAATCAGCATATTTAATCTCATCCCAGATTGATTCCCTGGAGGGAGTAAAGCCTTAAAAAAACATCCCATTTATTACATATTCTGAGAGACTTGATAAATGTGGTATCAATGGATTTTTGTTGTTTAAAAAAAAAAAAGAATTATGGCTTGTCTAGCAGGCAGCAATGAAACATGATCAGTTAATAAGCAGTTGAATTATTTGCTATGCTCTGCTTTTGAGGAGAGAGTTTGTTATTATTCAGAAACAAATCTGAAACTGCTGTATTGTTAAAATTTCACATTGCACTGGTGAAATTCTTTCTTCTTGTGGAACATTCTTTGTGTTATCATGATAAGACCATTCCTTAGCTTGCACTGCCAAGCAAAACACAGGTCTGTCTCTGGTATTGTAAGTGAAATCTCAGATGCCAGAGCCATATTGTGCAAATGTGTCTAATGAACAATTCTGCAGAGTCTGTCCATATAGGAATTATCAGTAACAATCAAAGGACAGTATTTTACCCATGGCAGATATTTTCAGACAGCTGTGGCTGCTGACAGTTCTCTGAAATCCTCTAGATTTACAATAGCTTTTAATTGCATCTGACTGGCATGCTGTAAGAAAATATTAGTTCAACTTGCACTAAAACAGTCTGTATCCCTGTGCTATCTTTTGGTAATTTTTTTATGTTATATACATCAGTAAAACCTGTAAATAAATGATATGCTAAAATTGGGATCAGAAAATTGTAAAAAATACTAACATCTGTATAGGAAAAAAATATTAAAAGGAAAGGCTGCAGAATGTCAGTTTAGAGGTATCTGACGTGATAGAAACTTATACAGCTTTGTAACCTTGTAGTTAGGGGTAAGACACACAAAACTAGTGGATATTTTAAAAATCTTAGGCTGATGCAGATCCCATCTTCCTTTCTTTGTGTTCTTGGCCCTAAAGCATTATTATTTAATTAAGCATTGTTAGTTTAGATTATCAAGTAATTCTTCAGTTTTGTCTGAAAGATAACAATATGGAAGAGATATAAATTCAAGGAACTGCTGTAGTCTCATATGATGTGAAGGTATGCAAATGCTGGACCATCTTTTGAACACCAATGTGCAGCCATAGAAGTCCAATAAAGCTCATCCTGGAATCTGGGGTCCTCTCTCTGAGGACTAATATGCAGTTTAAATGCTTATTCTCGAATTATAAGAGATGCTGAAAAGTGATTGAATATAGCTTCATATGTCCATTTGTTTAAGAGCTGACATTTTTATTTTTAGTAAGGAAGAACAGTCCAAATAGAAGCAAAGTATTGATAATGTAAATTTCTTCCATAGAGTGAAGAAATCTTATTCCTAAAATGAGTTCAGAAGTTTCTCTCTACTGTTGGCAAATAGTTACAGAACATGTTTCTTAGATAGATCAAGAACCTTATTTTCATTTTAAGACTTAATTTATGTACAGATAGTTTATGTAAATTTATTCTCTTGCAGGATATGCTCTTGTAAAAACTGAGTGCTGCTGTGAGAAGCCAGGCAGGTCCAACTTCCTTAACTGAATTAGGTCCAAAGAAGTACCAAATATAGAAATGGAAAAAGAACCTGATTGGTGAAGAAAGGTATATCTTGGAAGTCAGACAGGGTAGGAATGAGACTTGTGAGAAGTCAAGCTAAATTTAGCCTTACAAAGGAAACTAAAGCAAATAGTAATCACCTTTTTTTCTCATAGGTGCATGGAAAGAGAACAAGGAAAGAGCAAGTAGGGATATTGGGAAGTAAGAATGGGCCAAGCCTAAAGACACTCTGGAAAGGAAAAAGTACTTGAATGCCTTTCTTTGCAAAAAGGAATCTGACCAAATATTAAGATGAATATGTACTAGTAAAATACATGGAGGAGGGTGTGAATTTTATCTGTGTGTCTGTGAAAGAACAGTTCAACTATCCTAAGGAGAAAGAAGGAACCTGATTATCTCCATCCCACAAAAGTGAAGAATATTGGATTGTTTCCAGCAGCATTATTGTGGTCTAGCACTGTGGGACTAAAATATTGAGTATTCAGATAAAATTGAAGGGTGAAGAAGTGGTTCAGGTGATTACAGACTTGTTATATTATTTCAGTATTACTTTTTAAGAAAAATCTTAACGGGAATAATGACTGAAGGCAAATAGATGGCAATTCACACCAATTTCTGCTTACCAAAAGGTAGGTCACATTGTACTAGCTTAGTGCTTTTCATGCTGAAATGATTCACTGAAATAAAGAAGCCTGCCTACATTTCACTGAACAGTTTGATATAGTAGCAGCCATGATATTATTAATTAAACTAGAGGAGAAGGAGGTTAGTGTAGGATTTGTAATACTTAGGTTAGAATTGGTAAAAATGAGCCTCAACTGATATGAGCTCTGAATTTAGTATCTGGTCTGAAGGACTTTCTCAAAGGTGAAGCTTATGGTCAGTGTCATTTAATGTTTTCATTAATGATTAGCATTGAAGGACAAAAGGATTCTAATTTTTTTTCTTTGAGATGAAGTAAGGAGAAATTATCAAAATAAGAACCAATACATGACACAGGAATATTTGTGAACTGGAGTTCTGGAAATAAGATAAATTCTATTAATACAGTTTCCATGGTTACTCATGTAGGTGATGCCATGAACTGAGGAATTATTAACTGCAGATTAAAAAATAATCTGATATATTAATCCTACAATGACTGTAAAACATCAGTTGGCTATTGCTTTTTGGGGGAGAAAATAAATAAAAATGCAACTGTGAGCCTAAAATATATAGCTAGGTCTTTATATATACATAAGGTGAATGTAACTGAGATTAGTAGTAGCAATGCCCAAGTCACTAATAGCCTTTTGGAATACTTTGTCGTTCAGTCACTTTTGTTTGGAAAGCATGATCTTAACCTGGAGCAAGTGCGGAAATGTCTCCTAAAGTAATCAGAGGAAAAGTGAAGAAACAGAAGGATTTTGTTTAAATTGTTGAAACAAAGTCAAAGAGTTACAACACATTGCAGAAATGACAGAAAGGATGAAAAGCTTTCCCACTTGTTAAAATTTTCTGGAACAGGAAATAATAATTACATGCTTGCCCTTAAGTAGGCAAGAATTAAAAAAAAGATTCCAAATTTCTTACAGATATTACTGCTGTTTTTCCTTGATTCCACAAGTCTTACATTTCTTACCAGTACAGTAGTAGTACTTAAGTGATTTTCCAATAGAAGTAGTGAAAGCAAGAAACATAGATGTTTTCCAACAGGACTTGAGAATTAAGTTATTACAGAATGCTGTTGCTTTTAGCTGTCTCTGTCAATTAAGCACAGAAATTTAGGTGTTACATAATCTGACTGGACATGATATTAAATGTACAAGTAAAAGATATCTTAGAACAGTCTGAATTTCAACAGTTTTGCAATATTTTTTGACTTAGATTGACTATAACATGTCTTCCTCCTCAATTTATTAGATGCTGATATATTTTTGTGCATTTCACCCAAAAATGCATCCATGTTGTCAATCAGTGTATATTTTGTAATTTTCTAAGGTCAAAGTGTTATGGTGCAGTGACTAATAGTGCCATAACAGATGCTAAATCTTTAAAGTTGTACCTCAGATTACCTTATTTATATAAGCATGGGTTTAGAAAAATCTGAAAGGCAAATCTGAAACTTAGAAACATGTGGTTAAATAATAGGTAAATTTCTGCATACTCAGAGTTGTTTTAGAGTTAATATGGTATACTGTGTTCCTGTAATGAAATGCCAAAGATGAGTATATACGGACACACTTGAGCCATAGAAATTTCTGAAAGACATCAAAATAAATCCAAATACTTCAGTAATCAGTTCAACTGAAAGCACAAGTCAGCTCCTAGATTGGCTTTTCCAGGGCTTCCTATAATTATTATATTTATCTTTCTAATATTCTGTTTCATTGCTGTGGCCAAAACCCCCCTCAGAAATGTATATGAAATTAAAACTAATTTTAACCTGATTAGTCAACCAGTCAACCAGCTTCTTTTGCGACAACATCATCCTGTCATTTTCCTATATTCTCCTGCTTTTTCATTTTTGGTATATCTGTATTCTCTTTGTTCTGTTGTTTTCCTCTTATTCCTCTGGCTGCTGCTTAAGAATCTCCTTAAACATCATCTCTTCATTATTTGAACTCTTTCACGTGCATCCATGGGCCCTACTTACCCTCTCTTTTCCCTCCCCGTTCTTAGTGTCCAAATGATATAAAACATTGTGAGAGCTTTTGCTAGCTTCTTTTTGCAGGCAACTCCCAAGCTTACCTCTTCACCCCATTCTGTCTCTCTCAATTTACTTTCACATTTCAGCCTGTCTTTCTGGATGTCCTGTTCTCAGTTCAAACCCAGTATTCTGAAAGTGAGCTATGTCTGGATTTTGGGTTTTTTTTTAGATTATCAGTGTTGCTCAGTTCTTCATCCTAGCTGGTAGTTTAATTTTTTTTTTTGTGATTTAGACTGTGACATGTGTCCTTTTACAGCTGCATTTGTACTGACTTGATCACTGCTGTCTGTCCCCAGACCACCTCTTTTCTGAAACTTTGTTTTCCCCACATCTAGTGTCTGAGGACTTTTAGACTAAAGCATTTATCCTCAGTCATAATGAGCCAAGTTATTTTAAACTGTGAATTTCAAGTTTATTTTGATGGAACTGTGTTGAGGAAAAATCACATGAGCATTTCATGTGGATAACAGACTGGTCCATAGCCTCTTTCAGAGATCAGGGCTGAGCAAGAAGTTGTCTGGGAGTGGTAGTTGTAGCTAGTACCAGTGTATGCCCAGAACTATTCCAATGGGGTCTTCAGATATAATAGCACATTATTGGAACATGGGTTATCTTGCACTACTTTTCTTCATTGTTATGGTCATAAGTGTGTGACAGCTTCACTTTAATTTCCTGTAATGTAGACTAAATTAAAAAAAAAAAAACAAAACAAAAACAAACAAAAAAAAAAAAAGAAGGAAAAGAGAGAGACAACCTGAAATAAGGAACTAAAGGTCAGGATTCAGAGCATACAGCACTTTGACTGATGCCAGCCTTGACCCTAAGCTAGGCGGAGTCCTAAAGGTGCCACAAAGCTCTCTGTTTTACTGTCCAGGACCATGCTTCTCACTGTGTTGAGTTAGCAATGCATGATATTCTTTTGGAGATAAATATGTAAGGTTTATCTATGCAGAAATCTGAGGAGTTGATCTTCTCTGAAAGAAGTTATGGCACTGTTTTTGTATTCTCCACACCTCAGTAGCTTAAGAGCTCACCCAGTGTGTGAGGGGCCTGTTCTCAGTTCTCCTCTGACTAAATAGGTTCAGACCCCCATTCTCACTTTGCCATGACCAGCAGACAGTAGGTATTTCATTCCCAAGCTATCCCAGCGAAACAAAAATACATATTTTGTTTGCCTGGGATGATGACAAACTGATCGGGCACTTGGGCCGGAAGAGCACTTTATGTTCCATCTAGTGGTTATGTTTTAACCTTCACTTTGGAAGGTCAAGAAGGAATATACCCTGTGATCTGTCTCTTTGTGACTGCTCTTGCCACTGAGTTACTTAATGGCTAAGAGAGAATATGAGATGAGGAAGAAGGGATAGGGCAACATCAGCTGCAGGTAGCTGTTGTCTCCAGGGTGCGCTTTGAGAGAATACCAGCTGGTGAAGGAGGGAGGGGAAGAGGCAGATGAGTTGCACAATGTTGTCAGGAGTGATGTGTGCCTATTTGGAAGGCATGTTCTGTATATGTTCAGAAGACATTAAGATGTGTCAGGGACTGCACAAAGACAATGGTTACTTTTAAGAACCAGAAGTATTACACAGAGTCTGATCAAGGGACAAACCCTACTGCTCTGGGTTTTGAAAACATGAAATCAAGGCAAAGGCCAGTCTTAACAATATTTGTCCTCTGATATTACACAGTAGAGGATGCGTGGGGTTGAAAATAAATATATGCAGTGATACGTGCTTTAATCAATCCAGAGATGGACATCTTTATATTTCACCACTTTGCTTGTTTCCCTCAGTGAATTTGTCCAGTTGCTTTTTTAGAGACATTAAAAATCAGCATCTGCAGCTTCCTGTGGCAAAGTTTTTCACCACTAGTTCCACACTGTGTGGAAACCACCTTCTCATACTTGTTTTGAACTTCTCATCTGCTGGCTTTGTGCCTGCTGGAGCCTGAGAGCAGGTTCACTATGGCATCTACCCTGTTGTCTCTAAATGCATGTGCCACTTAGTAGTGAGATACCTAAACCTTTTTTTTTGTTGAGCTGTGCTGTAACACTTGGGAGCAAGCGGTGCCCTGGACACTGACAGAACTTGGTGAAAATTAAATTAAAAGATACCATTAAAAAATAAGCCGTTTATTTTTCTTTCAATATGCCCAACTGTTTGTGCTCTTAGTGTGTTTTCATCATGCATCTTCATCTGTGTCTATAATAGCTAATTCTTTCTAAGACAGGGAGACCAGAACTGCATGAATCTTTCCATGTGGATATATAATCGCCTCATGTATAGTAATATTATAAACAGCAGAAATGCAACTGGGTTTCATATCCTATTTCATCTTACATTTTTTTCAGAGTGGACATCTCTTATTGCTTGTAGGTCTGAAAGAAGAGATTCACAGAGACATAGGTGGTGGTCCCTTAACATTGCTTCACTGAAAGTATTTAATCATTAGAAAGCCATTGTGTGTTTTTCTTCACTTGGATCTGTCTGGTTTTCCACTCTTCTGCACAACTGGGTGGTGTATTTCTTGGGCTTGATTTTGATGGCCAAAGGTTGTCTGTACCATCTGTTACTCATTTAGTTCTCTCAACCTTGGTATTTGAGCAGCTGGCTTTTCTATTTTGTCTCATGTTGTCAATGATTTTTTTTTTTCAGAACCTTTAGGACCATAAAGAGTTCTTTGCTTGCCACATATCTGGCTCTGTTTGCAAACAGAGATTATATACTGGTATTAAAATCAACCAGTAACATATCCAAGGAAACAAATAGGAATTAAAATATTTTAGGTCCTGTACATCTACTTTAAAGACTGAAAATCTTTGCTTAATTGTAGACTGAGGAAGATATTTGTTAAAATTACTAATAAGCAAAAAGTCATTAGTAGAATTCTGACATTAACAAATAATACAGTGATATGAAAAGGATGTAGCCTAATGCTGTGGATTTTTTTTTGTCCAAAATCAGTGAACTCCAGAACCAACACTCCTCTCCGCCAAATAACCTGGTGAGAAACCAGACTGAAGACAAATCAGTGTCATTAACATTTCTTAGCATTTGGCATTCAGGATTTTTTTTCCACCATCCAAGACTTGGTTGTGATTCCTGTTCTGATAAGCTTGACACGCCCTGGTGCTAGATGGGGAGTCTTGGTGCCCAGTGCAACAATCTGCATTATTGTAGGTGATAATTACCTAAAAATATTATGTGTTCAAACCTTTAATTTTGTGTGCCTAAGTTTTATTCTGGATTTAGCATTTTCAGTTGTCTCTGCAGATTAAACTCTTTCCAGCAGAGGGTGATAGTGCATTTATGCTCAGGCAGCTGATTGCTGTGTTTCAGGAACAGGGCTAATTTTGTACCAAAGAGGATATGAACATACATGCATTTTTGTTGCTCATGCCTACATATAGGTCTGAATGGTTCCAATGTAAAACAGTGACTAGGGTCATGGGAATTTGTTACTGATCCAAACAATAAACAGGAAGATCTGTGAACGCCAGAACTAAAGTAACCTGGTTTCCTGTGGTATCTTTTTATTCTTTGATTACTTGACTGAATTATAGTATGAGTCTATGTCATATTTTTATGAAAAAATGAAAATGAAAATTTACCAGTTTTGCTTTGAGAGCATTCCCTGCTCAGCTATGTGTTCCTGTAAAATCAAAGGTTATTATTTTTTAATGTATATCCACCTGTCTGTTTTTACAAAGCTAATGAGGCCATAACTAACCTTTAGACCTCATTAGTTCTAACGATTTTAGGTGAAGCTGGCCAAGAATTCCAAATCATACGTAGAGAGGAGGAGAACTGGAATAACAGGCACAATAGCTGTGTAATGTAAGTGTTGTTTGCACAGGAAACCAAGCTATTGAAAGATAAATATATCTAGAAATCACAGGCTTTTTACCATCATTAACACCAGCACTCAGTACATTATTTAATAAATATTCTGAGACTTCTGAATAAAAGATCTATGCAGAAATATGACAAAGCTTGACTGAATTAGGATCTGGTATTGGCTAGAAAAGAAAAATCACAAAAAATCCAGCCATCAACACAAACAGAAAAAAAATTGCAAATGTGAAGAAGTGTGTATCTGCTTTTCATCATACCGTAGGTGTTAATTTCATTGCCATTTATTACCATTTATTAATTCCAGTGTTTTCATCGTTAGAGCAATGTTTATCAGTGAATGGCCCCAGATAAATTGTACATAAATACTCATATTGCAGATCTGTAACTGATCTGGGCTGTCTTGTGTGTTG
Source organism: Pezoporus wallicus (assembly GCF_028554395.1). NCBI lineage: Eukaryota > Metazoa > Chordata > Aves > Psittaciformes > Psittacidae > Pezoporus > Pezoporus wallicus. The sequence continues at coordinate 2,203,000 of NW_026637066.1, read as the reverse complement.
CAGTCAGTAACTTTAGTAAATATTAGCTGCTTAAATGTTCGATACCGCTATGTGCTAACAGGAAAATAAGCTTGACGTAATATACCTTTAATGAGGAAAAATCCACCAAACAACCTATTTCTGTATGTCTTTTTAGACCTGAAAATTTATGCAAACTTGAGTTTGGTTTGACTGCCATGGCTATGTTTTCAAGGAGATGTATGTCTGACAACGGATGTTTGAAGTACAAGTATAGAAATTCTTATATGTGCATTGGGTATAGAAGCAAAATCCTTCCAGTGTCCTAAGTAAGAACACTGAATTCTGAAACAGTAGCTCCTTTCAGAAAACTGCTTATTTTCTACTGTCTGAAAGAAATTGAATACCAAGTCCAGAGCAGACTGCATTTGGGAAGAAATCTGTAATTGTGGTATGATGTTAATTTAGCTGCAGAATGAAATATTCATGGCTTTCCGTAATGTATAAAGAATGACAGCAAAAATGACTAACATTTTTACACACACACTTACACAAAAAAAAGATGAAAAGAGGCATGGCTAAACCTGTCTTTTACAGCAATAATCGGCTGAATGATTCTGTCCTTCAGCAAGTCACACTTGCAAACGAGTAGCTGGAAGGAATTATAGTAGCAGATGCTGCCGTTTCTTTGCAGTCTTTTGGGCTACTAACAAGCACATGGCAGATGTTGTAACCTTGATGCTTCTAAAAGAATTATTTTGGATAAATTATTATTTTATACTATTATGTCTGTTTTGACACCTACTGATATTTTAGCGAGGGAATTCCTGCACCTTTCTTCCTGGAAATGTTATCTTCCTTGGTCATTTAGTTATAGAGCAAAGAAATCTCACTAATTTATAGCACAGCTCAGAAAGCAATTAACTTCTTGTTTACATCTTCTTTACTTCTATAGGCTATAGAGCCACTGTACATATAGACATGTATTTATTTTTTTAGTATAATTAGATTATCTCTCATGTTTGCAAAATGGAAATCAGTGTTTGTGGAGGCTGAATCTGTTATAAACCTGCTGAGATTTTATGGCTGATTCCATTACATCAGGGAACTAGAATTCCCTGTTGAATCTCATGTTCGCGGTTGGGCCACACAGAAAACATGCTGATTGGAAGATGCTCAGGGACAGTGTTCCCTGCAGGCTACAAAAGTGCTTTTTTTTTTTTTTTTTCTGGGAACGAATGTTTTTTCTGAATATTTTGGCACACTTTGAGAAAGAGCAGCGGACCTCTGACTTCCTTTCTTTCTTTTTGGTGAAGGAAAGTATATTAACCATGGTGAGCAGAACAAATTTTAGTCCTGGTAGTAGGTTATTCTGCCAGCTTGAGTTCCTTCAGCAGTTTGTTTTCTGTTTCACAGACATGAAACTGCAAGTTGTTCCAATAGGCATCTTCTATGCCCTAGGGACATTTCAGGGTTTAATACTCTTTGCTGGTTTTAGAATTCTTTGAGAAGATGGTAATGACTTTTTTTTTCTTGAATGCTTGTATTCTGATTAATTTAAACCACAAGTTATTCTGAAGAAATAATCAAACAAAATAGTAATGATATTAGATGAAAATTAACCACCTTTGTAGCAACCCATGTCTTATTGTGTGTACTTGTTTTGAATAGAAACTTTGCAGCCACAGGAAGGACAGATTTTATGTCTTCCTGCACCAAACTAGGATCTTCTCTCATTTTTGCACTGTTGGTTTCACTCAATAGAAGGCCAGTTTATTGTATTTTTTGAATTAAGAAAAGTAAAAATACAAGGGTATTTTTATTTGTACAAGAGTTCACCAAAGAGCCACTCAAGATTCAGCAAACTCTAAAACGATTTCTTTTCTAGATGCATAGGAAAGAAATCTTTGATTCACGTGCTTGCTATCAAGGAAACTCAGTAAAAAGTTTTTATTTTTATTTTTTAGTGATTTGGGTTTTGGTTATTTTTTTTTTTTGAGGGGGGATGTTGTTTTGTTGGGGTTTTTTTGTTTTTTTTTTTTGTCTAAGTTCATTTAATTGGTCTCTATTTTCAGAGTGTCTGAAAATGTTGCATGGTCTGTGAGGTCAAAAGTTGGTGGGTGTGGAGGCACAGAGACATGACATTCTTGGTCATGTTGACCATGAAAGGTAAGCAACTGTTTTGTCACCGGTATCTGTGACTAATGATCTGAGCCAAGGTCATTAAAAGGACTGATAGGGCATAGCCTCCAGACTTCCCCAGTCACAAGCTCTCCGTGTCCTACCTCTTGCCTTGTACAGATGGCATGCCAAGTGCTCCAGACTGCTTTTGTGGTGTTGCTTGTGAACTTACTGAGTCCCCCTTGGCTTCACAGCCACTCAACATATGGCCCTTCCTATTGACCAGGTCTCTAACTCATGCGGTTGTTTCTAAGAACAAACTGAATTCAAGACCAGCTTTGCTATGGGTGTTGTTTTATTTAGGGAATAGAGCAGGTCACAAGCACAATACTGTATATTGTTGAATAAACGGCATAGAGCAAAGCAAAAATCCAAAGAAGGCCATTCCCAGCTCTACTGGCTTACCTTTAAATAGTATCCTGGACATGTTATCAGGCATTTTTTTTGCTGCTTATCTATGTTCTAATAAGTAAAATAAGTGTCTGTGATGCACTTCAATTTTTTTATTTACTTTAGCTGTGTATACTCTGTGCTTTAAAGCCTGTCAGTAAATCCTTTCATGGGGGATATAATATGTTAGTTTAGTATTTAACTATTTATCTATTTCTCTACTCCCTCTTTTATTTTACCTGCAGAACCCTAATAATCTGTTTGGGATAATCACTGGTTTGGATAAAACACTGCTTTAAGTTGATGTTGTCAAGTGTTGAAACCACTGGACCATTCTTTCTACCCTAGAAATGCTTCTGGTATGAAGATAAGCAAAATAGTGTTCTATTATTTAGTTATCTGTGTAAAAGGAAAGAAAGAGCAAGGAATTCTGGGCTGATCTCTTGATGATTTTTGTGCATGTGTTATAATACTTAAAAAAGATTGTAAAATATGTAAACATTATCAGAAGACTGTTTAAAGTTTAAATGTGAAGATATGAATAAATAAAATAAAATAAAATAAAATAAATGACTGACCTGAAAAATTGTATCATTAAGCAGAGTACATGGCTAGAGTTCACTATGCTTCACAGAATAAACAACACAAGTATAATCTGGGAATAAATTTTTCTGGGACAGATTTAGATTTGTAGAACTAATACAGATGGGTTATATGCAATGTACCCATACATTGTGAATTGGTATTTGAACCAGCAAATTTAAAGCAAACAAAATATGTCCATAGTGGCCTGCACTATAACCTCTTAGATGGTGAAAGGTGGCTAAAGCAACTTTTTATTTTGCAGAAGCAGTAGATGTGATGAGTCAGCAATAGCAGTGCGCTCTGAGTTCCCCTTGTACAGTGTGCTGTTTTACAAGATGCATTTTTGGGAGCAGACATTTTCCATTTGCATGTATTCTTTTCTAATCTGACTGAACTGTGAAATTCTATAATTTTATATGAAAATGTGGGTGTTTACTCCTGGGGTCCTGTGTGGCAAAGTGTTGGAAGTTGCTGGTGTGAGCAGTTTTTATAGATGTGGGTTATTCATGCCTGTTTACTCACACTGTGTAACGGCCCAGGCTCTTAATCTTTGATTGTGTTTGCCCAGTCAGCTCCATATATTTTTCATTGAAATGCACCAGAGTGGGGAGGGATCACAGGTCCAGCACTCACCCGTAGAGAATGGTGCCTGCCTGCTTGAGTCGATTCCCTGCTATCTAAGATTGATCCTGCTTTTACTTTGTCTTATTCAGTACATGCCTAAACTTTGATGTGTTTCCTACAATGTCTGCCATGGCAACCAAGTCAGCTCAAGTCCCTCTACACAGCAAACCTGAGTTTTGTTTACCTCTTTTTTGTGTTTTTTTTTTAACACTTTGGTAGCAGGGTTATTTTAACAGCATACATTCTTTACAACTGTGGACATCATAGTTGTCATAAAATATCTGTTTATCAAGAAACGTGGGACTGAATGGGATTTTCTAAGTCATTGAGATTGTTCCCTGATATTGCAGGGAGGCAGAATCCCTCTCAGAACCAATCAAATATTACCTCAGCATCTGAATTATTGACTTCATGACTGCTTTTCTCCTAGTAGCCTAATTTAGTTTAAGGTAAAATGTTAATTTCTTTTTTTTTGGATAATAACTAGAATACCTTTATTTTATACCATGTGGAAAAGATCTGTTTTCCCTGGTGTTTGGGGTTCTAATACCTTCTGTTTGTTTTAATTTTCTCTGCTAGATTTTACTCATCAAGCTGCCAGCAGTACTCACTTCCCCTTGAAACTGCTTGTTATGAGGATGCTAATCCGTCCCTATTCTCATCCCTTTTTTCCTCTCTTTTTACTTTTTGTATCAAGCTCAAAGTGAATATCTATATAAGTTGGTTTATAATCCTTTCCCTGCAAAACCTTCCCCCTCCTGTTTTTTTAAGTTTTAGTTAAAACCAGAATTACTGAAAAGACTTAAATATATTATTATATGTTGCATCATCTACATGATATGGAATGTAGCCTTATTAAGTACATTATAGAATCATAAAATGGTTTGTGTTGGAAGGGACCTTAAAGATCACCCAGTTCCAACCACCCCTGCCACAGGCAGTGACACCTTCCACTAGAGCAGTTTGCTCAGAACCCCATCGAACCTGGCCTTGAACGCTGCCAGGGATGTGGCAGCCACACCTGTGGGCAACCTGTGCAAGTGCCTCACCACCCTCACAGTAAAGAATTTCTTCCTGATGACTAATCTAAATCTACCCTTTTTCAGTTTAAAGCCATTCCCCATTGTCCTCTTCCTACATGCGCTTGCACCAAGTCCCTCTTCAGCTCTTTTGTAGGTCCATTTAGGCACTAGAAGCTGCTCTAGTCTGGTCTCCCCTGAGCTTCCTCTTCTCCAGGCTGAACAAGCCAAACTCTCCTGGCCTGTCTTCATGGGAGAGGTGCTCCAGTGCACTGATCATCTCTGTGGCCTGCTCTAGACTTGCTCCAACAGGTCCACATCCTTCTTGTGTTGAGGGCCCCAGAGCTGAATGCATTGTTGTGGGGAGAGTGTCACAATAGCAGAGGGGGAGAATCACCTTGCTCAACCTGCTGTGCAAGTTCATAGAACCATAGAATAGTTAGGGTTGGAAAGGACCTTAAGATCATCAAGTTCCAAACCCCCTGCCATGACACTAAACCATGTCATCCAAGGCTTCGTCCAACCTGGTCTTGAGCACTGCCAGGGATGGAGCATTCACAACCTCCCTGGGCAACCCATTCCAGTGCCTCACCACCCTAACAGGAAAGAGTTTCCTCTTTATATCCAATCTAAACTTCCCCTGTTTAAGTTTTAACCTGTTACCCCTCGTCCTGTCGCTACAGTCCCTAACGAAGAGTCCCTCCCCACCATCCTTTTAGGCCCCCTTCAGATACTGGAAGGCTGCTATGAGGTCTCCACGCAACCTTCTCTTCTCCAGGCTGAACAGCCCCAACTTTCTCAGGAGGTGCTCCAGTCCCCTGATCATCCTCGTGGCCTTTCTCTGGACTTGTTCCAGCAGTTCCTTATCCTTTTTACATTGAGGACACCAGAACTGCACACAGTACTTCAGGTGAGGTCTCACAAGAGCAGAGTAGAGGGGCAGGATCACCTCCATTGACCTGCTGGTCACGCTCCTTTTGGTGCAGCCCAGGATACAGTTGGCTTTCTGGGCTGCAAGCACACACTGCCTGCTCATGTTCATTTTCTCATTGACCAACACCCCAAGTCCTTCTCCACAGGGCTGCTCTGAATCTCTTCTCTGCCCAACCTGTAGCCATTCCCGGGATTGCTCTGACCCAGGTGTAGGACCTTGCACTTGTCATGGTTAAACTTCATGAGGTTGGCATCAGCCCACCTCACAAGCGTGTCGAGGTCCCTCTGGATGGCATTCCTTCCCTCCAGCGTATCAACCAAACCACACAGCTTGGTGTCATTGGCAAAGTTGCTGAGGGTGCACTCAATCCCACTGTCCATGTCAGCGACAAAGATATTGGAACAAGACCGGTCCCAACACCGATCCCTGAGGGACAGCCCTCGTAACTGGTCTCCAGCTGGACATTGAGCCATTGACCACAACTCTTTGTGTGCTGCCATCCAGCCAGTTCTTTATCCACCGAGTGGTCCATCCATCAAATTGATGTCTGTCCAATTTAGAGACAAGGATGTTATGTGGGACAGTGTCGAACACTTTACACAAGTCCAGGTAGATGACATCAACTGCCCTACCCCTGTCCATCAGTTCTGTAGCTCCATCATAGAAGGCCACCAAATAGGTCAGGCAGGATTTCCCCTTAGTGAAGCCATGCTGGCTGTCACCAAGCACCTTGTTGTTTTTCATGTGCCTTAGCATGCCTTCTAGGACAATGTGCTCCAGGATTTTGGCAGGCACAGAGGTGAGACTGACTGGTCTGTAATTCCCTGGTTCATCCATTTTCCCCTTCTTGAAAATGGGGGTTATATTTCCCTTTATCCAGTTATCGGGAACTTCACCTGACTGCCATGATTTCTCAAATATGATGGCCAGTGGCTTAGCAATGTCATTCGCCAGTTCCTTTTGATGCAGCTCAGTATATGGTTGGCTTTCTGGGTTGCAAGCGCACATTGTTGGGTCATGTTGATCTTCTTGCCAACAAACACCCCTAAGTCTCCTTAAGGCTGTTCTCATTCCATTCTCTGCTCAGCTTGTATTTGTGCTTGGGATTGCTCTGATCTATGGGCAAGACCTTGGAAACTTGTCATTGCTCAACTTCCTGAGGTTTGCACTAGCCCACCTCTTGAGCCTGTCCAGGTCCTTCTGGATGGTATCCCTTCCCTCCAGTGTATCATCTGAACTGCACAGCTTGGTGTCATCAGCAAACTTGCTGAGGGTCTATCAGTCCCACTGTTCATGTCACCAACAAAATTGCTGAACAGTGCCAGTCCCAGTGCCACCCCCTGAGGGAGACCACTAGTCACTGATCACCACTCAGACATTGAGCAGTAGACTTCAGCTCTTTATGTGCTCATCCTCCACTTATCCCAATTCATTGAGTAGTCCGTCCATCCATCCATCCATCCATCCATCCATCCATCCATCCATCCATCCATCCATCATATCCATGCGTCTCCATTTTAGAGACTGTCATGTGAGATAGTGCCAAATGCTTTGTACAAGTCTGAGTAGATGACATCAGATGCTCTTCCCTTCCCCACCAGTGCTGTAACTCCATCATTGGAGGCCATGAAGTTGGTCAGGCACAATTTGCCATTAGTGAAGCCATGTCGGCTGTCACCAGCCACCTCTTTATTTTCTATGTGCCTTAGCATAGTTTCCAGGAAGATCTGCTCCATGATCTTGCTGGACACTGAGGTGAGTTGTTTTCTACAACTAAGGCAGTGTGGCTGGAGCACTTGCCAGTGAAGACCAAGGCAAAAACTCTGTTGTGCACCTTGGCCTTTTCCATATTTTTGGGTAATCAGGTCTCCAATTTCCTTCCAGAGAGAGCCCACATTTTCCCTCATCTCTCTATTATCACTAAAGTACCTATAGAAGCTTTTCTTTTTCTGTGAGTTCACTGGCATTATTATGAGCATCTGAGTGCATGTGGTCACCTAATATACATACACAGGTGTGTTATTGCTATAGTATTGTATGTTATTATTTTATTATTGTTTTGTAAGGGTAGGCTTATTTTATGTCAAAGCTTCTCTTAACTCCACAGTAAACATGCAATAGCCACTTAGGATGATACAGACTGAAGAAATGTCAGATTATTCCTGAAGTCTTCATTTGAAAAAGTCAAAAATCACAGTAGAAAATACTTGTGTGTTCTGGGAATCATTTATTAATGAAAAATGGTTCCCCAGCTATCCAAGAAAATAAAGCACTGTAAGGTTCCCCTCTGCAGCTACTTTGTGTTTTGAAATAAGCTGTGATAAAGAAAGCATCTTCCCCAGGAAGATGCTTGAAGATGCTGCTCCTTGTTCCACAAATGTAGGTAGGATTTCTTCTGGCTTCCTTTCTGAATGAAAAGAAGGAGCTTTAGTTCCGCTGCCAAAATTTTGCAGGTGAGCTTGTACGAAGTTGAAAGCAGTGGGTGCTATACAAAGGAACCAATGTGTGAGGCAGAGCATTTGAATGGGAATGCTAGCAGCCTGTGGTTGTCACTGTGGGTATGTTGTTGCAAAACCTGCATTTTTGGTGCTTTAGTTGTTTTACTACTGCTCTGAACTAGAAAGTATGACGCACTAGAACAGGAGCTCTGACTACAATGAAAGTACATTTCTTTCACTGAAAGTAACAACAGGTTTCTTCAAACACATCTATATTTGAGCAGGGCTGTCAACATAAACAAATGTGTTACGAAGGGTTTGGTTTTCTAATGAGTATGTCAAACCAGCCTGGGTTCAGGAAGAGAAGTCTAATTTGGCAAGAGTCCCTGCAGAACCTTTCTGCACCCTGCAGGTTTTCACCAAGATCCTCAAAAGCAATTCAGGTTGCCAAGCAGAGCTGACTCCAGGGAAATACAGTAAATCTACAGTTGTGTAGTACTTTTGTTTCCCTCTTTGCATTTTTTTTTTTTTTTGGCATTTACCATTGAAATGGGATATCTTTTTTCCATGTACACCTGGTAGATTCAAGCAATCCGAATATGGCTGTTGTCACTCCATCTCAGCCTTCCTGCTTCAAATATGTTTGACTTGAGAATGGGCATCAGAGTCAACCTTGAATATTTTTATTCAGAAATAAATGTCCATTGACTCCAGCAGTGGGTCTTACACAGTGGACTGAAGTGATTGATACCTGACAGTTTAGCCAGTGTACAGTTAGGAAATTCTGGTTTATGTCACATGTACGTTTAATATACTCCTTGGTACATTGTACAAGGGGACTCCATGGATACAGAAGGCTAAAGTGGCTCTCACTAAGACACCTTTTAGCTTGAGTGGCTGCAACTGACTGAGTTCCTGTAAATATCTGTAAATGCGCTTCTTCCCCAGGCTGAGATTTTTTTTTTTCTGAATTACGTACTTCAGGATGAATATAAATATGTTCCCTAGCTGTCTAAATTGAATGTATTCCACAGGAATTTTCTCCATTAGCTTATGGGTTTTTTTTTTAATTGTCCTTATACTGCACTTAGTTTTGACATATTTCTTTATATTCAGTTTTGACATATTTCTTTATATTCCCATTCAGAAATTCATAAAACTTGTGTACTAAGGTTCAGTCATTTACAAAGAAAAGAACAGCAGCATCCTCAGCATATCAGTATTGAGAATGATGTCTAGTTTCCTATTACTGGGCTATGAATCGTGTAATCTTTCAGACTTTAATTATCTCTGATAGGAGTAGGATGAGGGTAGGTGGCTGGTTTTGAAAAGAAGATGTGTAAGTGTTTTATTTGATACAATTTAAGGTCTGTGGTTTGAAGCTCTTTGGGAAGAAGAATTTGAAGTTATTATGAATTCATGCTTTGCTCCTATGTTCTATGACACTTTTGATACAAAAAGGGATTAGATTGTCTCAGCCACTGAGAAATATTCTAAATGAAGCTACACCAGCTGCATTCTCTAAGGGCTGATTATTTTCTTTGGATAAAGGGCATGTTGCACAGTTGCTTGGATATGACTTGTCATTCATATATGCCACATGCCCCTCACAAACAATTATGATGAATTGTATCTTCTGTAGAACTGTAATACACCAGGGCCTGGGGAAATAAGAGATTTCATTTCTTGAAGTTCACAATGAATATGTGAGAGCTGTGAAGAGTGCCTTGTTGCTCCAGGCAGGTTAACTTAAATGTCAGATGATAGAAAGTTAGAGGAAATCAGACTATTTTCTCTTGTATCGTTTCCTGCTCTGGAAAAACATTTTGTCAAAGAGAAAATAAAATAGGGATTATTTTAGACAAATCAAATTATTCTAAATTTACTCCAAGACCTGAATAACACTGTTTTGCATTCCAAACCAATTGTCCTCAAAATAGGAGTTTAAATAACCTGTTGGCTGGTGTCAGTGCCTGGAGGACCCATAGGTCTACCTTGCTTTAATAAAGTGTATGTGGTTCTGAGGAATCCTTGTGCTGTTTTCTTTCTTCGGCTGCTGCTCAACACCCTCTGTGGGCATCCATCTTCAGGTTCTCAGAGGTTATTCTGAGAAAACATCAGTGTGAATGCACAGCTTGCAAACTCTTTGCATCCTTTCATAAAAGAAGTTTCTTTTGATTGAATATAAATGTTAGATTAGCAACTTTGCTGTTACAAAAAAAGGTACTACACTTCCACACACTAATACTTATTCACAGTATTTTTCCATTTAAATACCCACCATGGATTAACATTCATACCATCTCCCTGATGGTATGAATGCATCTCTCACATAATTAATATGCATGTATACATTCCTAAATTTAGTGTGGTAGCTCACTGTCATGGTTTAACCCCAGCCACTAAGGACAACACAGCCACTTTCTCACTCCCCCCACAGTGGGATGAAGGAAGAGAATCAAGAGGTTAAAACTGAGAAAACTGATGGGTTAAGATAGATACTGTTTAATAATTGAAATGAAATTACAGGAAATGTAATAAGAACAACAACAACAATAATAATGTAAAGAAAAGGAAAATCACGAAGAGAGGAATAAATACCAAGTGTGGTGCAAATGAAAACAGATGCTCACCACCAACCAACTGATGCCCAGCCAGTTCCTGAGCAGTAACCCCCCTTGCCTACTTTCCCTTTAGTTTTATTGCTGAGCATGACATCATATGGTATGCTATGGCAGTATGTGCTTGCAAATCAAAAAGCCAACCATATGCTGGGCTGCATTGAAAGGAGTGATTGAGGGAGGTGATTCTCTTCCTCTACTCTGCTCTCATGAGACCCCACCTGCTGTACTGTGTTCAGCTCTGGGGCCCCCAACACAATAGGGATGTGGACGTGTTGTAGCAAGTCCAAAGGAGGCCATGAACATGCTCTGAGAGCACCTCTGCTATAGTGACAGCCCAAAAGAATTGGGCTTGCTCAACCTGGAGAAGAGAAGGCTCAGGGGACACTGGAGGAAGCTGCCCAGAGAAATTGTGGCTGCCCATCCCTGGAAGCGTTCAGGCAAGGCTGGATGGAGCTTTGAGCAATCTAGTCTAGTGAAAGGAGTCCCTGCCCATGGCCGGGAGTGTTGGAACTGAATGATCATTAATGTCCCTTCCAAACTTAACCAGTCTGTGATTCTATGAATATCCCTGGAGTCAGTTGGGGTCAGCTGTCCCAGCTGTGTCCCCTCCCAGCTTCTTGTGGACCTCCAGCCCACGCACTGGTGGGGTGGTGTGAAGAGTGCTTGACTCTGTGTAAGTACTGCTTGGCAATAACAGAAAAAGCCCTGTGTTGTCAACAGTTTCCAGCTCAAATCCAAAACACAGTAGCTACTATGAAGAAAACAAACTCTATCACAGCCAAAACTTCCACACTCAGTGGTCCCCGGGTAATGTTATTTATACTTTTCATCAGAAAGTATCAGAATTACTTGGGATTCAGTAGGTTAGCTTGCTGTAACCAGCATTGCCACTAGATAGCTGTATGTCTGTTGCACACCTTACTCTGTCACAGATTCCTCGTAGTCCCCTCATTCCCCATTCTAGTAGAGTTAATGTTTACAAAATTTGTAACGATGTTTAGATCCACTGACTCCAAGAGCTACAAGATGGAATTATTTTGTCTTTCAGTGACTTCAGAGATTCCATGAATGTCAAAATTTAAGGAAATGTATATGTCAAGAAATATAGAAAGGTCATGCACATAAATGGTTGTGTGAGCAAAGGTAAGTGGAGACATACGATGTCTGTGAGGTTGTACTAGAAGAGTATAACTAGATTGACTTAGTAAGGTAGGAGGTTGATTGGTCTCCATGACTGAGTGGTATAAGAAGTTTGAGCAGATTAATTTTGGCCGACACTTAAAGTTTTGTGCAGTGAAAATAGTAATTTTCAGACTTTCCTAGGAACGAAAGTGTTAAACACATAAGCAATATGGGAAGCGGGCATGTCTGCTTGTAAGTTCGCTGTTAAGTCTGAGGTGAGAACATGCCATGACATATCTTTGCTCATTTATTTTAAGGAAAAAAAAAAGATTTTAAGTTAGACGAGCTCTTTATTAAGATGAAAAGACTGTAATACTGTATTAAAATCTACTTGCTGGTTCTACATCTAGGATTAGTATTTAATTTAGAAGAGAAGACTATCGCTTAAGAATTTCAGTACACAAAATGATTAAGAAACCATTGGTGCTGACAATGTTTAGATGAGAAAAATACTTAATTTACTGGGAGTTATACCTTATGAAGGAAGTGAAATGTGCTTGCAGTCAACTTCAAAAAGAAGCTGTTTTAGAATGACAGCTATATGATGCTAGTATGCCTGTTTAGTTGTACCTTCAGATAATCTTGACCTAAATAAATTCCACAGGAAGTATTTTAAAAGAAATTGATTATTTCTGACAGTGAGAGTTCTAACTTATAAGAAAGTTTTAGCTTATATGCAAGCTGCCAAACCAAATCTCAAAACAATTTTAGTCAATGACATCATGTATTTTGTTTTATTTTCAAATCAAAATCAAAAACCCAATATTTAGAAATTAAAATGAAGTGACATGTGAATGCTATTATAAGTCCAAATTTACTTTTATGTTACTCAGGTGATTTCAGCGAAAAGTGTTTTTGACACTAATGGAATAAATACTCCCTGGATTTGTATGCAAGAAAGGTTCAGTTTGTCTTTGACTATAAATATTAATAACTTCAGAAAATCAGTAGCTGGCAGTTTTCCTTGGATATTGTAGCAGTGTTATTTTGAATAATGATATATATTAAATTATGTTTGGCCAGGGCTGATGTTACTCCATTCATTTAGTAATCCAGTGGAAGAGATGGTCTGACTAACAGTTATCAGCTAAAGGAACAGATAGATAGTTAAACAAAATTGTTATTTCTTATTTTGTTCATACATAGTTTATGATCCTCTCCTAGTCTATGAAAATAAGATGACTCTTAGGTAGGACTCTAAAGAAAAAATTAATTTGTTGGTTTAAAAAGATGCTTTTAATTTTCCACTGAGATGTTCAGGATAGGATTCCCACATTACAGGTTGTTCTATCAGTCATGGAAGGTATTTTCCAATAGATATCCTAAGTAGCTGGAAACATTATAATATTAGTTTCTTGGCTTTGTTCCAACCAAGACGATATAAAAGAGAGATGCAACGAGAGCAAGAATTCAGGCTCTTAAGCATTTGACTTCATGCAATAGCTTCTTTATTTCAGATGGGCAAATATATTTTATCTTTGCTAAAAGGGAGAAAGGGAGAAAGGCAAAATGGGGTAAGTTTTTTTTTTTGTTTCCTTTTTTAAAAAAACTATTTTTAGCCTATCTGGAGTTGTTGGGATTTATTTGTTTGGGTTGTTTTTGTGTATGTGTTTTTGTTTGCGTTTTTTTTCTGGTTCTGTCTGGGGTTTTTTGTTTTTTTTTCAGTTGTTTTTTGTTGTGGGTTTGTAGTTTTTTTTTGTGGGCTTTTTTTTTTGTGTGTGTGTTTTTGTTTGGTTTGTTTTGGTTTGTTTTGGTTTTGGTTTTCCTCTCTCTAGTAAAGGGAAATTGGTTGGTGAGTTCCCAGAGAAGTCTCAGGTACTCTGACTTCCCAGGTAACACAGCCTGGTGAGCAGTGAGCTCTGGAGCATTCAGAGCCAATTTGCTCCATGCTTTGTATTTCTGCCTCCTACTTTTTGCTGAACAGAGCAGAAACCACAAGCTGCACAGTGTATATCACACTGTAGCAGTCCTAAATAAATCAGTTTTGCTCTGGGGGTGTCATGCGAATTGTTCCATTATGTTTGTGAGGGAGTGTAGGTCTGTGTTGCAAAACTGCAACCTTTGAGATATAAGTTTGGAGCTTTAAAAAATTCAGATTCTTTAAGCACAACTTGTTCATAACTGTGAAGTTTCGCTTTGCACCCAAACCATGTAGAACTGTGAGCTGTACATGATTAGGATGCAGCAATAGGAACTATGAATCACTTGCTCCAGTTTTATGACTCTTTGAAGATTACAGGTGTAAGGCTTTTTTTGGCTATGATGTCCTTTATACAGTCTCTGGGTCTGTTGCAAACTGTCCATATGATTGAAATACCCATGACAAGGCATGGTTTGAGATCAGTCTTTTTCATACAGACAAAAATCTGTATTAGTTCTAGCTACCTTTAAGCAAGCAGTGTGATACCTACAGAAGGAATTCAGAATACCTTCAGAAGGAATAAGATCCCATTAAAGGGGACAAATTCTCCTCAAAGGCTCTTGTCTCTCCATTGACTGGTGCCAGGTGCTTTACATGCCATTGGAGAGCTAGGATGCTGCACACAGTTGCAACTTATTTTTGATTGCATAGACCTGTTGGAGAGAGTCCAGAGGAGGCCATAAAGATGATCAGAGGGCTGGAGCACCTCTGCTGTGAAGACAGACCAAGAGAGTTGGGCTTGTTCATCCTGGAGAAGAGAAAGCTCCAGGGAGACCTTAGACCAGCTCCTAGTACCTAAAGGGGCCTACAAGAGAGCTGGAGAGGGACTTTTTACAAGGGCATGTAGGGATAGGACAGGGAGAAATGGCTTTAAAATTGCAAACGGGAAATTTAGGTTAGATATAAGGGAGAAGTTCTTCCCTGTGAGGGTGGTGAGGCCCTGGCACAGCCTGCCCAGAGAAGCTGTGGCTGCCACATCCCTGGCAGTGTTCAAGGCCAGGCTGAACAGAGCTTGAAGCAATTTGGTCTAGTGGAAGATGTCTCTGCCTGTGGCAGGGGATTGGAACTGGATGATCTTAAGGTTCCTTCCATCCCAAACCATTCTATCATTCTATGATATGTCATCTGTCAACTACCATTAAATGCAGGCAATTGCTGCTGAACCATTACTGTTTTATGTAGGATCTCACACTATGGATCATTCAAGTACTTGTGCACATGCTGTGACTAGTTTTTGTCATAAAAACACTTAATTTTTTTTTCATGATATGTGAATCTTTACTGTCAATTTTCCAGTTACCTTACATTATTGCTGACTTCAGAAAGCTAAATAGAAACCAGTGTTATTTCTGTTTGCACACATCTTTCCTAAGAATAAAGGAAAGCAGGTTGAGGTAAATAGGGTAAAACTTTTAGAAGATATCAATTGTTATGAGAAAAACTGTGAAAAAATAATATTCAGTAAATATATTGTTTAAATTTTTCTCCATTTGATGTTTGAACAGGAAATATATCAAAAAGTAGTCCTATATCTAGTGTTTTCTTTCCTAATTAATTATGTGAACATGAACAATTTTTCTGGTTTTACTTCCAAAATTGTATGATCTCATAAGTTTTGACAACTCTAAACCAGGATACTGTATGTCTCTTGATACTGAAAATATATTCAGTACTGGGAGCAACAAGGGAAGAGATTCATTCCAGAGTTTAATTTTAGAAAGAGAAAATGAAATGAATATTACTAAATATTTTTATGAATACCAGAAAATAGCTTTAACCATTTGATTTTTACTTTACCAGCAAAACCAGGTGGCCTATTTTCACAGTCAAACACAGCAATTGTTTGAGAACTGTCACTTTGCAAAATTGAGAATATTTTTTTCAGGCTGGCAGCAGCTGCAGTGAGAAATACAGAGCTGTGTGCCCATCATGATGGGGTGCTGATAGGAGGCTGAATTTTTGCAGCATCCCAGTTCCCATTCTGAGCAATATGGAATATTTCCTTACCTCTCACTTACAACACTGTCACTAACACGTGGTTTATTTTTAGTTAGAAACTGAATAGCTGGTTTAGGGTCCACTGCCATTAGGGGAGAGACTTCCATTATCTTGGTTTAGGGGATCCTTAGTTCTTGTCATTGCGGATGCTTATGCTCTGCTCAGACAGAGGAGGGTCATACTCTATTGATGAATGCTGTTTGGCGAACCGGGAAAAAGCACATACATTACCTCAGTTCCTTCAGGTTGGTTATTACAGTGATTTTAGCTGACAAAATGAGGTCTCCCAGTCTCTCTACCCTGGAAAGCTGCCCTGCTCATTTAATTCCAGTTTTGGTGGAGCATTCTGGACTAAACTGTTCAGGACATCAAGCTGCTAGAGTGTGTCCAAAGGAGGGCAAGAAAGATGGTAAAATGTCTTAAGGGCAAGATTTTGGAGGAGCCACTGAGGTCACTTGGTTTGTTCAGCTTGGAGAAGAGAAGGTGACCTCATGGCATTCTACACCTTCCTCAAGGCAGTTCGCAGAGGGTGAGGTGCTGATCTCCTGTTTCTGGTGACCAGTGATAGGACATGAGGAAAGGGTGTGAAGCTGCATCAGGGGGAGTTCATGTTGGACATTAGGTAAAGGTTCTTCACTGAGAGGGTGGCCAGTCCCTGAGCAAGCTCCCCAGAAAAGTGTTCATGGCACCAAGGCTGAGTTCAAGAAGTGTCTGGATGAGGCTCTTAGGTTTAGTTTTAGGTGGTCCTGCAAGAGGCAGGGAGTTGGACTGGATGGTCCTTGTGGATCCTTTCCAACTCAAGATATTCTGTAACATTATGTAGTGAAGCACTGAGCTGCCATGTTTATGAACTGGGTATTAGAACTCATGGTTATGACTCAGTATAATGATTCCTATAGACCATGATAGAAAAAAGGATATAAGGATATGAGGATTGGAAGATATGCTGCACTTGCAGTTTGCACAGGAATTGTAACTTAATAAAACTAAGAAAAAAAATACGTTTAGCATATATTTATTAGATGGATAATATTTGGGACAGTTTTTAATTTGTATACTGCCTATTACTGCATTTGTTTCTAGCTGCCTCTTTTGTCATTTCCCCCACTCCCATGTAATTACCTCAAGAGTAGTAAAGACAGTAGTAGACAGTTGGCAACCATCAAAGAAATAATGAAGCTTTTCATTTAGAGGCTGTAGAGCTGTTCAGAATATCACTTCAAGGCTAAGAATAGCACAGAGAATTTAAATGACAGTGCAGTCTCAAAATTTTGTGCTACTTCTACAGTGTGAAGCCTTTTTTTTTTTTTCCTGGTTTAGGGAGATGGCACGATTATTTTGAATGTATAGGAAGCTGGAAAGCAGTTATATGTGAACTCAACAAGATTTGGGGACAAGGAAGAATAAAAGCCTCAGGAATCAGAAAAACAATGTTTCTCTGTCATTATTTTGGGTCACTGAAGATTACTTTGAAAAGGATAATCTCAGCTAGGTATTTCTAGGCGCACATATGGAGAAGTAGGACAAGAGATTATTTAACAGATCAACACAAAATTTGTTGGTTGGGGTAGCTGGTGCCAAATCCTTAGTTTACTTGGCAAGAAAATGTTGTGGGTTTTTGTTTTTTTTTATCTATCTAGCTTAATCTACTAAAACTTATCATAACTAATAATAAAAAAAAAGAAAAAAAGCTTTGATTAAGGACTGAAAACTGAATAAAAATATTATCTCTTCAATCTCTAGAGTACAGAGAGCTGGTAACCAGAGGAGAGTGCTACCTGCCAAATGCCAGTGCCCTAGGACCTTGTAAAGCACTAGCTTTTCAGTAAGATAGAGATTCAGCTAACTAACATGCTAATTAATTTCAACGGTAGTTTCATTCCTGTAGGCAGAACAGCAGTGTTAAAAAGGTACATTTGGGCATAAACAGATTCTTAGATCTAAGAATTAGTATGTCGTTGGCTCTATGAGAGGCATTTTAAGAAAAGTCGTTTCTCATCCAAAGTAGCATTGATGTTTCCTCTGGAAATGTTTTCCAATGTGGTTGCAGGTTTGTGCCATAAAAGACAACAGCCTCAGAAATCTGTCTTTGAAATTTGGCATAACAGGCTCATGTGGTTTTAATATATTTCATGTTCAAACTTCCTGTGGAGTTGCTCAAAATACTGCACAACTGTACTGTATAGCAGAAATTGTATTTTCATTTGTATTTTGATGTGTACGTATATAGTTGTCGTGGTTTAAACCCAGTCAGGTAATTCGTTTGCTCACTTCCCCCCCCCCTTTCTTGCCCTCCCCCTGCTCTTGGAGGGACGGAGAGGAGAATCAAAAGAATGCAACTCCCACGGGTTGAGATAAGAACAGTTTAGTAACTAAGGTATAACACAAATCACTACTGCTACCACCAATAATAATAATGATAAAGGAAATAACAAGGGAACAGAATACAACACCTCACCACCCGCTGACCGATAACTCGCCCCCAAGCCCGACCAAGCTCCGACCGATACCTCCTCCAACCCTGCAGTCTCCCAGCCCTTCCGGCTAACTCCCAGTTACATCCTGGGCATGACGTGCTGTGGTATGGAATACCTCTTTGGTCAGTTTGGGTCAGGTGTCCTGTCTCTGCTTCCTCCTGGCTTCCCCTCCTCCCTGGCAGAGCATGAGGCTCACAAAGTCCTTGGCCAAACCAAAACATCTCTATCAGCTCTGTTCCCGAGCCGAAAGTCAAAACACTGCACTGCACCAGCTACCAAGGAGGAGAAACATGACTGCTACTGCTGAACCCAGGACATTATCCACCCCTTATTCCATACCATTCACGTCATGCTCAGATCCCACATTTTCAATATACCATCACTCTTATCTTGGTGCACTCTTATCTTAGTGCATGGACCAGTCCCTATAAAGCTGCTGCGTCCATCTGGTCCATGTCAGGCTCCATCTCTTGTAACAGTCTTCCAGAGCAGGAGAGACTGTGTGCAGTGTTCACACTCGTGAATAACCTGGGCAATAGTGTCCATTGCTAAGTCCACCCCTCGATCATGAGTCCATCTCTGTGTTGCATCTCTGCTCTGATGGCCTGAAGTGCCATGGGCCCACCAGGCTTAAAATAATTCACTGTCCCCTTAAGCAGTTTCTGCAGCTTGTTGCTGGGGACTCCATACAGCTGCCTTCCATCTCCGACGCTTCCAAAGCACTGGAGGGGCCCAGTGGACTAGATACTTGCCCATACTGTCCCACACACCCTGCCACTCATGACTCTCCAGCCTTGGGGAAAATCTCTTGGTCCCCCTATACTGTTGTCTAACCCCAGACAAGACCCAAACCTGACTCTGCTTAACTTTTGAGATCAGACAAAATGGTTGTGGGTAGAACACAGCCTGTGTGTGTGCCAACATGCTGATCCCCATCACAATCAGCAGGCAGGTCCCAAGGATACCCAAAGGCCATTCAGAGCCTTCAGAACTCTCAAACGATGCTGCTGTGCTTGTCACTGGGGCTGGTGTAGCTGCTGTGCTTGCCGGCTCTCCCACCGCCAGCTTCTCTTTTCCTGAGTCCAGCTCTTCCTCCTCTGCCTTGCTGGGAAATGCTGCGTGGTCTCCTGCATCCTCCTGGGGGTCGGCGGGTGGCTGCCGGGGAATGCTCTCGGCCGTCGCGGGGCTCGGCTCCTCCGCGGGGCTGGGCTCCTCCGCGGGGCTCGGCTCCTCCGCGGGGCTCGGCTCCTCCGCGGGGCTCGGCTCCTCCGCCGCCTTATCCCGCTGCTCGGCAGCCGCTTCCTTCTGCTCCTGGACCGCCCCGGCCTCCTCCACCGGCAGCCGTCCCCTCACGGCCTCCGGCCCCGCTCCCGCCGCCGCTTGGTCCCCGGGGCCGCTCTCCTGAGCCGCTTCAGCAGCCGCCGGCTCCCGGGGCCGCTCCCCCTCGGCTCCCCGCAGCCTCACGAAGATGGAGAGTAGGGTGAGGGCCAGGACGGTGAAGAGCAGCCGGACGGCCAGGTACAAGTCCACGGCCACGTCCGTCCCGCCCTGCTGCTGGGGCCCGCCCGTATTACAAGCCATTGCCATAAAGCACGGTGAGACAAGAACCTTAGCCCAGGCCCCACACTTGATAAACACTAACACAGCAAATACCGGCTCTAAGTAAGTTACAACGGTCTGAAGCTGTGAGATCAAGAAGAACAACTCTGATAGCCAATAAATCAGCATTGTGACGAATGACTATTAATCCAGTCAAATCTGTCGTTATCTCAACCCTTCGTGCCCCACGTTGGGCGCCAAAAAGAACTGTCGTGGTTTAAACCCAGTCAGGTAATTCGTTTGCTCACTTCCCCCCCTTTCTTGCCCTCCCCCTGCTCTTGGAGGGACGGAGAGGAGAATCAAAAGAATGCAACTCCCACGGGTTGAGATAAGAACAGTTTAGTAACTAAGGTATAACACAAATCACTACTGCTACCACCAATAATAATAATGATAAAGGAAATAACAAGGGAACAGAATACAACACCTCACCACCCGCTGACCGATAACTCGCCCCCCAAGCCCGACCAAGCTCCGACCGATACCTCCTCCAACCCTGCAGTCTCCCAGCCCTTCCGGCTAACTCCCAGTTACATCCTGGGCATGACGTGCTGTGGTATGGAATACCTCTTTGGTCAGTTTGGGTCAGGTGTCCTGTCTCTGCTTCCTCCTGGCTTCCCCTCCTCCCTGGCAGAGCATGAGGCTCACAAAGTCCTTGGCCAAACCAAAACATCTCTATCAGCTCTGTTCCCGAGCCGAAAGTCAAAACACTGCACTGCACCAGCTACCAAGGAGGAGAAACATGACTGCTACTGCTGAACCCAGGACAATAGTTAAAAGATATGATATTGTGCAAGCCAAACTAATATGGAATAAAGAAACATTCAGCAAATTTTACAAATAAGGATCTATAGCTTCTGTAGGTATTCTGTTTTATTTACTCAATATTATGTGTTCAAGATTTTTCTTTGAAACCAGCAGCCAGACCTGTCCCAAATGTGCCTGAAATCAGACTGTAAGTTCTGTCCCACTGTGAGCAAGAAGTCTTAACTTTGCCACACAGGCTTCCAGAAGTGGTGGAAATTGGTGTGCAATAAAAAGACAAAACTCTAAATAAGGTGAGTAACTCCCTAGGCTCATAAACGTCCCCACTTCCAGCAGCTCCTGTATTCTTAACAAAAATAATTTCAGTGGGATATTTCTGTCATTAGTGCTTTTCTCCTGACAAAAAAAAAAAAGAGGTAAATGCAAATCATGCAGTTTGATAACACCTGAATGAGGTGAGGTCATTTTCTGCCAACCTTAAAATCAATACCCGATAGTGTAGGCATTTATTTGCACTACAACACCAACACTGCTGTTTTTAAAACAGCAAATCAAATTTATTCAAGTTTATTACGTATGTGTAAATAATCACTCACTCTACAGTCTGTCAAAGGCAGCACTTCAGGATCTCTGATGTTTCAAACAAAGGCAGATGATATATGAAAATTCCTACATCTATAGTTTAAAAAGGTAGAGTCTGAAGCAATTTTAATAGAGTCATAATTGTATAGAAGATTCAGATATAAGTTTTATAATTTGCAGATCTTAAATGACTGAAAAATGTATCTCAAGCTTACAGGCATCTCCATGATGAATACTCAAGTTGAAAGAAGATTTTTGTCTCCCAATGACATGCAGAGATAGAACTGTGATTCTCACTGAATATTTGTGGTGCTGCTTTCATTTTATCCAGCAGGGTGTGGATGGGTAGCAAAATAATGTTCCAAAATTAAAAGCTCAGAAGACCTTAAACCAACCTCTTAAGTCCACATAATAACAAAGCAACATTGAAGGCCTGCCCTCACAAACTCAGAAAATACACTGCCAAGTAATATTGTACAGTATAGTGAAGCCAAAATATTGAACTTTATTTTAGCTCTGCTCCGACAGATGCACCATAGCCTTAGGCTCAGGATCTGCATGTGTTTTTCTGCTCATGAGCAACATTCAGCTCAAGCTTGTAGAAAAAATTCCTACATGTCCACAAGTGGAGCTCCCCTTGCTGCAGGGCTGCCGGATGCTGAGGACATGGGGAGTTCAGACTCTCGTATAGCTGGGGCAGGAGGTGCACAGTGCCTTGCCCTTTGGGGTTTCTCTTTCCTTGCTCGGGAAAGAATCTCAGGAATTAGATGCAATGGAGTAGTGGTGGAGTAGAATTGGCTGTCCGAGAAACACCCATGCTTTGCTGGTGAAGGCTGACAAGAGATCCATGCCCCTCTTCTGTCATTCACTGTTTACAGCAAGCCTGGGTGGAATCCCATCACTTACAGTGACTAGGTCCCCTCAGCTGTAAATCTTGTTGCAAGATTACATGCAGTGAAGTAGAAAATACGACCCTATGTTAGACCTAGGGACAAAGATCTGTGAGGATTTAATTCCAGTACCCTTAAGCCAAAGGTCCTTCACCCAGCACTGGGATTGCGTATCATGGTACAGAGCTATGAGGTTTAAAGGCTTCTTTTAGCACAACAGGTAGAAATTCCTTTTTGAGGCTGAGATACTCTGTTGGGTGGCTGTAGCCACTTTCTGAACTGCAGGGTGAGTCCTGAGGAATGACTCTGATTCCTTAAGTCTGCTCTCATCTCTCTTAGACAGAGAGATGACAGAAATGCTGCTGGGCTAGGTTTATCTGCAGACAACTCTGAGTGACATCTCTTCACTGTTTTCCTTTAAGGATAGTCAACTTGTGACAAGTCCTTATAGGAAAACATTAACTGCAAAAGCTTGTTTATACTGACATAAATGTGTCTGTTTAGGGTTGTAATGAAGGAAATATTCCTACTTACAAAGGCTCTTATGAAATTTTCATTCTGACAAGTTGCTGTCTATATGAGGATAAATACAATAGAAATGCTTGGCTACTCCTCTGTAATTTATGCAGCACACATAATGCTTTTATTATAAGATAATGCTTTTCTTCTTACAATAAAATAGCTAAAAACAGTTAAGTCAGCAGATAAAATATAAGTACTGCAAATGAACTGTTTTAGTCTTTTGTCTTGTCTGTCTAAGTAGAATTTGTACTCTATGCCTTGTAATTGGTTTGCTGTTTATCTAGTTGCAGGGTTTTTTTCAGTTTGGTGTGAAGAAGAACAATAACTTTTTGATCTTAGTTTGAAAAGGAGAAAAGGATGTAAATACTCTGAACCTTCTAAGAGTGAAGGACATTTAAAAAAAAAAAATGGAAATCAGATGTCAGAAATTAGTTTAGGGTTTCATATTGCAATTAAAAAATGCTACAATGACAGATGACACATATAGAGTGAAGGGCTCCAGTGTATCTTCTATGCAATTAAATACAAATGCTACAATTACTTGGGGATAATTTGGGACTGGCAACTTATCAAGAAGCTTGTGGGACACAGCAAGAAGAAGGTCTGCATTCCTTTCAGAAAGAAGATAGATGCTAATGTCTGGTGGGATTTTTATCCAGAAGATGCTTGCAGTCATCAGACTTGACAGGATTTTTTTGTTATCTGACTAGCAGGAACTGTGACTAACAGTGTATACAGTTACTAACAACATTGTGATGGCAGAACTAGGTGCTGTCAGTATTATCTCTTATAATACAGATATTTCTTAAGCCGTGGGTGCAGTGGGTGGTGTGTGATCTGTGAAGTATGAGAAGAACTGAAAGGGATGTGGATTTTTTTTTCAGCTGAGGAAGAGAGACATCCCCCTCCAGACCCTCCACGCTGTCTCCTTGACTGTTTTACCTAGGTTTTTGGCACTGCCCTGTCCAGGCAGCAGAACCATTTGCACCAGGAAGAACTGAAAGGACTTAGCATTATCATAGTGTCTTGTGGATGTAAAAATCACTGCCAATTTGTCTGGGTACAGCACAGAGCTTGTCAAAGGTGGACCCAGATAAGGTGAACTGACGAGACACTGAGAGCTTAGCTGTTCCTATCCCCATCTGAAATTCCAGGAATATCAGGATTACAAGCTTCAGATTCTGCTGCACCTTGTTTGAGAGAGCAGCAGCTATAAGGAACATTGCAGAATTTGAGAAGTATATGAAAGAATACATTGAGTACAGATGGTATACAACTTTTATCTTTTCATGTTCTCATGACAGGATAACTTGCAATGTTGGGATATTTCAGGCCTAGGGCATTACATAAAATAGTTGACAAAGATTGTTAATACTTTTCTGCTCTGGTCAGTTGTCCTTAAAGTAACTCCTGCAGACTCCATCTGGCCATCCTTATGTGACATTGAAAAAGTCCACACTACAAACATGATCTGACTGTTAAAGATTTTATAGTGGATTTTTATTTCTTCCTTTTTTTTTTTTCTTTAATCCCCCTGTCCATGCAGTTGGAATAGTAAGAAACTTCCATTTGCTGCCAAGAAACAAGTGAGGTGATGATATCAAGTTCAGGTGCTTTCCTCTACTCCATTTATTCTGTATTGCAATAGTGTTCTGGAGGGAAAGACAAATGTGCACATTCTCTGCTGAAGTTTCCCCGCATGTGGAAGAATGAAGGCAAATATAAAAAAGGTGTGTTTTTTTTTTTGTCAGGAGAGATGTATTAACAGGACTTTCATGTGTAAAACTTGTTCTGTTCTTGTTGCTTGTGAGCCTCCAGGTGAGCAAATATGTTAGAGATAGATCTCAACATGCTTGTTCTTTCCTTTTTGTAAGAATGTGGGTTAATGATCAGTTTGACATTCCCTCCAATTCTATCCTTTCTATGATTTTTAGCTTGCATTTAGGTATTTCTATCTAGGGTATTTAAGTGAGAGGGCACTTTAATTACGGTAGGATATTCCTTGGTTGCTTATAATTTTTTGAGGTGGCAAGGCAGATATCTGCCATAATGTATATTGCTGCATATCTCAGAAAGCAGCCAGCATGCTTCCATTTACAAACTCAAGGACTTAAGTACACATACTTGTAGGTGCATGCTGGCCACACATGGAAATGCTGGTAGACTTGGAAAAGTTTGGATTTTGTATAAAGCCTCAACTTTGCTATCCTAAACCTAAGGCAAAAATAATTAAATTTTTTTTGAGAAAAAAAAACAACCTTTTTAGCATCTTATAGTGAATTACGTACTTCCAAATTTAGATAGGTCAATGTATATCAACTATCACCTCTGTCCTATGGCTGTTTATGGGACTGCTATAGATGAAAAAACAACATAAACAGCTACATGATTGTACCCTTTGTATCCCAACGAAGTACGGAGTAGTAGTGGCAAAGAGAAGTTGTCAGAAACTGCATGTGTTTAGGAAAACATAGTAGTTGCCTAGGCTTCCTGGGAGCCAGTGTAGTCAGTTGCAGCTCAGAGGAGCCAAGACAGTGTTGAACATGTCTCCAGCAAGTGTGTTACTGAAAACCTAAGTTTCATGTAATCCAAAATATTGGTGATTTAACTTCTTTAATGAGAACCATTTTTGTTTGTTCTTTATGGCCTTGTGTCCTGGGTTCAGCAGTAGCAGTCATGTTTCTCCTTCTTGGTAGCTGGTGCAGTGCAGTGTTTTGACTTTCGGCCTGGGAACAGAACTGATAGCGATGTTTTGGTTTGGCCAAGGACTTTGTGAGCCTCATGCTCTGCCAGGGGGAGGGGAAGCCAGGAGGAAGCAGAGACAGGACACCTGACCCAAACTGACCAAAGAGGTATTCCATACCACAGCACGTCATGCCCAGGAGGTAACTGGGAGTTAGCCGGAAGGGCTGGGAGACTGCAGGGTTGGAGGAGGTATCGGTCGGTGCTTGGTCGGGTTTGGGGGGTGAGTTATTGATTGGTTGGTGGTGAGATGTTGTATTCTCTTCCCTTGTTATTTCCTTTATCATTATTATCATTGGTGGCAGCAGTAGTGATTTGTGTTATACCTTAGTTACTAAACTGATCTTATCTCAACCTGTGGGAGTTGCATTCTTTTCGATTCTCCTCTCCGTCCCTCCGGGAGTAGGGAGAGGGAAAGAAGGGGGGGAGTGAGTGAACGAGTTACCTGACTGGGTTTAAACCACGACACCTTGATAGTAACTATATTATGCTATATTCAATCTACCATTACATTTTCATTTAATGTCTGTAATTAAAAAAATGCTGTAATTGTCTGGCAGATGACTCAACAACCCCCTTTGTTATCTTTTTTGAAGGAAATGGTTTGACAACACTTCTTCAGTTCATCTGGAGTAGAGCCCTACAGTTTCCTACAGGTACATGCTGACCTTTGGTTTGATTTTTAGTAATGATTCTTCCCACAAATGTATTGGAGCTGACATCTCTATTTGTCAAAGATTGGCAGGACCATAAGAAACGCAGGCAAATACATTTGAGTAAAAAGTAAAATCTCCTGAAATCCAACCTATATTTAGATATGTGTGAATACATTTGGAAAAGCCTAGAATGATCTGGTGTTCTTAAACATTCCTGTGCCAGCTCATTGAGGCTTTCGGAAGATGTTTCCAAAGCCTTCCAGTGATGGAAATTCCAGGCCTTTTATTGGGATTGCATTCCATTCTTATTATTAGAATGTTTGTGCAATACCTGTCATTGTCTTTGAATCCTATCCTTAGTAAACTTGGAGACCAGCACATCTGCATTTTTGCAATGTCTTCTTTCAATTATCTCTTGTCACTGAAAACAATTATTCTATTATTTTCTTATATGTCTTGTTTTCTTGACCTCATCAGAATTTTCTCTGTATCTTGTTTTACATATTCAGCCTAGGGCTGGACACTAAACTCATGCCTTGTCACTGTTGGAAAAGTTACTTTACCCATTATGTATACAACACTCCTATTTATACACTTGAGGATGTTTCTTTTTTCAAGAGGTTGACAACACTGATTCACATTTAGCTTTGATCTATGTAAATATTTTAGGGTTTTTTTCTTTTTTTTCTTTTTTTCAGAACTCCTGTCTCTTTATTCAGTTTCACTCTTCTGTTGGTGATGGCTGGTTCTGCTGAAATGCTGTATCTGGCATCTGATTTAACCAAATCAAATCCTTTTTCTTTACATTCATATTTCTACAGTTTGTTAGGATCTTCAAAAATTCTTAAAATTGTAGTCTGCAAAGCATTTGCAGTCTTTCTGTGCTTCTTATCATCTGATGGTTTAATAAAGATATTAAAGAATAAACAAAGATTTAATAAAGATATTAGAGATATGACCTTGATGAAAATATTTATCAAGGTCCAAGAAAGCTAACAACAGAACATAAACTTCCACAACAAATTATTTGTTGCTCATCTTCGAGAACACTTTTTGGCTAGGTTTAACAAAAGCTTGAATTAGTTTCATTTATTCTGTTCTCCCATAGATATACTTACAAGAATACTGGATTATATGGTGCCAGACTCCTGACTAATGTCACAAACTCTCTTTCCCCGATATAAAAAAATTGGTTGGCATGAGTTGCTTAAATGTTACTGTCATTTTGTAAGTACTTAGAAATGATGTAAATATTTTGTTACATGTTCTTTTCCTGTATATTTTCCTGGGAAGTCAGTTACAGATTACTGATTCTAAAATTCTTATTTCCTTGCTAAAATATATGAATTAATTTTTGTCCCTTTTTACGCTTCCCAATTCTACTAGATTTGATTGTTAAATGCAGTCACCATCTTCTAGAATTTCCAAGCCTTCCTTATGTTGGCATTAAGATGAGAGGACAGAAATGGTCCTGCCTGGCCTTGAAATATAGTGATCTAAGGTATATGTTCTTGAGATTATCCCTTTTCACTTGGGACTGAAACATGATTTGGCTCCAGATAAGATTGTGTACCTAGACCATCTCCAGTGGTTTGTCTTACAATGTCTTGGAAGCAGTGTAAGATCCTACTATATTCTTAGTTGACCAATCCTAGTACTTTAATTCCAAATGGATGTTTTTCCTAATGTAATATCCAGATCATTATTATTTGAAATTAAGTGTTTGTTCCTTGTCTGATCTTTGGCTGGCACGGGGGCCAATTAAACTCTATTTCATTTTCCTTTGTGTTTTAACTCTTGTTTTGCTCCCCCTCAGTCTTTTCTGAACTAAGGAAGTCTGAATCACTCTTTTTGTGCCTTGTATTTCGAGTCTCTTAATTGTTGCTGATCTTTTTCACATTCTCTTCACCTTGTCTGATGGATGGTGGCCAAAACTGAAATTATCCACAGCTGTTTGTAAGTAGTACAAACTAATAATCATAAAAAAGTAGTTTTGTACAATGCATCATACTCCTTTTATTACATTGTAAATTGATACTTCGTTGTTTAGAACCAGACCGTACACTTACATACACTTAAAGAATGCATTACAGTTTTCCCTCAGCCCTGTTTAATTCATCCATGTTAAGAGTTCATTTCAGTGACCAACGGTAATTCCACAAAAAATGAGTCAGACTTCAAGGAAGGCAGAAGATCTTCATCAAATATGCTCAGTTTTAAAGAGTGACAAAAGAAAAAAGCAAGCAATAACAGAAATGAACCCCACCCTAATTATAAGCTCTGCAAAGAAAACTTGGCTAAGTTGAATTTGTTCCTCCCTGGTGTACTTGCACACAGGCCAGCTGGCACATGGCTCATCAGAATTTAATTTGCTGCACCTAACATGAAGGGAAATTCTCTCTGTGTGCAATTTGGCTTCCCCAGCACTACAGGCAGAATGTTATCCCCCGCTCTAGAATTAAGTACAAATGCTTTCCAGTTTACAGTCTGGATTACAAACTTTCTCTTCCCTATGGATGACAAGTTTCATTATGGTGTCACAGACAGCAGATAGAGCTGAGATTAGAGCTGAGATAGACTGAAGCTTCCTGATGTTGGATAAGAAGACTGAATACATAAGTTGGAGGCAAACACAGAAGCAGTGTTGGATACAAAGGCAGCAGAAGTTAGCTGCTCATTCCAGTGATGTTCCAACAGCCAGCATTAGTGTGCTCTTACAGGCAATCACCTGCTTTACCCATGCCTAAAGTTAGCCCTGTTACAAATGAATTCAATGGGAATTCTGCTCAGTGCTTCTCTATGAGCTCTATGCCAAAGCTTAGACATTTGTGTGATGCTCCAAACTTACCCATCCTGATCTGAACCATGGCTTTATCTTGTGAATTCCTCTGAAAGAAATGCAACTTGCAGAACTGTAGCTGCAGCTAAAAAAAAAAATAGGTTAATGCATAATTATTTAACCAATAGTTTGAAGTTTTCTAGTCAGTGATTTGTGATCCTTCCCTCCTCCTCACTCTTTTCGTGAAGATGAGATATTTGACAATCCATGATAAGGTGAGAGGCACATAAGTAGCCAAAAAGTAATTAGCAGGATTGTTTCCAATATAACAGGTGAAGCTGGCACTGACGTGGGGCAATTCTAAGTTTAGATAATATCCTCAGCAGCCCTGGCCTGCTGTGCCAGATGTGAAGTATGAGTTCCCCTGGTAAGAGAACTTAATTTCTACCTTCAGCATCACTAACGCGTAAGAAACACAAGACACAAGCTTGTAGGGTGCATTTTGTCACTGAAGAATTTAGACCTCTGGGCACAGATTTCAGGTAAGAGAGATGCTTTCCTTGGGTACCGTGTTTCATAGATTTATTGGGAGCATGTGGCAAAGGAGTGGAGGAGGCCAGGGTACCCATCCTACCCAGGTTTTAACGAGAGGCCTTCAACAAATTCAAGCTGCAAATCATGAGGGGGTTTTATGCACAGAAAGTGGAAACATACCACCGGCACCCTGCTCATGTTGAAGGGTGGTCTGCTGGCAGTGGCCCCTGCTTAGCAAGCGTCTGCAAACATGAGAGACTGTAGTCACTTTTCTTCCTGCTATGTTTTATGGAGCTACTCTCATTGAGCATGGCGGCCCTTCTCCCACTAACACCACTGAAGCATGTGAAAGGCTTTGGATCTTGTGCCCTGTGACAGGATTTGGTTTGCTTCTGCAGAACTCTGATGATTGATGTTTGAAATACATCTAGGGCCAGTATCAGACCCTTAAAATGTTTATAACATAGCGGAATAGCTCAGCATCCTTGTGCAAAAGTTCAAACCTGCTCTTTACCCTCAGAGCCGCAGCTCTTGTACAATGGATTGTAGGTAGTTTGTATGAAGTTATTGGTATGTTCAATGCAACACACACGTGATGGAATATTCCTGATGACTATAATTTCATTGCATGTAGAATGAACACGGATTTATGAATAGGTATCTTTTCCTTCTGTGACTGGTTGGTATTACCCAAATATGAAATACAGGTAAACTAATAATTTTTATTTTTTAACTGAGAATGTGATAGCAGGACAGAATGGTGGTTCACTTAGCCTAGTATTCTAGTTCTTGAAGTGGTCAGTAGTAGATGGTTAGAGAAAACTAAGAAACTGGACACAGTGTAAATTATTCTTCTGCTTGTGATTCTCTCAGGCTCCAACAATCACTAGTTTAAAAAATTCCTGGAGGTTGCATCTGTTCTGTTATTTTTATGTATTCATTAACTCCTGAAGTTAATTCACATATTTCTACAATCTAGAATTTGTCTTCACCATTATTGTCAGCAATGTTTCATGGCATTTAATAAATGAATAATCATAACAATAAATTAATTATGTGCCACTTGAAAATTCTTCCAAAATCTCCTTTTGTTTTAAACCCACTGCCCCATAACTTCATAGTGGAAGGTAGCTTTTCACAGTTAATTGTCAGTGACATTTGTAGTTTGACAGTTAGACTGAAACAACTCAGTCATTGCTTTTGCTATGAAGAACACCTGCCTACTTTGCCTTTACAAGGAAGTTACTCTAAGCTGTCCTGTACACGTCATTCTTTACCCACTCAAAGATGTGCTTTTCTGAAAAAAAAAAAGAAAAAAGAAAAAAAAAGAAAGTGCACTTTTAGCTTCAGGGGAAGTCATGAGTATGACTTAACTAGAGATTAAACCACTATGAACACTGGGAAATTGCCATTTGAAGAAACACTGGGTTGAAAACCTGCTAGTCTTATGGTACTGACCTTGGCAACTTTACCTTTCTGTAAGTGTACCTATTGTTCCAAGGTAAAAACAATGAATAATTTGTACTGGTTACCAGCAAAGGAGAAAATACATACACCCTCATCAGCCAGCATCAGACGCCTTCAAACAAAAGTATGAGCAGGATCTGAGCTGAACTTTGAAGATTTCATGTCCTCACGGGTAACTGGTCCTTAAATGTAGTATAAGACAATTTTTGGCTGCTCACCATATGAATTTGACTGACCAGGGACAATATAGGAGGATGGGCTGAAATAACTTTTTCATAAAGAGGAGATGGATGGTTTTCCTGACTGACCTTCTGAGCCATGAACCAGAATCTTTGGCTGGGAGCCTCATCACCTTTCCCATGGAAGAAGAGAGACAAGGAGGTGGAGAGCTCCAGGAATAGCAGGACATGATAACAGCTTTATCGGTGCATTACATGTAAGTGAGTCACATAACAGTATCGTCTCGAGAAGTTTTGCTACTTTACTTCATGTCATAGCTGAAGATTTGGACTACTGACAGCTCCTTCTCTGGTACAACTTCACTGGGACCCTTGCCTCAAATGACACAAGTTGATGCTGTCTGCCTAGGGGAGAGCTACTTGCAGATAAACTGTTACCAGAGACATGAGTGTACCTACATCATGGAGGTGAAATCGGTTAACACTGCAAAAGAAATAAAGGGAATAAAGTTTATGTATCAGTACATTGGTCAGGGCACTTGTGCCGGCTAACTTCATTCCCAGGAGTCAAACCCATTGATTTGAAATCATCTATCTGCATTTTTGAAATGGTTATTTTAGCTCTTTTCTGTCTGAAGGCACAACTAGCTGAAGAATAATAATATTTCTTTTTAATCTCAGACATCTTTTCTTAAAGAATAAATTTCTTTAATGTTACATAGATCTCTTCCTAACATGACTATAAAATATTTGTTAAAATTGTGTTTGTGCATGTGTAGCTGCAATTGTTTTTACATTTTCTGAGCAGATTGATGCACCTTCCATGTGATGGGAAAGAGCATTTTCTGAGGCATAGGACCTATTTAGTGAATGCATTATTTTCAGGTAGAATTTACGTTGGAACTCAACAGCTTGAAACTGCAGGTCATAATAATGGCTTTCTTATGATGTACAATACTATCATTCTTTTTTGCAGCATCTTGAAATTACTCTAATTTTAGTCAAAAACGTTTCTACTGTTTACGGTAGTCTAAAGTTCAGTTAGCTATTCAATTCCATTACCATATTTGCAAATTGCTGTTGTGGGTTATTTGAATTATAAATAGTTTGGGATATTTAACTACTTACTATTATTAAAAAGTCCATTTCTGACATCTAATTCCAGTTTATCAGCCAAACCAGTGAACCGATGGCCCTGGTCAGCACAGTAGGATGATAAAACCCAGCTTTGAAGTATATAATCCTCTTATTAGTTATATAAGACAGGCTAGCAGGAAATTTCCCAAATGAGGTCTTAAACTGTGTTGTTCTCCAGGCACTCAAAGCCATCTTAGAATCTCAGTAACGACATTTCAAGCCTACCTTTTGGGTGGAAAGGAAATACTGTAATTTTTGGCATCTTTTATTTATCAGAAATAATCTCTTCCTCTCTGCTTTCCCTCATTTTTCAGCCAATTATACTTTTTTTTTTAATTTGCTGCCAATTCTGTCAATAGCTGCTTTTTAATAATTATTTTCAAACATGCTGGGGCATTAAGGAGTTAATTTCTTCTCCTTAACATTCTTTTCAGTGGTAAGAGAGACTGAGAAAGCATTAGGAATACACCCACCAGCAGTTTTGTTCCTTCCTTAATTTTTTTAACTTAATTCAAAGCCAGGAGCTCTATGGATGTGTATTGAGTGTGCCCTTAGTTTACAGAGAACTGTTGGATTTAGAGGTTAGAGAGCTCCATTCTCTCATTTAATGTTCTAAATCTGCAACATATTTTAATTCACAGAAGGGTCATGCTGATTTAGCTGATAATGGTTTCTATTAATTCCACATGCTGTACCAATTAAAGTCTGGACATGCAAATTAAAATGTTTATTCTGGATGAACTGAGGATAGGGGAGGTTATAAGCTCCAAATGCTTCTTTGAAACATGGCTCTGTTTGAACTGAATGATTTTCTAAACATTATACTCTGGGTGTCTGTGCGTATTATGTCTCAATCAATCCTTATCAAGTGTGCCCAGGTTACAATAAACAAGGTTTTTATTTCCTTAGCTGCCAGCCTTGACAAGCTGATGCAGACTGTCAGAGTCAGACTGGGATCTTTCAATCACACATTACATGACCAGTAAGAAAGATTCTGCTGGCCAAAATCTGTCCTCAGCTGCACTCCCGCAATCCTGTTACCTCCATAGCCTGTCCTCAGTGACTCCAAAGCAAATCCCTTCTGTGCAAGGGAGCTCTTCAGCTCTGAGGTTGATGAGAGAAGGGTGTTAGAGATAGTGAAGAGATATGAGGAGGTGACTGGTGCATTTTCCCCTTACAAAGCTTGTTGTTTATCTGTTTGGTTTTTGTAAAATACGTATTTTTACTAAAAAAAAACAAAACAAACAACAACCTTTTCTACTGTAGACCATAACTGATGAACTTTTAGTGAGCAATTTAAAGAAGCTGAACCAGAAGGGCCAGCATACAAGTTCATCCTCTAGTTTCTCTCTCCATGCAATGTTCTTTGTATTTGCATTGTGTTAGTAAATACAAAAATAGTTAAAAAAAAAAAAAAAAGTAGAAAAGGTGTTTTAATGACAGATTTGCAATATCAAGGTTTAGGTTACTTTCTAGAATGCTGTATAAATTTCCCAATTAGTTTCTTCCACTTAACAAGTAACTTCTGTAGTAACAGCTTTGTGTCCTGTATATTTTGATGAGTGATGGATACTTACCACATTCAACACATTAATTTATTCCCTTTATATCCATGGATATATGGATATATTCCTTATTTTTAAACACCTATAGAATATTTTGAGGGAAAACATTGATACAACTAACAGATTATGAGCAGTACCTTGACCTGTTTGTGTCAAGCATCGGATATTTATTCTGCTAAGAAACTTTGCCAGCAGTTGGCTCCATATGACTTATGTCCCAACAAGCATTTTAAAAGGCAGATTAGGTGGCAAAAGTTGTAGCAACCAGTATTCCTTCTGATATTGCTGAAACTTTGACATTACATGAAAATTTTTCACAGCTATGAGTAGTCCAAACGTACAAGAACATACGCTGATGGTGATGCATAGCAAGGCAAAGCAATTTAATAATTGTATTTGAAAAACATTTGTAAATCATTTTTGTTAGAAGCTGAAAAAACTGTGATTATGAATGTAAAGTAATTGATAGAGTCAAGAGAATTATTTTGAGTTATGCAGAATGGTGGTGCTTAATAGAATAAATGAGATGTATTTTAAATCATATAAATATGCAGGTTTACTGTTCGGTCTTTAAGAACTAAAAATATGCTTTCTCAAAGTGACATATTAAAATCTAGGTTAGGAATTGCATATCAACGAAGGTGCAGGTTATATGTAACATCTAACCCTTTTTGGTAAAATTACATTATGTAATTCATCACTTCAAAGTGAAATTGATATCTTTTGTATATTTCAGTTTATGGCCTGATTGAAATATTGCAGTGCCATCATACCTTTGAAAGCAGGGCAGTTATGTAATAATTTTAGGGACGTGTGGGAAGAGAGGAAAGAATTGTTACATGATCTTCAACAAAACATTAGCATTGGAATAAACTTGGACAGGTGGCTATCTGTGTTTAAGGAAAAATATGAATAGCTTTAAGAAAATCTTATAGTTACATTTATTTTGAGAGTTGTCTTTAGTTACATTGCACTGTGAAAAAGCTAAACATATATGTTAAACTTAAAAGACAGACATAGGTCTTGGTGATGAGCAGGTTAGTATAATTTACTTTCCAAAGAGGATATTGCTTCTGTAAAATTTATTTGCTCAGTAGACCTGCAGCTGTAGGAGAAGAAGGAATTTTTCTTTAAGAAAATTATTCTTTTTTAAAAAATCATGGAATTAAAGGGAAGATTGCTTTTAAAAAAAAATCTAATTAGAGATTTTCTAAGGTCATGAAAAATTAGCAAGTCCAGATGCGGTCTTCTGCTCTTTGTGGATAGGGTGTTATAAAAATACTAGCCATCACCTGCACTTAAATGCTGTTGTTTGTATGTCATGTCTTTAGCTATTTGCATGTAAAAAATGGCCTGATTTTTATCACTATATGTATGCTAATAAGTGTTACAGGATCTCTGCAGTCATAACAATGGGGAAAGAATGGATTTTGAAAGAAAATGCTAAAACAACAAATAGACATGAATTGGTCATGAATTAGTTTGGAAATTCAAGGATTTATAATAGCTGATATGTGGGATGTCTTCTACTGACAGTCTGCACTTGAACTCTTTGTGACTGGAACGATGTTAAACAGAAACTTGAATCTTCTGAAAACAGTGAACCAGAAAGTCCTTTCAGTGAAACATCTTTACAGTCTTGTTGCTCCCTATGCATTCAACTTGAACAGTCCTGCTACTGAATGTAAACATCAAACAAGGTTAAAACATGCTGTCTACACTTTTATACAGTGATTCCTCTTCACCTTTTAATATCCCTTAAGAGCTTAAGGGTCGCTTCTAGTGTGTTGATATCATTCCAGCAGCTGCAATTCAATAACCTTGTGATAATTTTGGATTCCATAGGCCTCGGTGAGAATGGAGAAATCAATAGGAATGTTTTGTTGTTCATAGATTTTAGGTTGTGGGATTTTTGGCGGGGTTTTGGTGTCTTTTTTTTGGTCTTTTTTTTTTTTTTTTTCTCTCATTTGTCTATGTTCTACTTTTAGTTTAATGTTTGTCTATAAGGAGACTTGGTTAAATGGTTTTGGATTCAGTTGAATGCTCATATAAGAGCATCCAAGCCTAAAATTTATGTAAAAAATAATAAAGCATACATAAAGTTTCATTGTATTTTAGTTCCAGGAAAGTAGTACATTTCTGTTCCCTTCTTGAGCAGTAAGGCTGGATCTGCATGACTGAAAATAACTGAAGCTATTTCCTTTGAATATATTTGGCACAGATTCATTTAAAGCAAATGAGCTGTCTTATATCTTGCATTTTTGGCTGGAGGCAGAATCCACTGCTTGTGCTACCTTGCATTTTCAAATAGTTTAACCTGCATGAGGAGAAACATGGCCTGTTCTCAGCCAGCAGAAAATACTTGGAAAACAAAAAACCACACACACTCTACCTGAAAGAAATCCCAAGAGGTCACCCCTTTATCCGTCTTCGTATTTGCACATAGTCCCAACAACACGCCCCTTATAGTATTCAAGATACTGAAGGCACCTACCCAATTTAACACGGCTTTGAACAGGAACAGCTGGATTTGCAACACATCTTCCTTGCCTCTCATTGTTATGTGCGGTCCAGAAGTATAAACAGATTTTTATTTGGCAAAGTCAGGACTTGTGGAAATCATAAAAATTCATGATATTACTGCTGGTGACAGTTCTTCCTGGCAGAAACTGTGAAAGAGGGAAAGAATTTCATATTGCTGATAGTCAGGAGTATTCAACATTTTCCTGAAAAGACTATCTCAAAGATTTGTCTTTTTTTTTTGTCTTTTTTTTTTTTTATTTTATTTAAACTATTAATAAAGGTAAAAATCCATTACTGACATAGTCTTATTTATATATACTGCCATAAAATAATAGCCTGTTAACACATGGAACAAAGGTGCTCATCATTTTATGTAATTACATTCCTTCCAGTTCTGGAACTTAGATGCTAAAGAAGGAAGGGGAATTACAGAAGGGCACAAGGATATGCTAATTCTTTTACTTTTTTTTAGCCTCCCTGTTTAAAAGCTTAGTGGGATAACGCTGATTAAACACTTGGAAGAAGAAAAATGGGTGTGTCTGGATGCAAAATAGCCATATGTTTGCCGTGCATTCACTTTAAAAGCGTTTCAAATTAGGAAATGTCTTTTCCTCACAAACATATGTGCACAGCAGGCTGAAAGTTAGGTGCTCAGAGGCCTTACCATAGCTGACTTACACTGAAAATGACCATTATCAATAAACCTCAAAAAGGACATACACATTTTGGAAGAAAAATTGAAATATGTTATTTGTGCTTGCAATTACTAGAGATGCTGCTCTGCATAAAAGAGTAGTAATATCCAGTATTTCCCAAAGTAGTGAGAGCATTCAGGATTTTTTTTTTTTTTTTCTCCTGTTTCAGGATAAAGGGCTGTAATTATATGCAGGGGATGCTTACAATTTGGTTTAGCAGGGGATGCTTACAATTTGGTTTAGCAGCAGTCTCATCCTGTTTGGTACAGTTATGGAGCAGGCTCATTCACTGACAGACCCCTCTGGCACCCTGTGATTTCTCCTCTGGTCCCTGAGGTGAGTACAGGAGGCTGCACGGGGCTACAGGAGGAGCTGGACTACCCAAGGCTTACCTGGCTTACCTGGCATTTGCAGTTTATGCCTTTATCTCTCCACCATCTGTCACAAATACCACTCCCCTGACTTGCTTTTCCTGGCTGCTACTCAGGGGAGGATTAGAAAGAAGCCCACACAGCTCCCAGTGACCTCCTAAAGTGAGCCCACTAGAAGTGAGCAGAAGCAGAGCTAAATCCAGTAACTTGTATCGAAGTATACTTTGGACTTAGGCTTTCTTCTTTATTAAAAGCAAACAGTATTTAACTGTGTAAGCAGAATGAAGCTTTTCTGCTGTGCTTGCAGGTTGCTTCTTCAGGGATCCCAGCAGACAGATGTATGGTGTTGAAATGCATCCTGGCACTTTGCTGGAGCACACCATGGCCCGCAAGCCTGACTCATCGCCTACTAAAAGAAGTTGTATTTTTGCTCTATGTCAACTACTATATGTGATAGGTTTTTTTCTTCCCTCCACAGATTTCTCCACTCTAATTCTCTTAGATGTGTGATTATCTTTCAGCTGACTCAGAATCCAAACAAAATTGAAATGGTCATTATTTTAAGACATTCAGTGCTGATACGCTGCTACTCCACTTATTCCCTACATATTTACACTGAACTCCTGGTACGTTTTCTAAGCTCTTTCCTTCTTTATTCCTTTCTTCACCTGTCATTCTACAGCATCAATGACTTTTGTCTGGTAGCCACTTTTCTCTGATGCTGTAAGTCTGCCTCAGACTAAAAGTGGTAAAGAACTGAATGCTCAGATTAGGCTCTTAAATCAGAGTTAATTAAAAAAAAACAACCAAACAAATACAAACCCACAACCTAAGGAAGAAATTAAAAAGCAGGGTGCTTAGTAGAAGAGAAAACATCACTTAGAGGCAGCTGTAGAAACTGGAATTTAAAATCAGCTACAATATCCATGGAAGAGTGTGACAATCAGTCAAGTAGCTGATTTAAAATAAAAAGAAAAAAAATGTAAGATCTCAGAAATCCCCCTTTATCTTTCCCTTGTTTTGCTATATCTGATAACTCCTGTTGAGAAGGGTGATTTTTTTTTTTTTTTAATACTGATTGTTGCTTCTTCTTATTCTAATCTGCTTAGAACTTAATTAAGCAGTTTTGAGAAAATGTCTTTGAGAAAATGTCTCTGCACTGATTGTCTGCTTCAGATACCTTTATCACAGTAAGATGACAAGAGCATGGGGCTGCTTTCCTTCTCCTTTCACTTCTCCATGTTCTTGGCCTTGAAAAGGGCCCTGCTACCTCCGCTTGAACCTGGTGCAATTTTACTTGTCAGCTTAACTGCCTGCATTGGACATTTCTGCAATGTAAGAATACCCTGACCCTTCCTCTTAGCATGGTCCATTCCTTTGTGGAGAATAGCACCAGCCAGTTTCATCACAGCCAACCTGCTGTACTCTTACAAGTGAAATAAAACCAGCACCTGGGCTCAAGTCATGATTCCCTTAAACTGAGATTACTATTCTTAACAGTTAGTGCTTGGCATTAAATTATTTCACATTGACTTGAGCTGTGTGTCTTATTGTCTAAATTTTATCAGTTATACAGATACAATATATTGCAAATGCTACTGACTCCTATGGTACAGTAAAGTGCATGTAAATAACAACACTCTTGAGCCCTTATTAAATTAATAATTTACTAAGGCTGTATAGGAGGGAAGAGGAGGAAAGAAACGTGAGAATTAAACTGTGTTACTGTGGCACTAGGGAGATTTGAAGTGACAGGTATCACATGCGGCTGTTGCTGTTGCAATGTATGGATACTGTGTTACCTGAATGTACTAGAGGAAAACAACAGATTGCAGGTATGTACTCTTGCAGGTTTTGAAAATATTACTCTTCTGGATCCTTCTTACATGATTTGGGGGGCATGACTTCTGGTTGCAGCCATAGAGTCTCGGTGTTCTAGAAGACATTGCTTGTGCTTGTGACAACCTCCTGTTGCTGTGATTATTATCTGAGAAATTCTACCCTCTGCCAAAGCTGATGCTCTTTTGCGACTTGTCACAAAATAACATTAAGCATTGAAATTATGATTGTTGATTTAGATTGTTCTGGGGTTTTTATGTGTATAAATGCATATGCATTATCCTTTAATGAGTCAGGTTATTTAAATTTCAGATCAGATCAGGGATGTAGTGAGTGTGATGGTTCTATATTCCTCTACCATCTGTCACCAAGGAGCTCCTTAAAGCTGCAGCCTTGGTTAGAAGAACATCTTGGTCCTATAATCTCTCTGTCACTGTTTCTAAGCAAAGATTAGAGACAGGCTTCTCATCTACTGAGAATAATTTTTTGAACGAAACTTCCATAGTGACAGTTGAAGGCACTACAGCTATGTGGAATATTCAAAGACTGTTGTGTTGGTGTTACAAACGTGATGTTACCTCAGTGGTAACAGGAAAGTTTCCTGCAGGAGCTCATATCACAAGGTAATACTTTAATGCAAATCCCTGGTGCTGAAGCAAGGCAGGTGACCCATCTTAAGCTGCGCTCCCATGGAGCAGGGGACAGATACCTTACTGCTTTTCTTCCTTCCAATCATAGAAGTGAAACTGTACTGGCCAAACCAGAGACTCTGTAAAGATGGTCTGAGATACTTCAGCCTTAATGCAGAAATTCTCTGCAGAATTTGAGTGACAGCCTGGAAACAGTGAGGGATTGTTTTCTGAGTGGTTTTCCCTGGGGAGGTTTTGTCCTGAATATATGTTTCTTTATCAAAACTGTTTGGTTTTCATTCAGGCTGTCCATAGTCTCAGGAGACAGCAAGCATTAGTTAATCAGTTAGGAGAAAGAGCAGGGAACAGCTGAAGACTTAAAATCAAAGAATGTCCTTAGCAGGCCCTGAAAGCACCAGCAGCAGCAAGGCTGGGCACTGAAAGCAAACAGACAGAAAAGAGAAGAAATCAGTCTGCAGTTAGTTCTTCTCCACCCCCAAAGTATAGCAGACTTTTTTTTTGTTTGTTTGTTGTTTGGTTGGTTGGTGTTTTTTGTTGGCTTGTTTTTTTTTGGGTTTTGTTTTTTTTTTTTTCCCAATGAAAACAACTATGGTATTTCGGCTCTCCTACATGCCCATTTTCTCTGGTTAAGTAGTACTCCTTTTGCTCAGCAAGAAGGACAAAGTCATAGCTGACAAGGCATAGGGCTCAGGAGACAAAATCTCGTATGTCCTGCAATGATCGTTAACATTTTCCACTCTCCCATTTTCTGTCATGTGTTTAGTAAACGCTCCAAGAAAATCTCGTATGAGTGACCCGGATGTTTGTTAGGGCCTTCATAAAGAAAACCACACCAAACAAAAAAAACAGTAATAGTATGTCTATAGTTTTATTTGATTCATCCAGCTTTAACATGGCTTGAAATAACTCAGAGTGAGGAAAGGAAGAATGCTCCAGTATATTTTCCCTTTTTAAAGTAAAATACAGTAATAATAAATAATTATCTTCATAATTTATCTACAAAAGCTATTGTATTCTTTTTAGTTTGTCCTTCAGTAGACGTTCCACTGTTGCTTTAGTGACACTGGCTGATGAGTAAATACATCTCTTATCAGTTCATTACATAGTTTAAATGGATGTTAGTATAATCTTCAAATGGCATTGAGATGTCAGTGGGGATAAATGCTACCCATCTACTGGTACCTAGAGACTACTCTATATGTAAAAGTTGCATGCACAAATTAAATGTAGGATTTTTGCTAAGAAGGAGACTTTTCCTATTGCTTTGGGATATTCACGTAAGTGCTTCACTGATATGTGAAATTAGAATCATAAAGAAAGTCATAATCTTCCTCTCACATGCAAATTTATGACCTGGACAAAATGGATGCTGCTTCCTATTCTCTAAACTCAATAATGTTAGAATAATTTGCTTTTACATTTCTAATTGGTTTCATGCTGAAATTCTGTCCTTGTCATATGAGTGTTGCTAACACTTTCCTATTAAACTTGTCCTGAATTGTTAGGAGAAAGTACTTTCATACATTTTTGAGTTTTTGGGTTCTTTCATTCTTTGGAGGAATTTGTTCTCTTGAAAATTAAATTCTAGAGTAACATTGACTTCCCAGCAAAAAGGTGTTAACATGTTTTCTGCTGGACAAGTAGGACTTTAATGCTATAATTTAATATATATTGCTAACCACACTAATCACATTTGTGATTTCAGTGTCACATTATTGAAAAATAATAACATTTAAAATTACAATTTTTCAGTTCTCTTTTCAATTTCAAAACACAATCTCTAGCACATGGATCTTTTTCATTAGTACATTGGACTTCTTGAAATTACTAGGTGAAAAATATGTGGTAGGTTATAGATTTGCTCAGTGAATGTGACCTAAAGTATTAAGATCAGATTCTCTTTTTTTTAGAGTCAAACTGTGTATAAACACTGACAAAATTAAATCACTGAAAAAAGGGAATTATTAGAGTACTCTAAACCCAAGACTTTTCTATTTCAAAGTACTACTTACCAGTGAGAAACAAAAAAATCATTCCATTATAGTTAACATAATTCTCCTGTTACTAAAGTTCTGTTGGTTCTCCTTTTCATGAGATTAGAATGTATTGTAAACAATTGTTTATAGCTATTTCTAAAATCTTTGTTCTGTTGTAGTGCTCCAACATGACACACAACTCCTGCTGTGTTTTGGACAGGACTTTGAACAGCCTGGCTTAACGGAGAGGCACAGCTAAAGGACATGTGAATTCCTTGCAAAGATGATTACAGAATTGTAAAAAATATGATAAAAATATACAACAGCATGTGAAAGAAACTAGAATTAGTTAAAAAGATTGGGGGGGGGAGGGGGGAAGCACAATATGTGTATGCCCAGTGCACAGTTCATAGAAGGCAGAGGAAGAAGGGAGATTATTGAAAATTTACCTGTAGATTTGAGGTGAATATTGTCTGCCAGTTCCCCTAGGCACTGTAAAATTGCAGATTTTAAGTGTCTCATAAAAGTGTCATTGCTCCCAGTTCTACCCGCTGTGGCAGACATCTGCACTTTGGGAATTTGCCTTCCTAATACAAAGGCAGCCAACAGCCCCATAAAGAGTCAGGTCACTTACCCTGCTGCAGTCCAAATATATT
This sequence comes from Pezoporus wallicus, assembly GCF_028554395.1. NCBI lineage: Eukaryota > Metazoa > Chordata > Aves > Psittaciformes > Psittacidae > Pezoporus > Pezoporus wallicus. The sequence goes on along the minus strand of NW_026637066.1, from coordinate 2,160,542 downwards.
TAGGCCAATGTTACACAGGGGTTGTTTTTATAGTTTAAAGAACTTTAAAGAAGCAATATGGATGCTCACACAAATGACTATGGAGGTATATACCAAGATTGTCCAGGTCTGCTCTAGATCCCTTGTCAAAGCAATCTCCACTGCACAAAGGGCAACATGATAACTTTCTATGGCATAAAGCAATGCCTTTCTCCCTGCCTGCAGCACTGACATGCTGTCTTTGCCCAGTGACAGCAAAATTTCTGCAGAGAGAAATTATCTGCGTCTCAAGAATGCAGACACTGTGTCATGTATGACACAAAACAAAGTCACATACATTTTTAAAAATCTTCCGCACCCTTGGAGGAAGGTGCACTATCACTTTTTTAAAGGACAGAGAGATGGAGGTACTGGAAGAATGAATTCAGTCCTCCTGGGAGAAATGATTTTGCAGCCATGGCAGTTTCTTGTTTGTTCAGCCAGATCTCCCTTCAGCAACTGCCTCACGTAGTGTTCTCATTCCTGTTTAATTCTCTTAATTTTTTGAACTGATACAGCTGTAGGAAAAAGCTGTAGCTTCTATTCCTCCTGTGTACCATCAACAGAACTCTTTATTGAGCTCACTTCCTGCTTAAGGCAGGCATAGGAGCTGCATTACTGTCCTTAAGGGTCTATTTGGGTGGCAGATTATCTTGCACAGACCTATGATAATCAACAAGGGCAAAGCCCAGCTTTATGTTCAGATTCTAGCTTGAGTTTGCAGGATTGTTAGGAGTAGAGACAAAAACTTACTTTATTCATAAATTGGACAAAACACTTAGGGATGTACATAGAAGACCACAGTGGTAAACTAATCCTCATTTTTCAGAGCAGGTTCATGATAATCAGATAAACATTTCATGATAACCAGGTACATGCTTATTTCTACCCCAAATATTAAGAATCATAGAATCATACAATGGTTAGAGTTGGAAGGGACCTTAAAGATTGTCTAGTTCCAACCCCCTGCCACAGACAGGGACACCTTCCACTAGACCAGGCTGGTAAAGGACCAGTTCAGCCTGGCCTTGAACACTGCCAGCGATGGGGCATCCACAGCTTCTCTGAGCAAGCTGTGCCGTGTCCCCACCAAGCCCACAGTAAAGAACTTCTTCCTAATGTCCAATGTAGATCTACCTTCTTTCAGCTTAAGGATGTTTCACCTTGTTCTGTCACTGCAAGCCCTTGTGAAAAGTTACTCTCCAGATTTCTTATAGACAAGAAACAGAGTGACAGATAAAAAAGTTACAAGAAAGCTAAATGGAAACAATTTGTCTGAAGTCAGATGGAGAATGGATCAAAAACCCCTGCAGCTGACTGCCTCTTGACAGCCAGCTCACGGGGTGAAGCTCACTAAGTTTCTAGCAACTGGATGTTTGAGAAGCACAGTTTAATGGCCCTGCCACTATATAGATACCCATCTTGCCAAGCACAGTTGTCTGCAGCAGAGCTAATAATTCTAAGCTCTCATTAAAGTTATTAGGGACAAATACATTCAGGTCACAGTTCATCTCATCCTAAAAGAGATGTCTAAATTAGATAACTCATGCCCTAAAATTTCCAGTGTATACATTACTACAAAAAGGAGCTCTGTGTGAGATGTTCAGCTGTAGATGATGATCTAGATGTCTAAAGTCACGAGAAACAAAGTGGCTCAATTTCATTTAGAAAAGAACAGACTGGTGTATTTCACTTCTCTGTAAATATTTTATCTTGCATTTGCAAAATTAACTCAATTTCTTTTATTGTTTTTGTTGTTTTTTTTGTTTTGTTTTGTTTTTTGGAGTTTTTGGTTTTGGTTTGTTGCTTTTTTTCCCATTTCCTATTATATGGAGTAATATTAAGGAGGCTTGAATAAGAGCATAATGTTCAGATTTTGTTGAAGCAATGTTATTTCTCAGAAATTGTGGAATAAGTTTTATTTCAGACAAGTTTAGATTAAAACAGTCTCAAAAATGTGTAATTTTCTCTGAAATAGGAGTTCTGAGTCTTGAGCAGCTCTATAGCTCTATTCAATTCTGATTGTAACAAATTTGTTCTTAAGTAATCATGCATATAGGCTTGCTAGGAAGTGTCCTCTTTTGGAAATTTAATGTAGACAGGCTTTTTATTATTTATCCAGTGTCATTGATTGTAAATTCCAGACTGATAGCAGCTGGACATGGTCAGATGAAATGTATTACATGTGTAGTAACACTAGCTTGTTCAGCTTGTATGCATCTTTACAAACATGCACCTTCAACAGAAATGTCATGACACTTTTCATTTGGTGAAAAAAAAGAGGGTGAAAAACAGGCAACGACTGTGCAGTTGGGAAATGAATGGAAAAGGAAGTAACAGACAAGGCTGGTGGAAAGCAGAACATTTTCATATCAGAAGGTGAGAATTTCATCCTCAAATTCAGGTAAGTTTTGAGCTAGAGATTTTATATGTAAGCTAAGTAAATTTTTTCTTAAGGAGCTCTTTAATCAGTGGTTCATCTTATGACTATGTTCACATTGTATGTCATCACTGTGGTTGTACATGGGTTTAAAACCCTGACACTTGGACACAGACCATGCTGCTCCCCAGCAACAGCCTTTTGCCAGCCTGCAGCACAGCCTTGTCTCTTGCTCTGTGCACAGAAGCCCTGAGGCTCCTCTCCATGTGTCCTTCTTTGCAGTTATTTTGTTTCCTTTCTTTTTCCTGTGATGTTCTTTCTGTATGGTTTTTTCTCCTCCCTCTTTCCATCTTCAGGTAAAATTTAGTTCTTGGTGCCAGTAACTGTTTATTTTGCCATACTGCAAGTTCTTCAATATCTAATTAAAAATAAGCAAATAAGACCTAGAAAGAATTTTTAATTGGGTGATAACAGTTCCTTGAAAATCAGTGGTAAGGTGACTGCCCATACTTATGCAGGGGATAATGAGATTCAGCACTTAGGGGCATCTCTGTTTCCTTCTTTCCCCACATCCCCTCCATGGTGGGGCACTGTTTGCTGAAGTCTGTCAGCCATTTGCTCTTTCATTATACAGTTGAGGACCAGTGGCTATTGCATGCCTTTTATAACTATACTGTCATTTCGCAGTACATCTCTGCAGTGACAAAGCTGGCTTTGAGGATGTTCCTTTTTTTGCCCAAGTCCTTTCCCTCTATTCGATCCTACCTTCTTTCCCCTCTGGCTTTTCTTTACTTGTGTTGTTACAGGTACTTGTGGGACTGCAAAGCATATTTTATTAGTGAACTGGAGTGACTGAAAAAAAAAATCCTCATTTGTATCAGCAGAATGTAGACAGGACAACAAACAATGGTGCCAGGGAAAAAGCAGAGGACAGAAAAGGGAAACTGGCCTGACCATCAAAGGAGGGTTGTCTTATAAGTGTATTCTGTACCACCTGAGATGACTCTATGATAATCACAGATTTACTGTAAATATTACGCTCTGCAATGGAGTTGTATGTGGAAGCGATTCTAGCTTGGTTTTGCCAGTAATCAGCTTGCCGCCTTCTGAGGTTGAATGGGGTCTCCTCTTGTGAATATGTGCAGTCCTGCTGAAGGTGGGTGGGGAAAGGTTAAGCCTGTGCTTCCCTCCTATGCACCAGCTGCTCCTGGAGACAAGACACTTGTTTATACCGTAGATATTTACAAACCCTTTCTGAGCTTCTCCTCAGATAAAGGTTGTTCTTGTTGTTCACGTGCCAGGCTGTAGCTTTCAAAGAGATCTAAATGATGTGGGCACCCAGATTATCCAAAATTAAAAGCACATGTCCAAATTGAGATGGTTTTGAAGAGCCCCAGCTGGAGTCTGCTTAGTGGTAGAAAGGGAACAGACCGATAAAGCAACCTTGCCACAACACTGAAACACGACTCAGTGCTATAATTCAGCTTACAGACTCCATTACATTTAACAACATTTATTCATAACTTGTCCTAAAATCTTCTTTTTTTCTTTTTCTTTTTTTTTTTTTTTTACCCCCAGTTTTTCTTTCTTCCACTTTTTTTTTTATCAGGGACAGATTTGTTTCAGATCTAGTGGGGAGAACACTTCTTTCAAGGACATTCTGGAGGAGTTGTTTCTACAAGGCTGATAAAAAATCGCAAAACTGAATTTAAAAAAAGAAAAGACAAATTATGTACTGAAATATGGAAAATAATAATGGCAAACTCTTCACAACAACAAACCAAACAGCAACACTGGGGACTAACTCATTCTGAATCACAGTAGTTGAGAAGCAGCAGTCTTTGCCATGAGTAGAAAAAGTCGATATACATGTTTTAAGACGTAAATTTATATGTCTGTCTGGTATGCCCCCAGTGCACAATGCTGTGCTTTAGGAAGACAGATGAACTAGACCTAAATGGACTAGTCTTACTACCAGAAGTGGGGTAGCTAACGGGGTCCCTGGAGATCCATGCAGGTGCATTTTTTCTGATTTTCACTTTTCAATCATCTGCATTGCAGATGTGTTTTATGAATCATAGAACAAAATGTTCTACCTCCTCATTCCAGCTTCTGTTGACAGAAACTTCACAAATATTCTGTGACCTGTGCTCACGCCATTTCTTAACAAATGTCTGACACTTTACTCCAGAGAACAACTTTGTGTTGCAAAACCAGACCCTTGAAGATGAGGGTGTTTTCGTTTTGTTTTCTTTTCTTTCCAAAAAAGTAATGTCAATTTTTATGTTAGGTTAATATTACATTATACTTTACATGGCAATGAAAGCCATTGGGTATGCAAATGTACCAACATAATTTAGATCTTCTCATCCTCTAGTCCAATTCTTTGCTGTTTTTTTTTTTGTTTGTGTTTGTGTTTTTGTTTTTGTTTGTTTTGTTTTTTTGTGTGTGTGTTTTTTTTTAAGACTACAATTTTAAAAGGATCTGAGTAACTCCTTCAGAAAAATATTAAACAGCATATTCTTCAACTTAAAATTTTCTATTAGGCTGCACATTTGTGTAGGAGGCTGTAGTTTTCATATGTGTGCACTTGATTTAATTAGTTGTCTTGATATATCGCTTGTTTCTGCTCTGAATGTCAGGTCAGAGAGTCAGCTGATCTAATCCAATAGTCTCCTATTCCATCTAAATACTTAAATTTGCTTCTGTTGTGTTTTAAACCCAACAGTAAGCCTTTTAAGATATGTTTACTTCATTTCTTTTTGCTTATGATTTCCTGAGACCCTCTGAAAACTTTTGTTGTAACCATAGTCTTGCATTTTCCATGGTGCTCATAAATAATGGGCGAATAATCCATATACAAATTTAAAGTACAGAGAGAGACCTGTAAAAAACAATTGTATTTTGTTACATACGTTGCAGGACTTTTCTTAAGTCAAATTCTTAAAATTTGACTCCCTTTGAACCTACCTTCCCATAGGTGTTTGTGTATGCATTCCTGTGGTATCCACCAGAACTCCATCTACAGCATGCTTTACCGTAATATGGAAATACTGAACACAGCATTATTATATCATGGAACATGCACAGACTTTACATGAATCAAAGCAAGTCAGGGATCTGTTGGATGTACTCCACCTGCTCTATACAGCAGACTGAAAAACATTTTTTCTTGCATGGACTGAGGCCGGCACTTGCGTGAGCTATACCCACCCTGCTCTGCTGGGGTGTGCTGGCATGCACATTCAGGTTCTGGTTTTGTAATGAAAGGAACATCTCATGGGTTGAGCTTGTCTCTAAGACAAGCGTCTCTAAGACACCTTACCTAAAGACTAAAGAAAAGACCTTTCTCAATTCTTATTTCCCCTTTGTTGCAACAGTAGCCTATTTTGTTTTACTTGGGTACTTAAGAAGCTTGTTTGAGGCTGCCTGTGATTGGGGCAGAGACTAGTAAATTTTAGAGCTATTCTGTGGGTGAATTTTTATGAAGTTACTGTGTTAAGCAGAAACAATATGATAGAACCATCTAGAGAATATGGTGTGACACACTTGTACATCTACAATGCTCTTCTTCATTAGCTAAACTGTTAACACTTCTCTCTCTTAACAAAAGAATTATAGTCTAGAAACAGCGTGAAGCAAACTCATATGGAGCTTTAAAAATAATTTCTGAAATAAATCAATGCTCTTTCAGTGACTTTGCTGTTATTCAAGTCCCATTTAGAAAGGTAATACTCATAATTGTTACCTGTGCCGTAGGACCTTCTATCAGGGGATTTCTTTCAACTTTGAACATTCTCTTCTTGAACTAATGTTATGTTTTATTGTCAGTGCCTGTCTATCAGCACCTAATGGTAGTTTGGGACAAGGCATTTCTTGATGATTATGTACAAAAATTATAATTGTGCATTCTCACCATTTAAAATTCTGCATCATTACAGATCAGCAAGCTCAAAAATATTGATATGACATTCTGCAAGGCTGCAGAGCTGAGAGTGATTTACAAGCTTAATAGCAATATTAAGCAAGATGGATATTTTCCTGTAATCAGTAAGAAAATTACATCCTTTCATGTCTGCTGCATTCGATGTTTACAATATTTACATTTACAATATTTACATTAATGTTTATTATATGCTTCTGATTCACAGGAAGATCATGAAGATGAATACTTTATACAGTCAGGCATTGCTAATGTATTTTGGCTATGGCAAGCTTTTGGTTTTCTTAGGTGTATTTGAGTTTTTTTGTAGGGCCTGCAGCCAACAGTGGTACTAGTCACTAGTTTTTAAAGCTCACACATTTGCAGAATGGAATTTTCTCACTCCTCTTTGTATATATGTAAATACCTATAAGACACGACAGTACCGATTTATTCCTTTAGTCAGATTGTTTGTCCTAATAATTAAGACCTGAAGGTTATTTTTAATTAAACACTCAATTAGGATGTCCTGGAAGCAACACAAGGACTTTCTAAGTTGAACTAAGCAGTATTATTTTGTGTGTGAGACCTCCCTGCATATATACATATGCTGCCACAGATAGTGTGTTTTCAATACATTTTCCAGAAGATGGATCACCAGGATTATTCAACGACATCAACCTGGTTGTCACTGCACAATGACACATGGTGTTCTCCAGGGTCCGCTTTGGCTTCCACTGGTGTGTAAACCTCCAGTTGGCATGGCAGAGACTTCCCCTAATTGCTTACAGGTGCTGCGCAAAGCCATCCTCACTGGGGCCTCTAAAAACTGAGCTATTCACAGCCGACACATTCTTCCTGGGCCTGTGGCTGAATTTTACTGTTTTCTCTTTTTTCTGTGTGTGTGTATTTTTATCACACTTGTAGCCCATATTTGCGTGTATTTTTTTCCTAGATAGAAGCTCAAAGAAGGCAGCTACTTTGAGATGGAGACTGATTACAAATGCTATTTCTGTCACATGCAAGAGTACAAAGCAGAGTAGCTCCTCTCTAAGCTTATATCCTACAGATTGCCAGTGCAGCAAATTTCTCTGTTTATCTGGATTATGACAAATTAGATTTCATGCAAATGTTGAAATTTTCCTGGGGAGCACAAATAATTACACCACTTGCTATGCAGAACCTTTAAACTTCTTGTTTGCTACCTGAGGAAACTTAATATTTTAGTGGAACTCTTCTTGTTTATTTCTTTGACTGTCAATAACTAAATTCTCATTTTGGAATGACTGAATGATAAAGTGGCAGTTGAAATTCTTTCTAGATAAATGTGATGTAATACATTTAAGGAAAACAATTTTACATGAAAAATAACAGGGGCTGAGTGAGTATTAATATTGAGGAATAATCTGGAATTACACAGGTTCTGTAGGAACCCACATGTTATTCAGTAAGAGTCCTGTAGGTGTCTTACCCAATAAGACCTAGCTCCCCTGCATTTCAAAATTACATTATAAATGAGAAGGAAAAAAAGAAAATGAAACAGAAACTATAATTTTACTAGTGTATAAATGCATGGTATGTCTGAATCTTGCACAGTGTACAATTCTGATCTTGCCAACTTAGAAAGGTGTCATAAAATAGGGAAAAATTTAGAGAAGAACAATAAGGATGAGCAAGTTAAGGAGTGGTACACATGTGTGGCAAGCAGACAAGGGCAATTTTGGAATAAGGAGAAACAGAGATCTACAGACTCATCAGTAACCAGGAGAAGGTAGTTAGGCAATAACTGGAAATTGTTTTCTGGCCTATAGTTTGAACTAAAGCCTCAGGAGTAATACTTAAAGACATAGAGTTTGCTTAGATTTTTTTGTTTAAATGCACCAATAAACCTAAGCTATGTTCAAACCCACATAATTTTGAAATTTTGGTAAATTTTAATTTTAGTGCAGACTTTTTATACTGCTGCTGCTATCTTCACAGACAGCAAATTCTTTATTTTTGGGTAATCAAAAAAAAAATTACTTTCAGTTTCTTAACCTTATTTGTGAGCAATTGTCCTGAGTTCAGCAGTAGTAGTCATTTTTCTTCTTCTTAGTAGCTGGTGCAGTGCTGTGATTTTACTTTCAGCCTGGGAACAGTGCTGATAACACCGATATTTTTAGTTGCTGCTTAGTAATGTTTAGTCTGACCAAGGACTTTCTGAGTCTCATGCTCTGCCAGGAAGGAGAGGAAGCCAGGAGGAAGCAGAGACAGAACACCTGACCCAAGCTAGCCAAAGAGGTATTCCATACCACAGCACGTCATGCCCACTATATAAACTGGGGTCAGTTACCCAGAAGGGCTAGTTCACTGCTTGGCCTGGCTGGGTATCAGTCGGCAGGTGATGAGTAGTTTTATTCTCTTCCCTTGTCATCATTATTATTATTATTGGTGGTGGCAGTAGTGGTTTGTGTTACACCTTAGGAAGTGAGAGAGTGGCTATGTGGTTATGATTTACAGCTGGGCTTAAACCATGGCAGCAATATATTGACCTTTCAATTAATAACTTTTTTTCCATACAGTTTGATAGCGCTTGGATTTCTCCGTGGGTCCTTTCAGACTGTAATATGACGAGCTTCAGCTATGAAACTATCGCTGAACACTGGACTAGATATTGAACACTCCTTTTTCCACATTGTTCTGGGTGATAATCAGCATGATCTGATACCTTCAATTATGTCTTTGATATACTAAGTACTGTGAATAAGGGGAAAGGGCGAGAGCTAAAGAGAACTTATTCTTCATTTACCTGCTATAATGAATGAAAGAGTATGTGAGTGTTGCTAAATGATAGGTTTAGGGTTGATCAAAGAAGGACCATCGAAAGTATTAGCAACAGCAGTTTTAATATGATTTATTAAGGAGTGACTTAACAGAATTCAGTGGCAAGCTTCTCTTTATTTCTTATTATGTGGATGAAGCTGAGGTAAAACTGAGGTAAAATCAAGCTGAAGATGACTGATATAGAGACCACAAAAAACAAGGCAGACCCTCCCAATGAGTTATGAGATTCAGAATAGACCACTTTCTTTCTAAATTCCTGAAGAAGCTTAGGTGCAGCTGGAGCTAGTCTCAGTCTCAGACTTGGTCAATGGTATACATTTAAAGGGCTTCAAGTGTTATTTCACAGCAGTTTGCACTTTTAACATGGATTTTATAAAGTGGGTCAATAGAATTTACTGCAATTGCTGTAACAATCTATGCACATGCACACATATGTTAAGACATATATAAGTTTATTTTGAATCAGTGAAATATCCATGTCTAATGTAATGGCATTTCTCAACGGCTGAGGGTCAGGTCTCAAGGAAAAGAGGACTTCAGACCAGACTCAATCTGTCAGTGACAGTCCTTTGATCACTGTAAACTTGAGATTTTGAGATCTGCAAAGGGCATCCCTCTCAAAAGGACCTGCTGGTTGCTACCTGCTGTGGCCCAGTAGAACTCAAAGGCCCTCATTTCAGACCTGTGAGTGCAGTCCAGGCCTGGTGGGGTAATAACAGGTCCATTGCATCTTACACTTCTGCAGCCATAGTGTGCAGACTTTCTCTTAACGGATTCTTGCATATTTTACATAGCCTATATTTGGGTGGGTTTGAGTGCCTTCCTGATAGGCTTGTGTTTTTACCCTTTCTTGATGTAGTTCTGCCTCAATGTAGTCAGTAAGACAGACAGCAAGACAGACTGGATGATACAGAGCCAGGCTCTGGCTACATATGGCTAATTTCCTGTACTCAGGAGTCATCCCTCCTTCTATGTCTTAGTGTAATTCCCATGCCAGCCACTTGTCAGAACCCAGTATACTCTAAGTATGGAGATTTTCCCTAAAAATGCTGGCTAGCAAATGATTAGAATTCTCCATGGCCCCAGAATTTCTCAATTTGGATATTGGCAGCAGCGCAGAGCTGATCTCTAGGAAGTTGATTTCTTCCATATGCAGCAGAACTAAAAATAACAAACCTTTCTTTGTGTAGATTTTGTATGAAGCAAGCAGGCTTTTTTATATATATATATATATATATATATATATATATATAACTTTTGTTTAATAACCTGCTATATTAGGTAAAAAGGTTGAGTGAAGTCATCAACAGTAAACGCTTTTGTTCAAATACTCATTTTTGTGTAAAACCCATAGAAGTTTACCTCTATTATAAGAAAAAGGGGAAGGTTCCAGAACGAAACAGCAAGTATTATTTTATTCAATTCTGGGGGGAAACATTGACTGTTTTTTGCATAATACGTCCTCATTCTAACATTAACAATCACAGATATGTGGATAAGGAGAGAAACAGTTCTCTGCAACGTGTGAGTGTTAGAAGTGGCTGCTATTTCAAAGACATTCTCGCTGTGTATTGCTAACCATGGATTCTAAAAATAACCTTTAATCTCTATCTCTGATTTTCCTATAGACTACTAAGCAGCCGACATGCTGTCAAAGCTTCAAAACCTGCAGATAGTCTTCTGGATCTCTGGCGTGCCAGTAAAGAAGAAAACAAATCTCAGAATACTGAGCTCACACTTTCATCAAATACTTGTGGTAACGCTCAGATAAACAATCTCTTCTAATAACTCATCATCTTTCATCTTCAGACTACTCTGGAGCTCATTATATACAAATTCAATTGAACTGCATTGCCAAGAAATAAATTCTTGTGCATTTTTTTAATGTGAACTCCCAGTTGCCTTGCTGCAAGTGCCATCAGCATGTCTAGTCCTGAAAAAAGAAATAAAAATTATGCATCTATCAGATCAAGTGATATTATCCTTTGTAACTTTGACTGGGTTTACTGCTGATGTTTTATAAATTCTGCAGGATGCCAGGAGCTTTTCTGGGGGGGAAAGGAAGTGTGGGCATTTTGGGAGCTTCAGTTAGTTGTTTTTGCAAATGTTTTTCAATGAGCTGTTTCTAGTAGCTTCACTCTCATGTGTTTTTAACACTGTTTGTACAGTTACAGATGATAAAACAGAAGAAAGATTAAGGAAAATAACAGAAAGCTTGATTTCATAAGCTTTGACCGATGCATGATATTTGTGACATTTAGGTGTTAAAAACACATGCAATTTTTGTAGCAAATATTTATGACGTCATATAATTCAATGTCACACTTAAAATAGGTTATATACTTACTTGTCATAGAGTTCATGAAATTGCATATGAAATATCCATGGTTTTATTCACTATTTATCTCAGCCTCAGCTGCAGCATTTATTGGTCAACCCCTCATTCTTCAGCTGAAAATGTGACACACAGGCTTTTGATAAATATATATATTAAGTTCCTGATGCGCTCAGTAGTATTGAAAAACAATTTGGATGGCAAGAAATCCATTACAGCATGACAAAGAGAAATGCCTAAATGCCAAAAAATAAATGAGAGAAATATATTGGATGAGAAAAAACTTAGTGTTTCTTGTACCTTGCCAAATTTTAAGGTAAGAATATTCAGAGATAAAATAAGAGTATGAATAGAGCTTTCTTTGTGCAGAAAAATGCAACAATGATCTTTGGGCCATCTGATGAATTTTGTTTGTTTGGAACAAAAATTAAAAATTCAGTCTTTTTAATATGCAGATTTTAATTTACTGTCTCTGCTTTCTAAATATATATGTGCATTTTAGAGATGGAGGAAATACTGAAGTATTGATTATAGACCTCTGGACTTGAACCTTGAAGGCACCTTGTTCCCTGTACTGAAAATACACGGAGTGAAACACCTGATAAGCAGCTGTGAGTGCACTCATCCTCTTATAAACTTGTTCATCTCATTCACTCATTAGTGCTGTCCAAGACTGAACCCCTATAGAAAACACTTAATTTCTAATTACAGGTATGACTGTTGGTTTTCTGTTCTTTAAACTCACTGAAATCTTAATGTATTTATAATTAGTTGGTGGATAAATTCCTGAATGACACAGTCTTCTTATATCAGCTGCCAGGATAGCCCACAACCACCAAATAATAATCGTGTACTTAGAAGAAGATTACATTTAGATAGAAAAAACAGTTTCCCAGAAGTAAAGAAATGCCAGATTTACTATCGTCCATCCAAACCAAACTCACTTTACTAGCCATCTGTTTTGGCTTTTGTGCAAAAGCAAGCAGAGTACAACTGACACAGTGAAGCAAAAGAATTTCAGTTGCCACTGCTTTAAACATAATTTGCAGAGATTTGTGTGATTTTTCTAGGGGAAAAGAGTAAATCAGACATTTTGATGTTAAGCATTTTTAAGAACACCTGCCTTGTAGATCTAGAGCTTGCTGTGACTCCTGAAACATTAATAAGTACCTGCTTAGCACCTGAACTATGGAATGGACATCAGAGCCATGTGAACTTATTTCGCTCTCCCTGCTGCCACACCAGTTAGTGCAGCTATTGCAAAGCCTCAGCTATTGTGAGTGGCTGTTTCGAGTGGCCTCACCTCGTCAAAATCTTCCAAGAAGCACAAGCAACAGAAGGAAAACTCCATTGTCCCTTACCCTTAAATCATCCTGCAGATTTGAGTGAAATTGCATAGAATAGATTTAAAAGACAATTTGCCACCTGACATTTTCTACCCACTGATTTTTAAAGGCTGCAAAAAGCATTGACCTTCAATGCAAGTACTTTGAGAAGTACAATTTCCTGCAGAATCCTGCACAGTGGAAATTACCAGGAAATCAAAAACTTGCTACCAAGTCTACCTTATAATACTTTTGACGAAACTGAGAAAATGGCATCCAAATTTAGAGGATTCAATTGAAATTCTGTAAAATGAGGGCTGGCAGTGTCAGCCTTTGAACCAGATAATATTTTTCAGTTCTTCAAAGTTTAAAAGCATTTTTTAATATTTTGTGGGTTTATTCCTAGCATTATGTTGTATTTGTGGTACAAAGGATTAAATAGCAAACTTAAACCAGAGCCCTTGCTTTTGATTTGCATTTCAGTCTCTACATCCACTCATGTAAAATCTAGGAAATGTCACTTTCCTTTGTTCGATAACATGTGTGGACCCTATTATGGACCAAGACTCCATTGTGCTAGGTGGTATACAAACACAGTTCCCAGAAGTGGCTGCTCTGTAGAGACTTTCTGCTTTTACTGTGTTGTGTTTGTCTCTGAAATAACTGAGTGGCTTCCAGTAGTGCACTGAGCCATCTCTGACTACCATCTGTCATATGTTTGTTCGCTCACTCTCTCCCCAGGGGGAGAAGTGTGTGCACTGGAGTGTTATGTTTCTGAATTTTTATACAGAGATAACTGACACGTGCTGCTATATGTGCTTAGGCTGGAAATGACAAGGTCAAAAAAAATGCCTTGCACATGGAGTGAAATATGGTGATGTTTAGGATGTTTCTTAGTTAATTCTATGTGTGCAGGGGCTTGAGAAAGATCTCCCTGTTGCATTCTGAATTTAATGCAGCTTTTTCCCATCTTCAGTAGCCTCTAGTCAACCTCTGTCTTTAGTAAGGATTTGCCAGGGGCTTCCATCTCTTTCTCCAGATGGTGTCAGAAGCTAAAGACAAGAAAAAGAAAAAGCTAAATTTAAAAGTGTTCATGCTCACAGAAACAAAATCTGTTCTTCCCGGGACTAGGAAAAGTCATGACACAACAAATTCTCCACTCATTCATGTGCAGTCCCTTGTAAGACAAAATTTTGTTCCGTGTGGAAATATATGGGCATTTTGTCATTGTAAGTACATTAGTGATTCCAAAAATTGCAAGCAAATTAAATGTGCGTTTTTGTTATTTGCTGAAACAAAACAGAAAAATTGTTCATCATTATTGTTCACAAATGAGCCCAAAAGGGTGATAATAATTATTGAAAAATTAGTTTTCAAAGTATGATTTATTTTTTTTTCTACATCACTCAGTCTTACATATAAAGACAGTCTGTTACACTATTGCATTAGCCTAGCTGAAATGTCAAGCAGGAGTGTTTCTGACAGGATGAACATCTATGTTTCAAACATGTGTCATGTGGTATATGTGTACTTATGCTTGAAAAGGGAAAGAAACCTACTGCTTAAAGATATTTTCCAAAGGGAATTTCCAAAATACTTCTGAAAAAGTCAGCATAAGATCATTTGTAATCATTCAGACCCCCCAGATGTGTTGTAATCAAATAATCTCTTCCTCATGTTTATTCTAAGTGGATGCGATTCCTATCAGTTCTCTAACCCTTTTCCTTTGTAGTTATCTTTTATTTCTCCACAGCTTTTCTGTAGTAGCTGTATATTTAGCCATCATCTTTCAAAAGTGTCCTATTACAACATTTTTTTCCGTGTAGATTGGTTGTTTATGAATTTAACAGCAGAAGTCGTGATTAACCCACTATTAACAATCTGGGAGTGAAGAGATACTGATTAAAACATTATGATACAAGGGGCAAAGCAGGTCACAAGGAGAAAAGACTTTTAAATTCCATCCTCAATTCTGCTAGAAATTTCCTAGGTAGTTTTAGACATATTACTTAACTTCTTTATCGCTGGATTAACCCATCTGTTCATATAGCACATAACTTTATCAAACAGAGATGCTAAAGCATATAACGTTTTAATTAAAATTCTGTGCATTTCAGGTTTTGTAAATAGAAGTTTTCTCTGAAATCTTTGCTTTGATAGAGCAACCTAATTTGGAAGAATTTTTATGATGCTTTTTTTGCTCATGATATCAGATGGTAGTTTACCTGTCAAAGGTCATACAAACCACCTTGAGTTTACTGTCATCTTAAATTTGTGATTTTCAAAATTTCACATAAAAGCTCTTCTTTTTCAAGAGTGATACTGCAGATCATCTGTTCTTGCAGTTATTGGTGGGGTAAACAACAAATAATATTGAGAACTTTCCCTAGGTCACAGAATATACAGTTTCCTGTAAATTTTATTATGAAGGTGATCCTTAATCCCAATATAATCCCATAAAATTATCTATAGTTTTTTTATTAAACATGTAATTACCTTTGTAGATGGATGAGTTCTGTTATGGAAATGAAGTTATTTGTAATTACATATAGAAGACTGTATTTCATAGAACTGTTTATATATATTATCTTCTCTCTGTCTTCTAATTTAGGTGATTATATCAGAGCAATTGAGCATCCTCTAAATTCTTTTTATTTCTTTTTTATTTGCCTGCTCTGTTTTTTTTTTCTGCAAATATAGTCCTGTCGTGTATGTTGCCACATGCTCTTGTCATAATATTTGCCTCAGGAGTAATGGATTCTGTTCCTTACCCCTGATTCATCTGGATGAATTAGGAAATATTAACCGAGGGTTTAACTAGACAAAGAGATGTCTTTATATCCACTGGTAGAATCAGTGCTTTGCCTGTAATTTCTATTTCAGTGTTTGAAGCTCTTTGCTCTTCTTCTAGCAAGGGCAAAATAGAGCCAAGAATGTCCTCTGCATGCTGTATAGTTTTGCAATAGGAAGTTCCACACTTCTGAAGCTAGCTTTCAAATCTGTAAGCCCCAAGTACAAGCCTGTATACAGTGTATATACATAATAAATATATAATAAAGTGTACAAAGTAGGGGTCTGCACTGAGGCCTCATAATCTGTTCTTTCTTTCTGGGTCATGATCTATCATTTTCTGTGCAAGTGTATTGCACAGATATTGAAGGCTTTAATTTCCTCAGCTGCTGGTTACCAGCCGTCCTCTTTCATGCCAAAACCCCCGTACTAAGGATATTATTTGTTTCTTGGTTATACAGACATTCAGCACAAGAGGGTATTAGTACATGCTGTTGCCTCATCAGTGATTCTTTAGGATGCGATACTTGAAACTTGAATAAGGCATATCTAGAAACCAGCCTTCTCGCTTCCTGGGCAAGAACTTTATTACATGTATTGAATGAGAAATGAGCTATACTTTTAAGCCCAGCTATGTTGTAACTGATGCATATCAATATATGTATTCATATCACTCTTTGAGCACACCTAGGAAGCCAGACCTTCAGCAGGGTATAGACATGAGGAAAGTTAGTGTGGATGTTATTACATTTTGAAGTAGACAAGGTAACAGTATATATAACCTGCATATTCATGGCTTAGAATTGCCCATTTCTCTTCAGTGACTCATAAATCAGTTTTTACATAATTCTATGTATTTATATTTTTATATATACATTTCTAAATTGCTACAGAGAAATTTTCAACTGGTTCTTTAGATGTATCATATCTGGGCTTTGCTAATTCACAACAGAAATGGGACATCTTTATTTGAATGAAAGTTTTATCCAAATCAGGGAATGATGCTGCTAGCTATGTCATTTCTAGCAAAAACCATGGTCCTCTTTTGAAAAGAATAAAGACCTTCCCTAATACAATTACACTTGTGGGAACATTTGTCACAGAATGCAAGCCAATTAGAGATTTCTTTATGATGATATATTACAGTTCATTCTAAATCAGCTACAAATATTACCAAATAGTTTTATTCAAATTGTTATCTGCTAATGTCAGTCTAGGTCTTTCACAGATGAATTTTATCAGAAAAAGATTGCTGAAAGCACTTTTTAAAAATGAGCTACAGAATTAAGGGTTATGGTCCACAGTTCCCAGGGTCCTCCTGTACCCTTAATATCTGCTAGAAGAAAACTATTACTTAATTCGTATGGCACCTTTATCACCTTTTAATCTTCCATTTCAGAAGATGTTTAAATACATCTTCTGCTTTGTCCAGAAGTATGCATTTTGTCCACCATGCCACCAGCTTTTCTGATTGGAAACCACTATACATTTCCATTTTATTTTGAAGCCAACGCAATGTAAAATAAAAATGAGTGCTAACAGACACATGGAATAGGGCCAAGTGTTAAGAGACTCAGCAGAAACTGCCATTACTCCCTCTTCTTCTGATAATTCTAGCCTTCTCCCCCTTCCCATTTCTCAGCTTAACAATACACAGGCATGAGCTTAAACCACTAAGTGGAAGGTGAGTTGGCCTGTCTCCAAATGATGGAAGGGCCAGGTTTGTAGGAAGAATCGGTTTGTAACATTTGCCAAATTTGTCTGAATTGTTGCCAGCACATGTCTGCTGAAAAAGCGAGAAAAGAAGAGAAAATCCAGATAGTAACTAGTCAGTCATCTGAGAATAGTGTTTTCTCTCATATTGTTTATACATTTAAGTCATTGAGTGAAAATAACTGGATGCATTTTTTCAGGCTATCTGAGCCCTTGTATCTTCTGTACTGCTTTGTGCTCCCTACACCTACACAAAGGCTCCATTTGTTGCTGTTCAGTGGGCCAAATTAATAGCGGTCTTGAAGTCTGTACTTCAGGATTCATTTTAGGAGATGTGATTTGTTAGGCTGAGGAGGGAACTGAATTTGCATTTCTTATGTACTGTTTTAAAAAAAAAATCATATAAATGGTACACTCTATCACATTTGTTTAGGAGAGTGAAATATTTACTTATATATCTATCTATCTATTTAATTATTAATTTCAAGAACAGTCCAAAATGTTATGCAGGAATAAATGGGGCATGACAGATGCTTACTTCATGGAATCATAGAATCATAGAATAGTTAGTGTTGGAAAGGGCCTTAAGATCATCTAGTTCCAAGCCCCCTGACATGGGCAAGGACACCTCACACTAAGCCAAGTGTGGACCTTACATAAAACCCAAGGCTTTGTCCAACCTGACCTTGAACACTGCCAGGGATGCAGCATTCACAGCTTCCTTGGGTAACCCATTCCAGTGCCTCACCACCCTCACAGTAAAGAACTTCTTCCTTATATCCAATCTAAACTTCCCCTGCTTAAGTTTTAACCCATTACCCCTTGTCCTATCACTACAGTCCCTCATGAAGAGTCTCTCCCCAGCATCCCTACAGGCCCCCTTCAGATACTGGAAGGCTGCTATGAGGTTTCCATGCAGCCTTCTCTTCTCCAGGCTGAATAGCCCCAACTTTCTCAGCCTGTCTTCATATGGGAGGTGCTCCAGTCCCCTGATCATCCTCATGGCCCTCTGGACTTGTTCCAGCAGTTCCATGTCCTTTTTATGTTGTGGACACCAGAACTGCACACAATACTCCAAGTGAGGTCTCAAGAGAGCAGGGTTGAGGGGCAGGATCACCTCCTTCGACCTGCTGGTCACGCTCCTTTTGATGCAGCCCAGGATACGGTTGGCTTTCTGGGCTGCGAGCGCACACTGCCGGCTCATGTTCATTTTCTCATCAACCAACACCCCCAAGTCTTTCTCTGCAGGGCTGCTCTGAATCTCTTCTCTACCCAGCCTGTAGCTGTGCCTGGCATTGCCCCAACCCAGGTGTAGGACCTTGCACTTGGCATGGTTAAACTTCATGAGGTTGGCATCAGCCCACCTCACAAGCGTGTCAAGGTCCCTCTGGATGGCATTCCTTCCCTCCAGCCTATCAACCAAACCACACAGCTTGGTGTCATCGGCAAACTTGCTGAGGGCTCACTCAATCCCACTGTCCATGTCAGCAACAAAGATGTTGAACAAGACCGGTCCCAGCACCGATCCTTGAGGGACACCACTCGTTACTGCTCTCCAGCTGGACATTGAGCCATTGACTACTACCCTTTGCATGCAGCCATCCAGACAGTTCTTTATCCACCAAGTGGTCCATCCATCAAATTGATGTCTCTCCAATTTAGAGACAAGGATGTTGTGTGGGACAGTGTCAAATGTTTTGCACAAGTCCAGGTAGATGACATCAGCTGCTCCACCCCTGTCCATCAGTTCCATAGCCCTATCATAGAAGGCCACCAGATTGGTCAGGCAGGATTTCCCCTTAGTGAAGCCATGCTGGCTGTCACCAAACACCTTGTTGATTTTCATGTGCCTTAGCATGCCTTCCAGGAGAATCTGCTCCAAGATTTTGCCGGGCACAGAGATGAGACTGACTGGTCTGTAATTCCCCGGGTCATCCATTTTTCCCTTCTTGAAAAAATGGGGGTTATATTTCCCGTTTTCCAGTCATCAGGAACTCCTGACTGCCACAGTTTTCCAGATATGATGGCCAGTGGCTTAGCAACTTCATTCGCCAGCTCCTTCAGGACCCGTGGATGGATCTCATCAGGTCCCATGGACTTGTGCACATTCAGGTTCTTAAGATGGTCTTTAACCAGATCTTCTCCTACAGTGGGCCTAAGGTCTTCATTCTCACAGTCTCTGTGTCTGCCTTCCAAGACTTGTGTGGTGTGGTCAGAGCATTTGCCAGTGAAGACCGAGGCAAAGAAGTCATTAAGAAACTTAGCCTTCTCCACACTCAGGGTAGCCAGTTCTCTTGATAGGTTCTGGAGGTGGTGTACGTTGCCCCTAGTCTGTCTTTTATTCACTATGTACCTATAGAATCCCTTCTTGTTATCCTTAACATCCCTAGCCAAGTTTAATTCTAACTGGGCCTTAGCTGTCCTAACTTGGTCCCTAGCTTTCCAGACAACATCCCTGCAGTTTTCCCAGGCTGCCTGTCCTTGCTTCCACTTTAAATAAGCCTTTTTCTTCCCTCAAAGTTTCCTCAGCAGCTCCTTATCCATCCAAGTAGGTCTCCTGGCCCTGCTGCTGCACTTCCTTCTAGTTGGGATGCAACACTCCTGAGCTTTTAGCAGGTGGTCCTTGAATATCAACCAACAATCTTGGCTCCCCTGCCCTCTAGGGCTATATCCCATGGAACCTTACTAAACAGGTTACTGAAGAGGCCAAAATCTGCTCTCTTGAAGCCCAGGGCAGTGAGCTTGCTGCATGCTCTTCTCACTGTCCTGAGGATCTTGTACTCGACCATCTCATGATTGCTACAACCAAGGCTGCCCTGGAGAGTCACATTTCCAACCAGCCCCTGCAGTTGGTGCGCACGAGGTCAAGAATGTCCATACTCTCCAACCTATCCCTACCATAAAAACAACTCACCCTCCCTCTCTGCCGTGCCTGTCTTTTCTAAAGAGCCTGTAACCTTCCATTCCAACACTCCAGTCACAGGAGCCATCCCACCATGTTTCTGCGATCCTATTATATCATACTTCCGTAGACGTGCATGCATCTCTAATTCCTTTTGTTTGTTCCCCATACTACAAGCATTTGTATAGAAGCATCTGAGCTGTTCTCCAAATGAAGATTGCTCATTAGCTGGAGCAGCTGAAATATCTCTACGTTGCTTCAAGCATTTATTATAGGTACTGGCAACTGACTGGGAGTGCTGGGATGGAATGATGCTCCTCTGTCCCAACACATCTAGTTTAAAGGTTTCTTGACCAGCCTGGCAAATGTCTTACCAAAGGCTCCCCTTCACCAGCCTCCAGTAGACCTGGCCTCCCAGATTGAGTCCCGTGTTTTAAATACCCAAACCCCTGACTATGGCTCCACTGTTCTAACCATTTATTAACCTGACATTTATTTACTTGAGAGGCAAGACCTCTGAGATCCCTCTAAAAGGTCTGATAGGCTGTTTGAAGAAGTTCAGAAGACCACTGTGAACACAGGCTTGCCAGCATCACTTCTCTCATACAAAGGGTCTGCAGTCACTCAGAGGTGATTCTGTACTCCCACGCTAAAAACCCATCTTCTGCATCTCTCCCTGTATCGGAATCCATCCTCTCAAGGATTGTTTCAATGCTCAGAAGATGAAATATCACACTTCCTACCAGATCAGACTGGATACAAAAAGCTAGAGATTGTGCAGGTGGCAGTCAGGGCTAGGGAAGGCAGTTAGAGAGCAGATAATTGCAAATTCTCAAAAGAGATAAGAAAGATCTGGAATAGCATCTCTGCAATTACACTTTTGTCTTCATAGTGACTTGAAACACTGTATTTCGTGTTGCCAACCACTCAAGCTAATTAGAGTTAGTTCTGATTGTTCTTCATAGGATTGGTTAGGCTAATTTTCACCTACGTATAAACAATAAATAATTTACAATTTTACAGAGATATGTCTTTTACTGCTTGAGTAGTTCCTTGACAATTTGCTAAGTGAGAGGTGAGTAATTGGAAGCTGAGAAAATCCTATGGTGGCAGCAGAAATTATATGATTTAAAAGAATCTTAGGAAAAGGCAAGAAAAAAACCCAATAGATTTAATATTCTTCAAACACAGTTGTGAGGAAAAATTATGCTAACTCAGTTGGTCCAAGGGGTTCAGAGTAGATTTCTGGCAGTGTGAGCGGGAAGTGAGTGGAAAGATAGGCTGAGAATGTTGGGGCTGTTCAGCCTGGAGAAGAGAAGGCTGCGTGGAGACCTCATAGCAGCCTTCCAGTATCTGAAGGGGGGCTACAGTGATGCTGGGGATGGACTCTTCATGAGGGACTGTAGTGACAGGACAAGGGGTAATGGGTTCAAACTTAAACGGAGGAAGTTTAGACTGGATATAAGGAAGAAATTCTTTACTGTAAGGGTGGTGAGGCACTGGAATGGGTTGCCCAGGGAAGTTGTGAATGCTCCATCCCTGGCGGTGTTCAAGGCGAGGTTGGATAAAGCCTTGGGTTTTATGTGAGTTCCACACATGGCTTAGTGTGAGGTGTCCCTGCCCATGGCGGGGGGGGGGGGGGGTTGGAACTAGATGATCTTAAGTTCTTTTCTAACCCTAACTATTCTATGATTCTATGATTCTAAGTGGGCACTTCAAATACAACTGTTTGATACAAGTTACTGGAACAAAAAATAGACATACATAAAAAAAAAGAATTATTAAAGCTAGATAAATAGTCTCTGGTTTGCACTTTACTGCACTTAAGTATATCTCTATCTTTAGATCTAGACTTAGAAATTGTAAATTTATACATTTAAAATTTCTTTAATTTTAGAAAGGTTTAGAAATTGGTGATTTAATTCCACTGAGTCCTAGTAGAAAATTCCATTACTAAAACAGTAAAAAAAACCTACTTTAAAGGGTGTGAATTATATACATGTAATACATATAAAGAAATTAATGTAAACTTCAGTTTCTAGAACATCATTCTGTGCTTGTGGAGTAAAAGCTATCAGTTGGCAGAACATGTGGTATAGTATTTCTGTGAAGTATTATGTAATCTTATTTTTGGTAACATCTGCACTGAAAGTAATATATTATTAAAATACTGGATACTAGAAGCTCATTCTTCACAAAAGAAGCACTGGAAAAGCCACCAAAATGATTTCCTCATGGGCACAGACAAGTCCCTTTACACTGAATGAAGATTCAGTTTCTTCAGAAGACAAAAGACAATTAGATTTCTAATGGTGTTTCTTGTTGGAGCAATTATTGCCAGAGCCTCCCTCAATGTAAATATACCTGGAATGGTTTCACAGAGATAACTGCTCTTTTTATGTGCTGATTCATGTTTGACTAGCACATCATTTGCAGTTGACTGTCTTTTTGTGCTTACAGCTGAATCCACTGAACTATCCACCAGTTTGTTCTCCAAAAGGCTATTGCTCAACTAGCAGAATGTACTTACATTCTTCTGGGCAATAATTATAAAGTATGAATTGATCCCTGTTTATACAGTTTTAATGCAGCCAAATATAGTAGCTGCAAAATGAAGCATACGTATGTGTATGATAGTGTGTTCTGTGCGTTCTGTATCGGGCATTTGCTATTCACAACAAATTTGTTGAATGCAAGAATCAATATTTAATCAGAACCTCCAACAGTCTATCTTCATGTTTCAGAAATCATGATCCAGAAAAAGCAATTTGAGGTCCTCTAGCACTTCAGAAAATAGGAAATACAATACACAACCTAGACTGTCAAATGTGAAAAACAGAAAGTCTGATTAGTTATCTGTGCTGCTGAAATACTGACTTGAATAATATATCCAGCTGCCTTTTGCACTTCACAAGGAAATGGGAGAAATACCTAATCTGACAGGATCTCATTTTTAGGTCTCAAGTGTCCTTGTGCTGGATCAGCATCTCAGTCCATGTCCAGTAAAAGACAGCATTTGGCTGCCTTGGGAAACTTTCCTAGAAACAGGGGACCCCCAATCAGCTCCCAGCTTAGTTGCTGGCTTCTCCTTTTTATTGCTGACTCCCCTCCCTGTACCAGTTCTCCAATGACACTTAGGGTTGCCATGCATCGGACAAAGTATATGCAGGGTGTAGGCATACTCCCCTCATCTGTAAAACCATGTGTAATAATTCCCTGCAGGCTGTTTTAATTTGCTGGGTAGCTCAAGCAGTGCCAGTTCCTATGCTCTGCTTTTCCCCTGCACAGGAATGGGAGAGCTTTATGCCTCCAATGCGGCTTGAAAACCTTCCTGCAAAGAGTAGTACTTGCAGGGCAGCAACTGAAATTCCTGAGTTGTGCTGTATCTGTGCTGAAGTCTGAGCTGTGTTGGTTTCATCAGGAACTGCTTTACACTCATAAGCTCTCAGTGATGTTTTCCACTATGTGGGACACGTCAGGAATTTGTGCTTTGATTGGATTAGTGTCTGGTTGGTGGCTACAGCTACTGGGCAGCCCTAATTATTTCCAAAGCATCTTCTAAAGAAAACGTTGTTAAGAATTGAACGAAATGAGACACTGATTTTAAAATGCCGGGTAAGAGAAAGTCTGAAACATGAATGATTACTTAACGTCCAGCTATGATCTCTATTGTCATGCAATTTCTCAGTAAGAAAGTTTGGTTTGAGGCACCTATGCATTAGAGAAGATGTATTTACTCACACAAAGCAGACAGAAATGGGCACTCATTGGGTATTTTTTATTGTTGTTTTTTAAGTAGATTTGCAAAATTTGCTGGGGAATGAAGGATGGTCCTTCTGCTGTGCCTTTGTGCAAGCCTGAGGAGCTATGCATGCCTCTTGCACTGGCTGTAATCATAAGGGGTAGAGGAGGGCAAGGGTGGATATTAATGGTGGTGAATGAAATAGGGATGTCACAAGGGGAACAAGAATGAATGTGGGAGCTGAGATGCTAAAGAAAAGAGGTGAGGAAATGAAAGAACTAGCAGAAAAGGGAAATGGACCGTGATGAGAGGGGTGAACACATGTAATCAGGTCAGATGGTCAGAACAGAAGAGGATTATTTCCAAAGTAAGATTTTCAAACAAATTTTAAATTCAAGTTACCATGCCAAGATGTGGAAAGCTGGTCTGATAGCTCCCTGTGACTTTGAACAGCAGGTTATGTTCTCTTGCCACTCACCTTCTCCCTATGGATTCCCTGTCCATCTCTGCCATATGCTTCTGCCACTCGTGACTGCTTTGGTGATCACTGCTCCCCTCTTTGGGGACCACGTATTCACAAACATGGCAGAAAACTAATCTAGAAAAAAACAGGGTAGTTTTCTACTAAAATGGATTCTGCTTCTTTTGCTGCAGAATTGTCCAGTCAGTACCTGATCTGGCTCAAGGGAACAAATAATCTGGAATGGGGGTGAGCAGTGAGAGAAAGAATGCATGGCATAGGATAGGTGGGATGGAACCAAGGCTTCTCTTTGGTGGCAGTGAGCCATGTGGTAGACTAAGCCACTTACAACTTACAGAGATGCAGCCTGAATCTAATTCACGCTCCAAAATAATGCATAAGAAAGCCAGGCCTCACACTTTTCAAGATTAAACATGAAAGCTATCTGAAAACACATGAGCAGAAATGAAAGACCTTGACGCTGCTCAGTATTTACAAATGCAGAGACTGTTGGAGGGAAAGAGTGGTTTCTTGTGAGATGGTGCTGAATCAGAATTCACAAAGGCAAGGCATTGATGTCTGTTTTTCTCTTCATTTTCCTCCCTGCAATTCCTGCCATCAATAGACTCAGTGAATGTTTTTGTGCTTCTTCAGATGAAACCCCTATATCATCTGCAGTGTGCTTTCTTTTAGGAATTACAAATACACAGGTCTGTACAAAAGTTTGTGCAGACATAGATATTCTGTTTGCTGAACTTGGAGCAAACCATTTTTCTGTGTGTGATCTACAAGCTTGAATTACTTGAGTTTCTCCTTAGGATTTGGATTCAAACCTTACCTGATTTCAGTCATAGAAAATAAATTTGTTTCTGCCCATTCAAACCCCAAGACAAATCTCTCAAATGCATTTTCAGTTCTCAGAGAACCTTCACTCAGTCTGCCAAATTCTAAGCCTGTTGCTTGAGTGCAACTAGGAGAGTTCTCAGTGAAGCATGAATCAAGTTACCACAAATTATCTGAAGTCAATTTGTCAGTGCTACACCAGTGTGAGGGAAAAAGCCAAAAAGTTTTGTTTGTATCTGCATATCTGTGACATCAGATACATCTAGGGCATGACATCTCCTCTGTTTGGGAGTTGGACTGTCTAGGACACTATATTCTGAGCAATTTATAGATAGATTCACTGAAGAGCTGCTACAGAAAAATTGTTTGTTTGTATTGTGGAATGCTGGCAATGGGATCCATCTCTCCTGGAACTGGATTCAGGTGAGTTGTTAAAAGGTTGTGTTTATGATTCCACCCGGCAGGACAGAAGGGCTGTAGAAATGAGGGATGCTCCTCATGTGTGGGATTATGTAGACAAGAACTTCTAAATCAGTTGATATTAGGCACATGAATCCCTTTACTGTGTGTGGTTTGCCTTGTTTTTGTTCTGTCAGCTGTTCACAGCTGTCACCTGTGAATCTCAATTTATTTCCACTTTTTCTGTCTTCTTCCTGTAACTGAAAAACCCTCACAATCCCTTCATCAGTGTTGTCAGCACAAGGGGGGAAAAGTCAGTGATTAAATGGGGTACAGACAGGTGTATTGCACATATCCGTTGAATGATATAATTTGAGATGATATTGAAGTGCAGTTTTTAATTAATTAATGCTGGTGATTAATTAACTGTCACTATGTTTCTGCTTATTATTCGATATTACTTCCTCTTCTTCAATTTCTGTTTGTATAGTTGAGGTTTGAGCTTTTTGAGCTACCTTTTATTTACTGTTCTGTTGTGGTGGATTAAACCAAGAACACCTGCCACCATCTCTGTGGACCATCACCTTAAAATGACTAAAAAGATCATGAAAAATTATGAGTAACTAGTGATTTCTGCTGAGAAAAGAGCAGAAAATTACTATCAAAGAAAACAGGATGGCCACCTTTTGTGTTTAAATCTTATTTTCACACTGACAGAAAATCCTTCTGAAACTAAGGAAGATGCCTTTTTTTTTTCCTAGTACAACACAACTGATTTTCTACATCTGTTATAGTGACCTTTTGCTCAGTGTGCTGGGAAATGTCTCAATAATATCATCAATTGTCAAGTCTGTGTGTTAGACTCTGGGCTAGGTTCTGCTCTGAAGAGAGCTAGTGAAAATCTGAAGTAACATCAATGAAATTAAACAGTTTGTGAGGTTTGAACAGAAGTGCAAATTTTTTCAAGTTTTGCACCTTGTACACCCAAATCATCATAAAATTGGGGGCCCTGTACCATTGATATGCCAGGAAATAACCCACCTGTCAGAGATCTATGCCCCTGATAGCAAAGGTACGGGATATACTTTTGCATAGGTAAGGTTATTTGTGTACTGAATAAAATTTTCTGTCATATAAGTCTCCACACTTATGTTAAAGAAAAGCAGGTTAAAATAAAACATGAACACTTCGGATAAATGTCTCTCATGAAATTTCTTTTTCAGCTAAGTCACTTTCCCAAATGCCGTACTAAGGGAGAAACCCAAATGTTTCTTCAGTGTCCTTAGAGCAGTCTTTAACAGTAGAACTGGGTAATTTTGTGATGCAGAAACCAAAGAGGAGCCTGGATCCACTGTCTGTGTAGGAGGGAGATACCATTCTGCTTTGTCCTCATTTTGTAAGGTATGCAAATATTTTTTAGATAAAGTCTAAAAAATAGATTCAAGTCCATTCTGCCACTCGAAGAGAATTCTTACAGCTTTCCACCACTTCCGTCTTCTACTACTTTTCTAGTAAGCTACTCTAGAATTAAGCAGAGTGTAATAGAAGGTCTACTTTTAAAAAGTCTACCAATTTTCAGTTAATTTTTAAAATACCTGGAATAATATTCACAGAAACCAATTGCAATATCTTTTTAAATACAGTAGGCATGTCTACAATATGATTATGCTTCATCCTTTTCCTTAGTGCCTTGGCTCATAGGGTGGAAACTGGACCTTCCCTCACCATCACAGGAGATGGGGGCACATAAAGTAAATGTCATTTCCTTTAACTGTTTCTGTTGTGTTCTCTTTTCCTGAACCTGAAACAAGAAGGAAGCTAGCAAAGAATAGGGGTTCCCAGTGACACAACTTTTTCACTGACATACTCTTGGGAAATTGCATCATCTTAATGTGGAGTGGTCATGTTACACACCTTACTCCTTTTATGCCCCTCTTACATTCCTTTGCATAAGGAATTTGCATTGCACTAGGAGAATATGATGATGTTTTTCTTCATGGCAACATCCCATCTCCAGTTCAAGATCATCCACTCATTCTTGCTAGCACACAGGTAGGGAGAAGGCTTTTCTTCAAACAAGACAGAAAGAAGAGTCAAATCTGAGCTTTGAACATCCTGGAAATGATTGCCTGAGGATTCTGCTCTGAATCCCAGCATTTGTAAAAGTTGCTTATAGTTGGCTTTAATTTTAAAGTCTATTATTCTAAGAACACCAAAGGGCGTAGCTGTCATTTTGTATATGTATCTCTGACAGTTTGTCAAATGGTTTGCTTTTATCAATTGCATTATGCTTACTGTAGCAGAATTCATCACTGAACTGAAAAAAATGAGACCTTTCTTCCAGGTTATCAAAGGAAAAAAATGCTAAACCCCTGAAAAGTGTATTTTTCACCCTCTGTCCAAATGCAGTCAGCATAGATTAAATTGAGAGTGGCTAAATGGCTTGGATTTGATCAACTTCTATCTGACCTACTTCTCTGGAGTGATTTTTATTGTAAACTAATCTTTACAATGTCAGTTCCTCAACTCTATCAGTGTCATTATTGCATCCTTCCCAGCAGCAGCATGGTCACAGATTTTGCTGATGATGCTGCTTCTCAGGGCTCCCAGCGACTCATTGTCTGAAATGTTCTGATAACTGAATATACCATACCCAAAACCCCTCCCTGTAAGTAAACTCAGTGAAGCTCCAGCACTGAATCTTTACACATGGTGTATGGTGAACATATAATTGTATATTTAGACAGGCCAGAGGTCTTAGCAGACTAGACAGAGGTATGTCAAATTTTGCTATTTTTGATTCATTGTCACGTCGAAGTTTGCCAAAGCCATGGGGTTAGAAATCTCTTTACATCTGTCTCCTCTTTATCATATTTAAAAATGTATTGTAAAAAAAATCAAAACTCTATCTTTGAAATAGGATTTCTTCATTTAAAACTTATTTTGAACCTACTTACACCCAAAATTCATCTTCAGTTTTCCTATGATCAGTATCGATCCATCTCTCCCGAGTCAGTCTGTTAATCTGAAAAGCTTGTTTTTTTGTCACTGCATTTTATTCCACTGTTGTTTTTTTTCCCAGTCAGTCTACAAGCAAGTATCTATAAGCTATCGATTAGTTTGAACAACTCTCCTGAAACAAGGGTCATGGTAGCCTTCACCTATTAAAAAGTGCACATGTACTCTCACCTATGTTGATAAATTAATTTCAGAAAGCCTATTTCTGCAATAAGGCTTTAGCTAGTAGCAAATACTGCAGCATGGAACTTGAAAGAGATTGCATATCTCCACTATAAAATGCACTTCAGATAAAGTATCTTAACTGGTGGCACTTTGATGTGGAAATCTGCACTGTTACATCTCACTTCTGAGGTTATCATTTTTGAATGAAAACTGTGAGAGAGAACTTAATGAGGTTAGGCTTTACAGCTCAGCTTCCTAGCAAATGAAAGATTATTTTTGGACTTCTGTCTACTTTATTGATAATTTAACCATGAGGTTTCCAGATAACATTGAAACTTTTTAATATAGCACAAATTCTGGGATTTACCTAGGCTTTAAAGGCCAAAAGTATCAAAAAAAAACCTTCAATCTTTGCTAAGGAGAAACATGAAGAATATGGCAAGGAACTTAACTGCAGCACTAGTCATTGTGGTTGTTGACATGAAGCATGAAAGGCAGATCTTCAACTGGTTTAGTGTTAAGTCATTGGAACTATATTTTAAACTAAGGTAATAACTGTTCCAGAATATTCCTATTTGATTTTAAACATAAAAAGCTCCGGGCTAGGAAGAAAACTTCTTGTTATTGAGGTTTGTCCTGGGTTCAGCAGTAGCAGTCATTTTTCTCCTTCTTAGTAGCTGGTGCAGTGCTATGTTTTTGACTTTTGGCCTGGGAACAGTGCTGATAACACCGATGCTTTTAGTTACTGCTCAAATATTTAGTCTGACCAAGGACTTTCTGAGTCTCATGCTCTGCCAGGGAAGAGGGGAAGCCAGGAGGAAGCAGAGACAGGACACCTGACCCAAGCTAGCCAAAGAGGTATTCCATGCCACAGCACGTCATGCCCGGGATGTAAACTGGGGGTTACCCAGAAAGGCTAGTTCAATGCTTGGTCAGGCTGGGTATCGGTCAGCAGGTGGTATTGCATTCTCTTCCTTTGTTATTTCCTTTCTCATTATTATTATTGGTGGTAGCAGTAGTGATTTATGTTATACCTTAGTTACTGGACTGTTCTTATCTCAACTGGGGTCTATAGGGATGCTGGGGAGGGACTCTTCATTAGAGACTGTAGTGACAGGACAAGGGCTAACGGGTTAAAACTTAAACCGGGGAAGTTTAGATTGGATATAAGGAGGAAATTCTTTCCTGTTAGGGTGGTGAGGCACTGGAATGGGTTGCCCAGAGAGGCTGTGAATGCTCCATCCCTGGCAGTGCTCAAGACCAGGTTGGACAAGACCTTGGGTGATATAATTTAGTGTGAGGTGTCCCTGACCATGGCAGGGGGGTTGGAACTAGATGAACTTAAGTTTCTTTCCAACCCTAGCGATTCTATGATTCTATGATTCTATAACCTGTGGGATTCACATTCTTTCGATTCTCCCCCCCATCCCTCCAGGACTGGGGTAAGGAAAGAGGGGAAATGAAGGAGGACCACATGGCTGATTTACGACTGAGTTTAAACCATGACAATTTTGAAGGGGACTGGGAGAGAACATCAAAGTACTGGCTAAGATTTTTTTTTTTTTTTTGTACTTGGAAAGTACAAATTCATCAAAAGCTCATCTTCTTATGAGAAAAGACTGGTTTTAGTTTGTTCCATCTTTCCAAAATGTATTTGGAAAAAGTTTTAAAATTTGTGTTACTTTACTTTTTTTATATTTTGAAGACAAAAGTATTTTGAAATAATGGTGTTATTTCATAATATAAAGTGTAATAAATAGCGTAAAAATTCAAAACTAGAGCAAAACCATGTGATAACCCAAACTGGTCATTTGCCATGGCTTTCTGTTTTGGAAATGTTAAGTGTTCCCCAGTTCAAACTGAGAAAAATCTCAGATATTGCAAAGTCGCAATTCATGTTCTTGAGGAAAAAATCTGATTTTGGTTGGGAAGAACCAAGAGAGGTAGAGATTCTTTAAATGAAGAAACTATTGAAAATATTATTCTTCATCTTAAAATAACACTAAGACTATGCATAATTAGTTCATTATCTTCTAGTAACAAAACATTGATTAGGAAATCAAGCTAAAATTAGAGGAAAATGGATTAGTAAGAGGATCTTCTAATAATGATAAAGTAGCAATAATTTTATAAATAATATTATGCTTAAATTTTTAAAAATTATATGATATTCAAGGCCTATTAAAAGCGTCTTTTGTTAAAACATTAAACTTTTCATCTCTTAATGTATCACTGTATTTACAGCTCTCATCCCTTGTATGCACAGGGTGGTATAGAGCCAAAATGCTCTTAAACAAGACAAATGCATCTACTTTCTATTAGGAAAGTCAGAACTTTAGATATTGCCTCTGTATTTGCTCGAGTATATAGCCTTTAAGCTCTCTATTTAGTGTTGTACCAGAAAGAGAAGAATACCCTGTTGCCTGAGCAAAATGCTGCAAACATAAAAAATTCTATTCAACAGGCCCATGTTAATACTTATCTTTATTTTCCTTGTAATTTTCATTAACAACTAGCAAAATTCTAAAGCAAAATATATAGTATGTACCCTTCTAGTATAATTTAGTATGTAATACCCCATACTTATGTGCTAGCATTGTATAATTTAAACTTGCTAAAATGATGTCCCATAATATTATTCGAATCAAGAAAAGAAAACCAACAATTAGTCTGTGCAGAAAAAAAGTGACATAAAAAGCTGTTGCTACTGGGTTTGGATTAGTGTGTTGGTACATTACTGAAGTAGTTCTGGCTCTTGATAGGTACCCATACTTAGTTATATATATACTGGACTACACAATACAGAAACATGGAGTTCAAATTTCTTATTTAACAGAGCAGATTGAAAGACCCTCGCAAAATTAAAAAGCAGTATTTGTTAAGTGTAGCATGAAATATGTTCTAGAATGTAATTTCCCCATTACTATAGAATAAATGACATAGAATCAGAAGGCGACTGGGTATGGCAGTAATGTATATGGTATTTTTGAATTTGGCATAATAATCATCCTAAAAAGAAGTGCAGAGGGAATAATACTAATAATACTAATAATACTGATTTCACAAACACTGGAAACAACCTGAACGTCTATATGAATCAGAAGCTACTATTGAATTTAAATCCGAGACATTAGTCTTTACGCACATTTATAAGTATATATGTACATGTGTGCATTTACATCTATGTACACATGCACACAAATATAGTTCAAAAGCTGATGCAACTGCAGAACATTGGTGACCTTTTATGCTGTTGAGATGCTTTTTCATGTATGCATTTGAACACAGGTTTTATTGGTAAAGAGGTAATAAAAAAAGAAGAAAATTGTGACTCTTTAAGGAAACTAAAGGCCTGACAAGATTTTGTGATACCCATCAAAGATAAAAATAGTTCCAAATGGACAGTCCAAAACTTCTGATCATCAGGATGCATTGAATGTTCATAAAAAAAAATATCTAGATTTGGAAAAGATGGCATGACTTTCTCTGTGGGCATTTTACAAATGTGCTGTTATTTTAATATTGGTTTACAGGATATACTTTTACACTTAGTCTCCTAATTTTCAGAGCCTTTCAGCAATCACGATATAGAGCCTATTGAGTTAGTTCACTTATTCTCACTCCTCAAGCAAGAATGAAGCACACCATACAATAGCTATTACTTATTTTTGTTATCCTTCCACTGCCATTGAGCATATACGTACTGCATTCTTCATTCATGTGCCAGCATTTACGCAC
Organism: Pezoporus wallicus; assembly: GCF_028554395.1. Lineage (NCBI taxonomy): Eukaryota > Metazoa > Chordata > Aves > Psittaciformes > Psittacidae > Pezoporus > Pezoporus wallicus. Next base: position 2,127,969 of record NW_026637066.1, on the reverse strand, counting down.
TGTGTTATTTTATATATAAAAAATATATGTGTGCAATATATTTTGCACACATTCAAGACTCTGCATTGTACCAAATTTACAAAATATTCACACATGAGAATACCTTGGAGACTGCATAATTGAATTTGGGTTTACAGCTAAACTGTAAAAAATAATTGATGAACATTTAGTTTAGCACTATCTGGGGCCAAATGTATACTGTATGTCTTGTCTAGAAGAAATACATAGCATCACGTGATGATTCTCTCGGCAGAAATTATCCTGCTACTAGGTGAGAATCACTATGTGTCGGTTAATTAGCAGTCTTAATTTACAAAATTTGTATAATAAATGATCTTAGTTATGATAAAATTTGGATAACTTGTTTATAGTTGTCATCTCTAGCTTCACAATTGGATCAGGTTTACACCTCAATGTCTCTTTGTCCTCTATTTAGGAGAAATCTCAGAGTCACAGAAAGCTGGAACAGGCTTTAAATGAAGTGATAATATGATGAGTTATGGTAATATGATCACACCATGGTGGGAATGTCTGATAGGACAAGGAGTAAGTAGGTGGTATCAGGTGACTGGTTGAAAAAAGTTTGTGGGTTTTTGTTTTGTTTTGTTTTTTTTTACCCGAGGTGGTGTATACCTTTCTTTTAAACAGCGAGCCACCCTTGAATAGGGACCTGAAATGAAAGAAAGCCAGCTCCTGGAAGTTCCAGCTTCCATGGGTATCAACAGAGCTTTTTGCCACATACTTGTAAAGATTTGTTCTGTAATGTCTAGCATCACAGGATGTCTGAGGCTGGAAGGCATCTCTGAAGGTCATCTGGTCCAACATCCTGCTAAAGCAGGGTCACCTAGAACAGATTCAAAGGGCCCCCTCTGCTTGGGTTTTTAATATCTCCAGTGATAATCTTCACAGCTTCTGTGGACAACCCTTTCCCATGTTTCATCCCTCTCACAGTGAAAAAAAAGTTTCTGTTTAAGTAGAATTTCCTGTAATTCTGTTCATGTCCATTACCTTCTGTCCTGTCACTGGGCATCACTGAGAAGAGTCTGGCTCCACTGAAATGAACTCAGTCTAGCCCAGCAGGTTCTGTCAGCCAGCATCATCACTGAAGAGATCACTGTAACGCCATAAAGTCACTACCTCTGCAGGCAGACACCTTACGCAGGTGTGGCATTTTCACTGACTAGACAAGTTGGATATGAGCCTCTAGACAGATGTGTTGGGTTTTTTTCAGGAACACAGCAACATCTGCCCGAATATGTATTGGGATATAATCACTGTGACAGCTGAGATCCATAAACTGGAACTGTCTAAGTTGTCTACGCCATGCCGCAAATTTGACTCCCTGTCTACAAATCCCCACCCTTTCCCACCTAAAGAACTGAGCTGGGAATTGTTACTTATTTTCCACCTGCTTCACTGATAAAGTTCAGACCCTCTGCCCTTTACTAAAGCACTTCTCTGGCATCTTGGTTCTTCTGCTAGCACTAATTGGACACCTGTTGTGGCAATATCAGCAGGGAGAGAAAGATGGGGCCTACTGGGACATTCCCAGCATGTAGGAGCCCAAAATGGCTGAGACATTTCTATGTACTTATGCAATTCTTGTATGTTTCCTGCAGTGCTCAGAAATGAATGCAGAGGAAAGAGTGAAAGTACGGCTTAAGCTTCTATGATGCCAGTCAGGTCAACTTCATAGATCTGTGCCTGGTGTTTGTTTGATCTTTTCTATAATTCTGCTTACTGTTTCTTCTAACAATTAAAGGATTATATGAAGTCATCAACTATGAGATGTGAACTTGAAATTATGAAGTTTTGCTTGTGCTGAATAGACTCTGGTGAAGTCTGGGAAAGTGCTAAACATTTTAATGACAGGCACTGATTCTGCTGGAAGGATGCACTGCCAAGTCAGAATCTGCAGCACAAGTCTCATGTGGGCACACATCTGAGGATAAAGTTGTTAAGAAAAGTTAAACTGAGTGCAAACTACACATTTGATGTGATTTTGTCTACCAGAAAGAAATTCCGCAGTCTGAAGCTCATTTTTTCTGTCTGCTAAATTACTTTGAGACCACCTTGGGCTATAGGAGTTGTTTGGAAGAGGGGAGAGGCCATTTTTAGATTTTGGTGTGTTGGCCATATTGGGGAAATTGGACAGCAAAAGCAGATCAGGTTTTAGACATTCATTTTTGTCTCTTCTTCCCAAAATACTGGTAATTTTCAACAAAATTTTAATTTTTGCATTTTGAATAATCAGAAACTTCTATCATCACATGTGGAGTAAAACATTTACTTTTCTAACTGGAAGAAGCCAAATATGTTTGCAAAAACTTTGGCTGCTGCTGCCAAAACACTTTACTGTTTCATATTGGCCACTGATGGGCTAAAAAATGCTGCTTTACTGCAAAAGCCAGGAGGTAATGAAGCAGAAATAACGGGAGGAGGCAAACTCACAATTTATCATTACTCTTTGGGGAATGGGGCTTTCCTGTTCTCTGAGTGTGAAAAGAGGGCATAGAAAGAGTACTCTTACCTACATGATGTATAATATAAAGACTTTGCTCCCTTTCATTTGATGCATGAAAAAGATACTGGCTTTCTTGTTGTGAGAATGCAGACATGCACTGTTGAGAAATTGAGGATGCCTAGTGTTTTACCGTAATGCTATATTAGTAGCAAATGAGAGCTAGGAGTTACTGCTATAAGAATTAAGGAATCTATAACACCTTTGATTAGTCCTGTCTCACTTGTTGGCCCTCTTTCTTTGATTTTCCAACTCTTTGATGACATTTCTTTATACGCAAGAGGCAACACCAGAGCTGAATTTTGTCCTGTTGAAAGAAAGGAAGATGGTAACTGTTGAAAAATTTAAATATAGTGTTTCTGTAAAGAAATGCTCAGTGCTGTTGTGACTCTGTATCTTTCTACACCCACAAAGGCAGCCTATATAATACAGGTTAGAAAACCTCCTGATGCTGCTAAAATTTTCTAGTGAGTGATAAAATACTAATAAAAATGTCTGGAGATTAAACAACAATCATCAAATATTAAAAATATCTTCTCATTTATTAAAGCATAGTAAAAGTTAAAGCAGAGTTACCTATAATTATTGTACTGTTTGCTTCTGCTTATCATTTGTGGTCCCTCATCACCAAGAAAGATGCATAAAACTTTCAAGAGACACTGTTTTATGTGGGCGTGATAGATGCTTTCTATGAGCACAGCTATTTCTTGTCTTCTTCACGGGAGGGGTTGCAGACACATGCCTGTTCTCCTTTCTAGCCTCCAGAGTAATGTTTCTTCAGGGACCAAATTTCACAAGGCCTATTTTCATCCTGTCTTCATGCTATGTTTGTTGATGGTGCCTGAGTGAGTAGGGCCAAGAAACTTCTGATGTGTCCAAGACTCTCAGCTGTCTTCTAGATAGCTTTTTCTAAGATAAAAATAAATTTATCTCTCTGAATGAAATTTAGAAAGACAGGCATAAATAGATTTCAGATATTTTGTTTGTTTTGTTATCATTATCAGCAGCAGCAGCATGGCTTGACTTCGTGAACGAAGATTTGGGAAGGGCTTTACCCACGCTTACTACAAGCACGCTGATGACTAAAAAGGCCAATGTGGGATAGGCAAATCCGGTTGCAAAAAGATCAGTGAAAGGTCCCCTTGGGTGGTATAGGCAGGGCGGGATTCTTTGCGCTTTGTCTTTTCTCCTCGAGACTAGCTTTGCGTATGTTCTCAAAGGAGATAACGGCATTACGTATGGTGTGTCTTCAAGTCTCCCAATTAGAAGCCAAGGTGGACCACTGATGGTTGTCAATATGGCCAAGGCTAAGGTATTGTTTCAGGGAGTCCTTATATCTCTTCTTTGGGGCACTTCTCTTGCGGGAGCCGGTGCCAAGTTCACTGTAAAACACAATCTTAGGGAGGCGATGATCCTTCATCCTAGAGACGTGCCCTGCCCAGCGCAGCTGCAATTTCAGCAATATGGCCTCGATACTGGTGACCCCTGCCTGTTGAAGGACAGTAACACTTGACACATAGTCAGTCCAATGAATGTTTAGAATTGCAGGGAGGCAGTGCTGATGAAAGTGTTCGATGAGTCGTAGGTGATGGCAGTAGATAACCCATGATTCAGACCTATATAAAAGAGTGGACCGTACAATGGCTCTATAGACACTGATCTTTGTACTTTTCTTCAGGTGTTTATTGCACCAGACGCTTTTATGGAGTTTTCCGAAGGCTCTATATGCCTTTGCTATTCTGTTGTCTATCTCTTTGTCAATCATGGCATCCGAGGAAATAATGCTTCCCAGATAGCTGAACTGCTGAACTGACTTAAGCTCTGACTCACCAATGGTAATATGGGGATGGTGATAATCTTCTCGTGGTGCAGGTTGGTAGAGAACTACTGTCTTCTTCAAGCTGACTTTCAGCCCAAAAACCTCAGCCGCCCCCACAAAGCAAGATGTTAAACACTGCAGAGCTGCTCCTGTGTGGGCAACAAGGGCGGCATTGTCAGCAAAAAGCAGCTCACGGACAAGATGATTTGGGGTCTTAGTGTGGTCCTTCAGCCGCCTTAGACTGAATAGGCTCCCATCAGTACGATATTGAATATAAATGCTGTTTTGTTCGTTGCCCTTTGGAGCATCATGCTGAAGAAGATTGTGAGTAAAGTTGGTGTGAGAATGCAACCTTGTTTCACACCATTGGTTATTGGGAAGGGTTCAGAGAGTGTATCACCATATCTGACTTGTTCTTGCTGATCCTCATGTAACAGAATAATCACTTTGAGGAACTTGGGGGGACAACCTAATCGTTCCAAGATCAGCCACAGGCTTTTTCTGCTCACAGTGTCAAAAGCTTTGGTGAGGTCAACAAAAGTTACACAGAGCCCCTTATTCTGTTCTCTACACTTTTCTTGAAGTTGTCTGAGAACAAATACCATGTCTGTGGTACTTCTATTAGCTCTGAAACCACACTGACTTCGAGGTAGAAGTTCTTCTGTGATAGCAGGTACTACTCTGTTCAATAGTACTCTTGCAAGGATTTTTCCAGCAATGGAGAGCAGATTTATACCTCGGTAGCTTGAGCAGTCTGACTTCACACATTTTTCTTATACAGAGTGATGATGATTGCATCACTAAAATCTGATGGTAATTTATCTTGCTCCCAACTGCGCACAACTAGCCACCACCAGCATAGCTCCCAACCTCACAAGGGCACTCACGCTCTTTCCCCACGACAAGAGGGTGTCCACGAAAGAGTTGCTTTGCTATACTGTAGAATTAAAATACTAGCTAGAAATGCACTAATCCTGTTTCAAGATGTTAAGAAAAAGTGACACATAGAATAGATGCTAGCAAATATGCTTTTAGAGCCATAACCTGGATTCTATCAGTGGTTGTCTGGTTAAAAGAATTGATGTGTGTAACAGAGTGATAGCTGAGAACACTTGTAAATGTGAACACTTGTAGCCTTATCTTCAGTAGCGGTGCACTGCACAAAAAATAATCATGGGCTACTGGTGGCCTATACACACTTTTCTTTCTACAATGTAATACTAACATTAATAAAAGCAACTGGAATTATGTCTGCAATTGTTCCTTCGAACCAGCTCCTTTTCTGCAAATGAGTTTTAGAAGATGCTTAAAGTTTCTTGCTGCTATCTCAATAGTCATGCTGTTAAAATGTTTGTTTTAAAATAGAATCAAGCTCAGCTTTTTAAAAGGACCACTTTATTTAGCAACATATGTTTGTTTTGTTTTGTTTTGGTCTGCAAATCTTCACTTACTCTGTGAATTTCATTCCATTTTCTAAGCTTATCTATATTTTAAAAGTTACTCTCATCTCATGGACATCTACTGTTAATATCCGCAGTTCACACCAAATCAACATCAACTGTCCCTACACAAGGTTCTGTTCTGTTATTGCAGGGGAAGTAGTGTAGATGTACAGGAATAAGATGCATCAAATGGTCATGGCCACAGGCCACATTGAAGAGTCCTTAGTGGGCCACATGTGAAGGTGTTTTAATCAGCCACAGCATCTTTGGTTGTAAGGGAGATATGTCATTTCACACTGGCTTGGTATTTGCTTCAAAGAGACATGGTTGGATTTTTCCTTTAAAATAGGTCATTTATCCATTTACAGTGTGTACAGTCATCTCACTATCAGGTAATTAATATATATGTAAAGTGACTAGGATACTCAGAGGATTGCCTTTGTGTTTAGGAGGTTTTTTCTTTCCTCAGATGACTTGTTAGTTTACAGGCACACATGGAGCATTTGGTGTTACTTCTCTTTCTCCTCACCACACAGGCAAGTGCCATGCACAGATACTTGACCTAGCTGTAAGCAGGTTTTCCTAAGTGCTGGCAACAGCATCATCATATTCTGATGCATGGTCTGAGCCTCCTTAGAGTGGAAATTTTGTTCCCTGGGATTGCGCTACTAAATTGCTAATATGGCACCCAGAACTGAGACGAGCTTGGTTGTCCTTTTCACCCATGTTTAGATCAGGAACTGCAAAATTATGAGAAGCATCTGCTTATTCTTTGTATGCCTTCAGGACAGTAAAAGAAACATGTCACTGAGGCTTTAGATTAGTGTAAAACAATTATAAAAAATCTTTCAGAAAAGCTAGAAACATCTGTTGCAGTCTCTTTTTTTCTTTTTCTTGTCACAGCAGTAATGACCCTACTGCTGCTGGAATTTCAGCTTGGCATTATTTTAATACAACAGCAATTCACAGTGAACATCTGGCCTCTTTTCTTCTTGTCTGTCACAGCCCATTCTGACCTAAGAGCATTGCCCTGGTGGGTGGTGAACAAGTACAAGGGAAAATAAAGCACACCATCTGCCTCCTTTTGTGCTTGCCCATAATATGTTTTCATGTTATTTATTCACTAAGCAGGGTCAAGAGCTTCAGTGCAGTCAAGGATATGTAGCAGGATAGATCTGACTTATGGCACAGCTGACATAAACATAGTCTTGTAAACAGCGGAGTAGCCTTGACACATTGGGCAGCATGGTGTAGATGAACATACTGTATCACAGCTTTTGGTCTGGTTAGGAACCTACTTGGAGAACTATTTGAACACCTCTATGCCATTATGAAAATGGAGGGGGAATCTGGTGGGATTCTGTGAGGGTTGCTATGACTCATCTGCCATTCAGTGCTTTTATTAATGATCAGATGCTAATAGAGGGTACGCTTGGAAGTGTATCCCGGTGTCTTACTTTGAAGGCTTTGAAATTACATGATGTGGATAAACCGGAGAAATAGTCTGGAAAAGATAAATTAGCATCTGACACAGGCAAACATTGAATCCTGGCCTTGGCAGGGGTAAAAAGCTATGCAGCTGTAGGATGTAGTTTTAGCCTATGGATGTGTTCAGAGGAATTTGGATCATAAATTGAACATGAGATAGCAGTGATGTCTTACAAGGCAAACATCACCTTGGAAAACAGAATTAAGAATAATTTGAGATAAGCGATATACCTTTGTCTTCTGGAAAATGAATAAACCAATACTCTAGAGTCAGTTACTTCAGCCTGAGGGACAATTGGATGACCTGAAACCATTTTATTGAGGAACAACTCCTAGACATCCAGAAGACTTAAAAATTCAAGATTGTTTAGACTAAAGAAAGAGTGGAGATGTATATGAAAGGAGTCTCAATTTTGTAAGAGAAATAGTAGAATTTTATTGCAACAATGAAATGCAGAACAGGTCTTAGGAAAAACTTCATAACTAGAAAGAATGCCAACCTCCATATAGGCTCTCTGTGGAGAGTAACAAGGCTTTAGCTGTGAAAGTCTTCACAGCTGTGGTAGGAAAGTAAATGTTGAGAAATACATCAGTGTGGCTGGTCTTACACTGCCTGTATGAATGAACCAAATAACATCTTCTAGGAATCCTTCTAGATTAACATTGCTAGATCTTGATAGCATTTCATAATTCAAAGACATTTAAAATTAGATATAAAAGTATAGACAGCTGTTTTAGTCTTTTTATTTGTTTTCACTCTGTTAACTACTCTTAAGCTACTAGTTTACTTAAAAATAATTCTACTATTACTATATTGTACTGCATCAGATTGTCAGTGTCTTACAATCTTAGGGCATCAAATTCACTGTGACCTGTGAGACAGTTATTATTCCTAGAAAAATAAGTCTGACACGATCATGGTTTATCACACAGCAGAGTCAGGATAGACTTGATAGTAAATTTTAGGCACTTTAAACTTATAGAATCCGTGACCCTTTAATGAGTTTGGAAATAAAAGCTTAGACAAGTCTTTAATGCACACATTGTTTCAGCAATCATTTTCCAATAAGAGAATAATAATCATAATAAACTAATGCAAATTTATAATGTAGTTATCAGTGAGTCAGATATTTATACGCAAAGATTGATCAGCCATATTTATTTAGTGCTAACAAAAAAAAACCTACAAAACAGGATTATTTTATCTAACTGAGAATTTTGAAAACTTCTAGATTCCAGGAACATGGTGATTTGTTTAGATATCTCCTTTTTCTGGTATGAATTGCAGTGACTCTGCAACTTTTGCTGAAATGCATCCTGATGCTCACATGAATAATTCCCCTTCAGGAAGTGAGCTGTGAGTTTTGTGTCTGAAATAGACAGTATCTATTCAATTATACAGTTGAAATACCTTCTCAATAGCTTAGGAACTGCTAACTTTATTAAATCAGTCTTTACGTATTTGGGTAGGTGGGTCAAATAATGCTGTGGAGTACAATGTGCAATGCAAGTGTCATCAATAAGCTGGAGAATTTTTAGGCATTTAAATTCCCCAAAATAAATTTTTAACTTAGAAAGCTCATAGATTATGGAATAATTCTGATGCATTTTAAAAATCATTAATCATTACACAGTCTGGATTTTTTTTCCTTTGTCTTTTTCTTTCTTTTTTTTTTCTGCAGCTATACACACTGTTTGAACTAGCTTCTTTCAGTAAATACATCAAATATTATTTTTCTTTAAAATGACTTGATTTTTAAAATAACTAAAAATTGCAGGTCTTTGCAAGTCTGAAGCACATATCTGAGTCAGAAGATGGAACTAGGAATACTGAGGTACTTAAATAAAGTACTTTTAATATTTATTTTCACCCCTCAGTTACTATGTTTCTCCTTTACAAAGACAAATGATTCAATTTAGTTTGGAATAATATTATAGCAATGACATGCTATATGTTTAAAGGAGTCTTATAAAAACACATCTGACAAACTCAGTGGTTTGATAAACTCAGAGCTTTTGGAAAGCAATACAACTCTAATAAACTGTATTAGTGCAATGATAGTGTTTCTAGAAACAAAACTTCATTAATTTTCTCTGTGAAAAAAATTTATTGAAGAAATATTTCATTTTTCATATCATCTGTTACAAATATTTGATTCATTAGAAAACAAACAAAATTATGATACTGTTAGATCAAGGCTAACTTGCATATTGATTTTTTTTTGCTTACTGAAACTGATGTAAATCTAAATGCAGTCACAGTTGAATAGAAAAATATGTCATATTGTAAAAAATTTATGGTTTTAATAAATTTATTATCATAGCAGTTTATCATACATTTTTCAATAGCTTTGCATTCTTTATAGAGAATATTTCTTAACAGACAGCACATCTTAGAAGGTCCTGGACGCTCAGAAGGGTCCGTAACCAACACAAGGCATAAGCCTGCTACTATGTTTCTACTCTATTTCCATGGGGGAAAACTGCAACACTTCTAAAATGTGTTAAGAATTGATGTGCGGTTACACTGACATTTATTTTATTCCCACTTCAAAGTGAAAAATAAAAATATTGAAGCTCTTGTAGAAACTATTTATTTTCAATTACTAAAATGAAGTTCTTTAGATTACAAAATTATATTTATTGAATCTATTTCATTTAATTATAATGGGATTTGAAAAAAAAAATTGTTTATGACTTGTCTCCTTTTCCCAGCCTCTCTTCTAGGCTTACAGCCCTGGTGAATGAAATGCTCCTGGGGTACAAAGTGAGGATGGAACTTAAGGAAGAGAAGACATTGAAATGAGTCCTGTCATTCTTACCAATTTTCAATTTTCTAAAAAAGGAAAGACAAATCAATTAAGTACAGCAAACCTGAGTACCTTGCTCATTTATTTTCGTTTCTTTTTTCTTTCTTTTGGGGGGTGGCAGAGAAAAATAAAAATCTTTTTCCATTTGACAGCACTTCATATCAAATTTTTATTTTGAGTCACCTCTGAAAGGAAAAGAGCTGAAGTTATATTTTTGTTGTTTATGGAGTTTTTAGACCTTTCACCATGCTGAGAAAGTTGGTGCTGTTCAGCTTGGAGAAGAGAAAGCTGTGTGGTGGGCTTATAGCAACCTTCCTGTATCTGAAGAAGGCTACAAGAATGCTGGAGAGGGACTTTCCATCAGGGACTGTAGTGATTGGATAATGGGGAATGGTTTCAAACTTAAACAGAGGAAGTTCAGGCTAGATATAAGGAAGAAGTTCTTTACTGTGAGGGTGGTGAGGCACTCGAACGGGTTGCCCAAAGAAGTGGTAAATGATCCATCCCTGGCAGTGCTTAAGGCCAGGTTGGACAGAGCTTGGACGACATGGTCTCATGTGAGGTGTTCCTGCCCATGGCAGGGGGATGGGAACTAGATGACCTTAAGGTCCTTTCCAACCCAAACCATTCTATGATTCTATGATTAGAAATGACTGAGATCTCCATGCCTGGTAAGAACTCCTGAGCCTCCAGGAAAATAAATTATATCTGTGAAACATATCTCAGTGGCTTAATTTGCATTTAATTTAAGTAGTTCTACTCATTTGAGAAAGAATTCATCTCTCATCAGTGAAAAATCATGGCATAGATGAAGTCTGTTTAATGATAATCTCTTCAGTGTTGTAAAAAATATTGATCTGGTACTCTGATTTTTTTTTTTATGTATTTGATGGTAACACAAATATTTTACTGCTATATTTGTGGTCACACCAATATTTTTTCTTAAAGGTACTGATTTTTATTTTTTTTTTCATCTGGTATAGTATATTGAATGATATTTGTATTTGACTATAAACATTCAGTCGATGTGATTCCCACTGTAGTGTCTTTGTTTTAATGATTTGGTGATGTGTAACCTGATTTACTGTACTATACCTAATCTTTGGCACTTGCTAATTCTCTTAAGTGACTTTATCAGATTAACAAATACTCTTAGAGAAAACTGACTAGGATTACATGTACTTCATGGGCAAAACCACACCCATGGATTTTTCTCATAGATTATCTTAAATTTATTCTCCAGAAAAATTCATATTATGTATCTAATAAAGATCAGCATAATGCATCTGTCTTGCTAGCTGTCATAGAAGTGATGTAGACTTGGAAGTTCTATTTAAATAAAGGAACTGAAGTTGCATCTTTTTTGGCAGTAATGGTAATGTACCCAGTGATAGCTTTTTTTCTTTCCTCATTGTGATGGAACAGCAGTTGAAATCACATTTGGATTAGTTGTGTTCAGAGGGATTTTTTTAGATGATTGACTAAGCATGAAACTCATAGAACCGTTAAAGCTCAAAACCAAAACTTACTGGAAGGCAACAAGATAAAACCAAAATCCAACAGAACTCCTAGTAATTCAGAGCTACACAGCATGACAGGAATTCACAAAAGTGGCATCAGGTAAAGGGATATTCAATTTTTTTGGTGCTTTACAAGTAAAATGTAAGATACCTTTATGTAAATGACACTATAGTACATTGTCAACCCCAGAACCATCTCTGCCACCTGGCTTGGCTTCTCAAGTTGTGCGAACATCAGCTTTCTGTAATTTTCAGAGATTCTTGTTTTCACTTCTCAGCAGTTGTACATTGCACTTATTTGCTAAGCATGTTTCAGAGGAAGGTGAAATGCAACACTAAATGTAAAAATTAAAACTCAGGTAGAGTTTTCAGTGAAAAAAAAATCTACAGAAATATTAAAACACCCTAAATTCCTGTTGGTTCCATCAGGAGTCTCATATTGAAGACAAAAAGCTTGATTTTCTAGAGATAAGGTTCAAGACTGAAAAATAAAAAGTTAGCAGCACAGAAAGTGGCTTGCAAAATTTCTTTGGTTTGCCATTCCTGAGAAACAATAAGAATTTAGAGACAATTAACAGAACAGGAGACGGAACAAAGATAAATTTATTCCTATTCCATTCTATGATTGCAATATTGCCCAAGATATCATTACAAATCAAGTTCAATTTATCTGCAAAAAATCATAGATTCATAGAATACTTAGGGTTAGAAAGGACCTTAAGATCATCTAGTTCCAAGCCCCCTGACATGGGCAAGGACACCTCACACTAAACCATGTCACCCAAGGCCTCGTCCAACCTGGTCCTGAACACTGCCAGGGATGGAGCATTCACAACCTCCCTGGGCAACCTATTCCACTGCCTCACCACCCTAACAGGAAAGAGTTTCCTCTTTATATCCAATCTAAACTTCCCCTGTTTCAGTTTTAACCCATTACCCCTTGTCCTATCACTACAGTCCCTAATGAAGAGTCCATCCCCAGCATCCCTACAGACCCCTTTCAGATACTGGAAGGCTGCTAAGAGGTCTCCACGCAGCCTTCTCTTCTCCAGGCTGAACAGCCCCAACTTTCTCAGCCTATCTTCATACAGGAGGTGCTCCAGTCCCCTGATCATCCTCGTGGCCCTCCTCTGGACTTGTTCCAACAGTTCCCTGTCCTTCTTATGCTGAGGACACCAGAACTGCACACAATACTCCAGGTGAGGTCTCACAAGAGCAGAGTAGAGGAGCAGGATCACCTCCTTCAACCTGCTGGTCACACTCCCTTTGATGCAGCCCAGGATACAATTGGCTTTCTGGGCTGTGAGCACACAGTGCCGGCTCATGTTCATTTTCTCATTGACCAACACCCCCAAGTCCTTCTCTGCAGTGCTGCTCTGAATCTCTTCTCTGCCCAACCTGTAGCTGTGCCTGGGTTTGCTCCCACTCAGGTGTAGGACCTTGCACTTGTCACGGTTAAACTTCATGAGGTTGGCATCAGCCCACCTCACAAGTGTGAGTTGTGTCTTTTTCTTTTGTCATATGCAATATGCATACAGAGAAATAAGCAGTGCAATAAGTTACTCTTTGGCTGGATAACAACATTTCAGTATCAGTATTTTGAAGATTTTTCACAAAATGTGTTCTTATATGATTTGGAACAGTGTTTGATGACCTACAACAAAACATGAATGGGCAAAGAAATTTTACTTGCCAAATTTAATCTGCCCAGGAACTCTTGTTCACTCTACTCCTTCATGTAGATAATAACCTTTATAGTCACTTAGAAGGGCATACAGGATGAAACACCATCAGAGAATATTTGCCAGATGAAGTGATAAGGAGGTTGGACAAAATTTTAATTCTGAGGGCAGTGCTTTTTTTGCAGATAAATTGCTTTTTAGTAGATGGAAGGAAGTGCTCAGAAGCCTACTTTATTCCAATGAGAGAATTTATTTCCTCAAAAGTTTATTTTCCTTCTGTCAACAAAATACAATTTTAAGCTTCTTACTTCCTTCAGCAGATAAAATATGTTCCAGTGCAGTCAGCCAAATGTTGCTGTCACCTTACCATCAGAAATAGAACAAAAAGAATATTATTTTCTTAGTAAAATCGACACATTAAATTTTGGATAATAAAAAGAGAAACATTTTTAGCAGTCACCTTGAAATTCAGCAAACTTTTCGCAGCTGTTTGACATGCAAAAGTGTTGACAGCTATATAAAAATCAGAGGTAGTTTAATAGGAAAGACAGTGAGAAAACAGAAAGACTGGAAAGACTTTTTGGTGGTTTGTGGCTGACCTGTTTGAGGAGGCTGCAGTACTTCATTCAGGATTTTTCAGGCTTAGTAATTGTCCTGAAAGTACATGCGTCATTTTCTGTTGCCCATCTAATATGGCTTTTGGGAGAAATTACTGTGTTGAAGAATGATCAGAAGATTATTTCAAATTAGTTTGCTACTGAAAATGACTTTTCAGGTAAGACAAAATTTCTAGAGAAATCTCTGCTTTAACTTTTTCTTTTTTTTTTTTTTTTTCCTCTCTGTCAGAAAGTTTAGAGATTATTTGCCAGGAAAAAAAAAAAAAAGCCCCACATGAGTTATCAGATTTTAAAAGCTATTTAGGTTCTCTATGCTCATTGTTTTTAGCAAGAACTAGAAACTTAAAACTCTTCAAAATATCTTACCTATGGTACTTCAAAATAGATACCTTATCTCTCATGGAAATAAAGTTGTTAGGCACACAGCTGGTGAAGGTGAATACTTCGATTGATTTTCTTTCAGAAACCTGTGACTAATCAGGAATTTCACACTGAGATAGTGATAGAAAAAGCAGGTATCCTGGCTTGAAGGTTTTAATGCAGTGAAGTTTTGATGCTTCTTCAATCTTTCCATGGATCTTGAAACATCTTCTGAGAAATTCAGGGGACACATTTGAGTTGAAAGCTTCATATTGTACTTACCTCGTTCACATTGGAATTCTGAGAAGTGGGAAGACAGCTAATGGTGCCTAATGATGTGTAAACTTTTCTGAATTGTGTTAAAACCGTGGCAGAAAGTTGTTTTCAAGATAAAGTTAATTACTGGGTGATAGCTCAAGTCTGCAGTTCTACCCTGACACATCTATCACAGAGTTCTGATCATTCTGTTCTGTTTCAAAAGAGCGAAAATAATTATTTTCCTGGAAACTAGCACGCTCCATTGAGATTCAGCTTTTGAATTGTGTAATTCTGTCACAAAGCTTCCTTTTTTCTGCAGTTTGGTACAAGGTGTATGATTCCATTGTAAGGGACACAAAAGGATCCTTCAAGTATTTGCTTACAGGGATATTTTCTGTTTTTTTTTTCTCTCTCTTCTTTTTTCTCCTTTTAAATAGACTGAACAATAAACTAAAGTTCTGTCTTTTTAGTTTTTCTTAAGGAAAAGGGATTAATGATGAAACGAAAATATATACATTCTACTTTCTCCAAGCACAGTAGATGTCAGTCAGCAGGAGAGAGCTCTCTGAGCATTGTACAAGGCCTCTCTAAATACCAGTTTCTCCTTAAAATCCTGTCAGTCAAAAGGGTTACCTGTTTCTTGCTTTTCTTATTTTCTTAGGATCATGCTGCAGGACTTCAGTAGCTGTATATTGGCTTCTGCTTTTTGATTTTTCGCAGCTTCCCAATATGTGTATCAACATACACGCAGAAATTCATCTATAATCAAAAGCACATTCTGTCTAACTTTTTGTTCAGCAGATGTACATGAAATCCAAAGGAGGTGGTGGTTTCCATGCTTGGGTGATGATTTTTCTACTATTTAATATGAGGCTTACTAAAGTGCTGTATTTCTTCATTTTCACCAACTGGAGTCTATTCTGCCAAACATTTTTTCTATTAGTACCACTAAAAGGTCCTTTTAAGTTGCTACAACTCAGGATAGCAAGAGTTCAGATAAAAACTCTGAGGTTTTGTGTGTTTGTATTAAATTTGTCTTCACAATTTAACAGAAGAGAAAAGAAACTGCACTGCATTATAATCTTCTGCCTCTTCTATTTCTCCCACTTTCTGACAAATTCCAGTAACTTGACAGCAGAGTAATATGAGACCGGATTCAAGTAACTTCTAAAGACTGTTGTACTTCCTAAATTAGTTCTATGTCTTAAAGCTCGTAATGAATTTATATTTGATTTATATAATAAATGAAAATATCTTTAACATTTTAAAGTACCTTTTTATCACTTCTGTGTTGCAGAAAAAAATTATCCAAAACTTCCCTTCTAAATATTGCCTAGTCTTGATACTTTGTTGCTTCTACTTGGTTTCTGCAGGCCTTTAGGCATGCAAATAGCTGTTACAGAGAAAATTTGCTGGTTCTTGTAGAATCAGGCCATGACTCCATGGGCCCCTTTTCAAGCTTTCCATGAGCAGGCATGCTTTGCTGTGCTGATCCTGCCTAGGGGTACTGGCAAATATAGCACTGCAAACATTCATATGTATGACAAACAGAATGCCAAGGCAAAATGAGGACAAAGTGATTGTGCAAGCAGCTTTAACTGAGGTGAAAGCAATTTTGCAAGGTCAAATGATTTCTCTAGCATCTTAGTACCATGATTCAATATTACCAATAATAATTGGCAATCATAGAACTCAGACAGTGCCAGGCTAAGAAGCAAATATGGACCTGATAAGACTATCCATCATAAAGAGGGACATTTGTGAAATGCGAATTATTCACTCTTATCTACTATTTATTATCTCTTTATGTCTTCATCTATTCTATTTCATCTCCTCACAAAGCATAATTGTATGACTGTAATTTTCAGAAAAATATGCAAAATTTATTTAATCAGAAGTAAACAACAGTAGTTTTGTCCTTAGGATTTCAGCTCTTAAAGACCACCAGCAGAGATAAAATTAAAAAGGCTTCAGAAATTGAAGCTTACTTTTACATAGTTTCATTTTTCTAGATTGTGAGTGACTGTTGAAGGACAAAGGAGGAGAGGGCAGGTGGAGGGAAAAGAGAAGTGACTTTCATGTAGTATATATATGTATTAAAGTTTGAACTGGGACTTCTGCTACAGCAGGCTTTTATAAATCTGCCTTTACTGTCTAGGTGGCCACAACTCAGTTTTTATGGGGTTCTCAGTAGAGCTGAGAGGTTGCCAACTTTTCAACATTTTGGAAATGGTTTTAGTCAATAAAAGAGACTGATCAAGGCAAAAATATTTTCTAGGAGGTCACCAGCTCTGATAAATTTTTGTTAGCTTTTTTGTACATTGATAAATGCTTTGAAAATGTCAGAATTTTCTTGATAATTCTTTAAAAAAGGAAACTAAGTTGCCACAACAAGAACTGGATTATAGATATTTCTGCTGGTCACAGAACAGATATAGTAAAAAAATGTAGAAAAAAGATTCTTTTGATTGATCAGGTATTATTTCAGAAGATATGGTTTACATTATTATTTATGTTATGATTATGTTACATTATGGTTTCTGATTTTGAGATTTTGTCTTTATGGTTATTATTTCTGAATTTATGACTAATATTCTGATTTTTTTTTACAACAGGAGCAGTTTTTCAACTTAATTGAGATTACTGTCTTAAATATCAGAATCTAACATTGGCAGATAATTTACCAGTACACCAGAGCTATATTTTTTTAATTGCAAAATATTAAAAGTGTCTTGTATTGGAAATTTTCTTCTGGTAACATGTAATAAACTGCTTATCATTCAAGCAGTGTATTTTTTTTAAAGGTAATATAAACTTTTGATAACCTGATGAATTTTGCATCATGGAACAGAATCATGGGATAATCTGTGGTGGAAAGCATCAGTGAAAGTTGGCCAGTCCAGCCTCATTACTGAAGCAGGGTCCTGAACTTGCTCAGTTTTGTTCTGGACATGACCAAGAATGGAAACTCAGTAGCCCCTCTGACAAGGAGCTTTTCCCTCTTCACTAAAATGGAATGACGGTACATGACAAAGAAACCTGGACCGGTAGATTGGAGACTAAAACCACACATAGAAATTATCCTGACAGTGAGCTACATGACCACAAATTAAACGAGAAAAATGTCATGTTATGGTTAAAAACTAAAAATTAAAACGTAATTTTTTATTCAAAAAAGTTTATTCTCAAGGGAAAATAAAATATTCCCTAAAAGTACAATTTTAAAAGAAAGCAGTGTACTATTGCAGATTTGGAAAACTACAAGCTCTTGCTTTCTCTAACAAGGTATAGGAGGAAAGTCAGCCTTTCACACTATGTGTTAAGGTTCTTTTCCCCCCCAAATTGTCACATCAAATAATTTCAGCAGATGTGAAGTCTACAAAGTCTACCTAATAGTCTAAATCACCTGACTGCAGATTTCTTAGAAATAAGAAAAGGTGGCAAATCAACACCATAAACAGTTTTATAATACCCAATAATACAAGGACTTCATGTTGCATTGAGAATATATGTAGTGTTGACATCTACAATACGATTTGGGAACATGTAATGCAATTTCAAGATACCTTTGTGAAGTTGATTTGACAATAGAAAGTGACTTTAAGTTGCATTGATCCAAACTAAAAGTTCCCTGAAAATTGCATCTAAACAAGGAGGAGCTTATTCAAACTACACAAAGTTTTACCAACAGTTTATATGGAAAATGCAAGTCAGTCTTTTTTGATTCCTGCACCCAATGTTATGCATGTTTCCATTTGCTGGGCCCACCTTAGTACCAGAGGCTGCATGTAATCTGTGCAAACTATCACAACACAGTGTTTTAAACGGATTTCTTATAGCTCTAAATGCTGTATTTGATGAAAAAAGGATGTTTAGATAAATTGCCCTCCTGGAATTGACTTTCCTTGGTTTGCTCTGTTTGATGGCTGAGATCTTCCACTGGCATAAACTATTACTGGAAGGTGGTTTTGAGGTACTAGTTCAAATAAACTAGGTGCTTGGCA
Organism: Pezoporus wallicus; assembly: GCF_028554395.1. Lineage (NCBI taxonomy): Eukaryota > Metazoa > Chordata > Aves > Psittaciformes > Psittacidae > Pezoporus > Pezoporus wallicus. The sequence continues at coordinate 2,109,448 of NW_026637066.1, read as the reverse complement.
CTATAGAGTCATAGAATCACAGACTGATACAACGGTTTGCGTAGGAAGGGACATTAAAACCATCCAGTTCCAACCCACCTATCATGGACAGGGGCACCTTCCACTGGACCAGGTTGTGCAAAGCCCTGTCTAATCTGGCCTTGAAAACTGCCAGGGATGGGGCAGCCACAGCTTCTCCGGGCAACCTGTACCAGTGTCTCACCACTCTCACAGTAAAGAGTTTCTTCCTAATGTCTAATCTAAATCTACCTTATACTATGAAGGATTTCAAACTGGTGTTCAATTTGATGCAGAGTTTAAAAGAACACACCAAATTTGTACACTAGGGTGCTTGGCAGTCTGCAGTGAGACTACAGTATGGATTTGCCAGTTCTTCAAAACACATATGAAAATTAAATTTTATTTAAACAGGAAAGTGTCAGTTTTCACAGAAGTGGGAAGGTACTCTCAAATATGGTACAGTTAAAATTCTGCATAAATCTTTGAAGTTTATCCAGTTTTGTCAAAAAAAGGTCCAACAAACCTGACTAAAAAAAATCAGTTCTGAGTAAATAATAGTAGGCTTTAACACTTCTTTCCTTTTTTTAGGATAATGCAAACTGAAACAGAATCACACATTAGCAACAATTATGTTGCTTTCAAGTGTGTGAAATAACAGATGCATCTGGGGTAGTCACGTTTCACAACTATGCTGCATTTCCTTGGGAGAATGATGGATCCTTGCCAATTTCAATGATATTGTTCAAGTGGTAAGTGATAAAAAGGATTATATTCTTTCAACCAAAACAATCTCACAGCCCAAATCTGTACGGTCAAGACAGTCAGTAAAAAACATGGTGTTTCAATTTTTTTTTAAATTTTTTGGTAAGGAGTCACACATTCATATTGCACCAAACTATGGCAGATATTTTTAATTTTTATTTTTCACTTTTGTTTCTGAAATGATAAAAAGTAGAAGGAAAAGCAGCTAAGGAGAACACAACCATAGCACAGTTACAAAATTTATTTCAGTGGCAAACAAAAAAAAAAAGTCATCTCTTTAGTATATGAAAAGATAAGATCCACTTGTAAGGATAGGAGCTTAGTCTAAAGCTGTATAGATGAAAGTGCCTTTCCAATTTTAGTAAGTAAACAAATAGATCCACAAGAAAAGTCTATGGGACCACAAAGCAGTTTAATTCCTAGCTCATAGGCTCCCTGAAGATATTTAACGACCTGATTGAGATTCCTAGATTCCCTAGGCATTTAGGGGCAATTGTTCATTTAGAGTTTTATTCTAACACTCAATTCTGAGAATGACTGTGGGCTCCCTAACAAACACATAATTTTGACGACACAGATAGATTGTAAGTAAATCTTTCCCAAGATTTAGGCATGCTTTACAGAACTGAAGACAACTGTATAGATGTAAGATTATTCAGGCTGGAATGGATCTCTGAATACCATCTGTTTCTCCCTCCTCTTCAATGCAGGACCAGTTTTGAAGATGTATCCAACTCTGAGATTAGATGAGGTTGCTTAGGGCCTTTTCCAGCTGAATTTTTGACTTGTTGAAGGATGAAAATTCCATAACTTCTCTGTTTCCATATATTTTTGGAATTTAAAGACATATTCATTCATCTATGAGACAGAACTACAAATAGAAAAAGAAATACAATTACTAAAGTAATCACTATATCACATGGCAGGCTCAGGTTCAGTTCTGTCCTCCATTGAAAGGACGTCTTAGTTACCACCATCTACGGAATATTATATTGTGCTGGAGATAATGGAGGCAGGGTGGTAGGAGAACACAAACTCTAGAAACTACTTTGTTTCAAACATGTCCATTGCAGCTGTTCCATTTTATGTGGATAAGTAAATGGCAGGAAACAGAAAATGGGAGATAGATAACAGCCTTTCTTTTTCTCATAGTAGGTAAGATGCAACTTTGCGTAGGAAAATAAACCTATTCTTAAAAGTTATATGTTTGTATAAGGATAGTTGTAATTAAGGTTCTTTATACTGTATGTATTTCTTAAGAGACAATTTTTTTCAAGCAGTTGGATCAGCTCTGAGAGGAAGAGCTAAAAGGCATCTATGATACGAGAACTAGGTTTCATTTTAAATGGCAAGGACTGAATTTGACTCAGCATTTTTTACTGCTGAACTTGGGTGAAAGGTACTTTGCTGCAGGAAAGGTAATATCTCTTTTATTTGGCTGAGCTCACAGCTGTGCTTTAAGACTACCAAATAGGTTCTTCAGGAAAGAAAAGTGAATATATGGCTAACTTATGCCTGGCTATAGGCTGTAGAGGTAAGCTAGATCATAACTGCTGAACAATCATAAAATTAAAGTGGTTTAGACTAAGATTCATTTCACAGATGCCTGGAAAAAGAGCTGGGTTTCTTTGTATAAAATTGCATGGGTATCACTCAGGCATTAGCTGAATTTTTCAACAGTTATACAAGGTGCTCTCAGTCCAACCAAAAATAAGCAAGACTTCTCTTTTGATGCTGAGTAAAAGATTAAAGACACTCTTAGAATATGCCATTTTGAAAATAACGAGGCAATATTAGCTACAGATATGCAGGTACATTTGTCACTGGTTTGGTGTCTACTTGCATCATCAAACTGCTAAAAGGATACTCAGAAGCTTCAGTAGAGAAATTTTGTCTAGGCATCAAAGGAAACCAGCTGGGTGGTCTTACTATTCCTGTGTGGAAAATAACTTTCCATAAAGAGGTCTGTATTTATCAGAAGAAAAGTCTTAATGGACTTTGAAGTTAGATTAATTCACAGTTGAAATAAGGTTCAATTATTCTTTTTTTTTTAACAACAGGGATAATGAGCAACTGAAATAACCTCTAGGAATGCCAGATTTTCAGTCTTTTGAGGTCTTTAAATCAAGATTGGATAATTGTTATTTAAAGTATGTAATTAATCACATGGAAGTTACAGATTTCACAAAGAATTTACAGCACTTGGCTGATTCTGTAAATAAGGAAAGTCTATATAAATGGATTTAGCCTCTTTTGTTTTGAAAGAAACAGTTCTGTTCCTCTAACTGATTTCTTTGGACCAGTCTTCACCAAAAAACATGGAGAAACATGTGTCTCTAGTCCACACTTTTGGTTGACCCAAATAATAGCACTGAAGAGTGAAGATATCAAAGTAAGAGAAGGTGAGGTGAATTAACAAAGCAAAGAGCTAACAGTTTAGAGACTGAACTATGCAAATGGGTTTTCAAATTATCTCTATGATTAAAAATCACTTTCCCCTATAGAAATGCCTTGTGTTACTGTATTACTATGGGCCCACTGAGCCGCCTTCTCCCACAGTTCTTTTATCTTACTTGAGCTTAAATGATTTCTAACCTGGTAACTATTTTTTCATTTTATTTTCTAATGATGTCATTTGCTATTAATTACATGATCTTAGGCCAAAAGCTAATCACTGAAACAGTGACTAGTCAAAAGTGTAACTAGCTTATCATTGATGGTAGTACCAGGAATGAAACACAGGTTTAGTCATTCCCAAATTAGGTTCCTACCAAAGTCCAAAGCTGTGGGCATAAGTGAAAGTACTCTTTATTACATCCTATGGATTCATAAGATTAAAAAAAAAAAAAAAAAAAAAATTGAAAACTAAATATTAGCTATCAAGCTTCTACTTAACAGAAATGCTAAGTTTAACTCTGTGAAGTAGTCAGCATTTTAAAATGCATTAAAAATATGAAGGAATAGACGTAATTCATGAGGGCATCTAATGTCATAGTAGCTAGTGATTCAAAATTGTAATCAGAATATTCACCTACAGGAATTGACAAATAAGTCACAAATAACTTACTTATCACTCTAGCATTATAATGTTTCCTCAAACACTTTCATCTTTAATAAAATTGTAATCTTCAAAGAACCAAAGTACAGTTTATAAAAATTAGGCCTATATAATTCATACAATTCCTATAATAGTTTTGTAAAATTTTTAATTTACATAATTCTGAGCAGGAAATGCAGCAGCAGTACTTGACCTGAGATATTTAAAAGATGGTAAGCATACTTCATATAATTCTATTCCTTTAGAAAGCTGCAACTAAAATGATTAGAGATTGTTTCAAGTATGTGAAAAAGTAAGACATGAGGTGCCTTGCCAAGCAATGTTACAAATTTTAGAAGACGATTAGAAAGTCCATAAAGTGATTTCAGTTAGTAATTGGCGACTTTTCTGCTCCTTCAATGACTAATAATTGCTGCTGTCCATAAACTCACTGTCCAAGATATATTTTGCTACTTCCCCTGCCTTCATGGAAGCATCTTGTAGTACTGTATTTGTACACAATTCTAATTTCCTTCAATTAAAGGCATTTTTATCATTTTACTACTGATAATTATACCTATATGGAAGCTTTTACTTTTACATAGTTACTTGAACGTTATTATAACATGCATAATAAATTAATGAATCATGAAATTAGAGTAACAAAAAGAGTTATTTCTGCTGTAGCAATTAATATAAAACTCAATTGCATTGTTTGTTATCACCTGTGATGTCTTAACACAGTCTTAAAAAGCAGGAGAAATGTGTTTCCATACTGTAGCAGATCATTTACAATCCATGCTGTATGCAACATTTAAAAATTACCTCAAAGTGTCCCAGTCCAAATGAAAAATTATTACTAAACTATAGCTAAAATCAATGTATTCCATAAACTGATTTACGTATCAGTGGCCACAAAGCACCTTGGTAATGTACAGGTGCATGTCTCATTCTTAGTTACTTTGAAGATTTTAATAAATGCCTGCCTAACTCTGTAAAGCTCAGTCTGTAAATGGCATGGGGAAAATGCATTACCTTCACCATGTTAAAGATCAGGTATTACAAGCCAGGGAGAGTGGCAGTATTTCTTATCAAATCATAGAATTATAGAACAGTTAGGGTTGGAAAAGACCTTAAGATCATCTAGATCCAACCCCCTGCCATGGGCAGGGACACCTCACACTAAACCATGTCACCCAAGGCTCTGTCCAACCTGGCCTTGAACACTGCCAGGGACGAAGCATTCACAGCCTCCCTGGGCAACCCATTCCAGTGCCTCATCACCCTCACACTAAAGAACTTCTTCCTTATATCCAATCTAAACTTCTGCTGTTTAACCCGTTACCCCTTGTCCTATCACTACAGTCCGTAATGAAGAGGCCCTCCCCAGCATCCCTATAGGCCCCCTTCAGACACTGGAAGGGCTGCTATGAGGTCTCTACGCAGCCTTCTCTTCTCCAGGCTGAACAGCCCCAACTTTCTCAGCCTATCTTCACGCAGGAGGTGCTCCAGTCCCCTGATCATCCTCGTGGCCCTTCTCTGGACTTGTTCCAACAGTTCCATGTCCTTTTTATGCTCAGGACACCAGAACTGCACACAATAGTCCAAGTGAGGTCTCACGTGAGCAGAGTAGAGGAGCTGGATCACTTCCTTCGACCTGCTGGTCACTCTCCTTTTGATGCAGCCCAGGATGTGGTTGGTTTTCTGGGCTGCAAGCGCACACTGCTGGCTCACGTTAAGTTTCTCATCTTATCTCTTACTTATCATTATCTACTTATCTTTAATGTTGGGTAAAATGAAGCTGCAGTGACAAGGGTGATCCCTCACTGTTAATCTCTGCCTTGACCTTTAGGGGAGAAAATCCTGGCTTTTATTTTTTCTAAAATACAAGTTTTCATATTTAGAGGTTTGGGTGATACACTGAAGTTGCACACAACCCCAAAGACCGTGATACTAAATTAAACGTTTTAGCCATTTCTTTGGCATTTAGAAGGTGCAGAAGAACACAACTTTTTGCTTTTTTTCATTACATTTTTTACTTCATAAGTCGTATTTAAGGAAAAGGGACCACTTTGCCTATATTAATTTACTCCAGATCATATGTTATTTAACTTTCAAGCCCATATACAGAGTAGATTTTAAAAAAATTGATTGTCATCTGTATGTGGCTTAATTTAGGTTTTTCTGACAACACATTCTGGAAGGGCTGGATTCTGGATAAAGTCGTATTTGTTTCAGAATGGATGAAGTAGCTTATGTCTTTCTTTGTTTATAAAATACATACATAGGAGCTATGTGGACAATTATTAGGGGAAAGAAGGCACTCAGGATATTGAAATATATTTATCTAAGCTGCATGTTACAGAAGATGAACATAAACTAACAACAGATCCCACATTTTCCATTAAAAGTAGAATAGAGTAGCGGCAAGAAATGCAGCATCTTCTTTGTGAGCAATACCAGTAACACTGACACCAGCTAGAATGGCTCCCACATGCTTTTGCCCAATCCCAGTTCACACAACAGAAATTTGCAGATTGCAACAGTCTGGCAGCATTTTCCAGAAATGTGTGCCTACTCATGCTACTTACAAATGATCCAGTCATTGGAGTACTTATGTCATCACTTTGCGTACAGAATAGAAATGAGAACAGTTTTCTGGCCACAGACTGAGCAACAGAGATAACTAGAGGAGAATGGGTCCTTATCTGACAGATTTTCTTGTGTCGTGGTTTAAACCCAGTCAGGTAACTTGTTCACTCACTCCCAGTGAGTGGTGCCGAGCTGACAACAATCGAGGTCCGTGTCCATCTCCCCCCCCCCCCCCCCCCCCCCCCCGCACCGGGGCTCTCCCCTTCCCCGCTCCCGGAGGAACGGGGAGGAGGATCAAGAGAGTGCAACTCCTACGGGTTGAGACAAGAACAGTCCAGCAACAAATCACCACTGCTACTATCAGCTAAAACAAAGATAAGGGAAAATAACAAGGGAAGAGAATACGATACCACCGGCCAAGAAAGCGAGTCCCACCCGGAAGCCCCTGTCCTTCCGGGTAACTCCCAGTTACCCCCCACCCCGGCCATGACGTGCTGTGGTATGGAATACCTCCCCGGCTAGCCCGGGTCAGGCGCCCTGTCTCTGCTTCCTCACAGCTTCCCCTCCTCCCTGGCAGAGCATGAGCCTCACAGAGTCCTTGGTCAGGGTAAACATCACTTAGCAACAACCGAAAACATCGGCTTCACCAACACTGTTCTCAAACTAGAAGTCAAAACACAGCACTGCACCAGTTAACACAAAGGAAAAACATGACTGCTACTGCTGAACCCAGGACATCTTGTTAGTCTGTTTATTCTTTCTAGGGAAATCATGCTTGAACAAAAAGGGAGGTTGAATTTTGCACTGCAAGAAATGGGTTGAGAAAAGCAACTACCTGTATACACAGATGCATTTCTGTTACAATGAGGAGGACTAAAGAGAGAAAATCAGCAACCCCAAAAAAGTGCCAAGCCTGTTACAGAGAATACTCAGTGTAATCTGTCTGTAAGAGAGATCCTGTGTTAAGAAGGTGAAGTAGAGGTGCAATTATTAGAAGAGAAAATAAATAACATGCAATGAATTAAATAATAAATGAGCTGAAGAGGTAATGAAGTTTGAGTTTTACAGTGAAATGAAATTAAAATGCTCCTTCTGTAAGCATTTGAACAATGACTGTACAAGCAAGGCATCAGGGAGTCCTAGTCCTATTAAATCTAATCACCACAGTGTCTGTTTCTACATACACAATGACTTTGCACACAGGAAAATAAATTAAAGCACATTGCAGGGTTTCATGCTTTTCTCTAGACAACATGATGGGACAAATTCTGCCCTTCCAAAAAGCACACACAGCCACAACTTCCGATACAGTCATAACACAAACCGATTTAGGTATAACTGAAGACATGGGGAGCAGAAGGGTGCGATCATCTTCATCTGCTTTTCATGCTTCTTGTGTGAATTTTAACAAGTCACTTCAAGTTTCTGTGTGATGATTGTATATTTATTCCTTGCTGGTAATACACTCTTCTCTCAGATAAGAGAAAAAAAGACATTTTTTTAGACTGTTAAAAGTGAAAAGGAAAAATTTAATACCTTAATAGAATCATCTCAATTATCATCACAATGGTTGCTTTAATGTCATAATATACATGAAAACTGCATGACAGGTCATAATTTTTTCCTAAATACTTTACTTTCTCATCTCTGTTTTAAGTTCCAAGTTACTTTCCCAAACTGATAATGAAAAAAGAGAAGGAAAGACATCATCTAAACCCAAATGGACCGCTCTGACAGATGATAATTGAAGCAGGTGTGATATTAGAGAGAAGAAAACCATAAGGAGAAAGAAAATAGAAAGAGGAGAGCTAAAGAGGATGGAGAGTTCAATGAAGCTGCATTTTTCAAATCTTCATAATTTTTCACAGTGGACACTTGTGGGACAAGGCCAAGTCTCTGATCTTGGGCATATGAACTGATGAAAATTTGAAAAGTAGTTTTAATACTTTTCTGGCATCTCTCAGCCATGAATCTCTCTGATTTTAACTTCTCCTGTATGAACATGCTGGTTCCCAGAGACAATTTACACCTATATTTAGTGTGACCTTAATCCTGCATGAGCTTAGGCACCAGCTCCATTGAACCTGATGTAAGCACATTTCATAGGTGCTTCGTGATACTCTCTGTAAATATCAGAGAAGAATTTTCCTAAGCTGTCAGGTACATTAGCTGTTTTACTATTTTTATTTTTGTTCCTATTCCCAAGCACAAGGAACACTGTCACATGAAAATGGGATCCTGTATTTTCTGTACAGAATGAATATACTGATTTGGTATTACAAATCCTATATTCCTTCAAAGGTGATATTTTGTTTATCCTTTTCTCGGAGCATTTCTCTTTTGCTACCAGTGCCGACTGGATTGTATACAAAAAGTGGGTCTAGAGAAGACATCAACAGAATAATTGCATATCAATTTTCCCCACAGAAACTATTAAACCTAATATTGCATGGAAGGGGAAAGATCATTTATCTGAAATATGCTTCTACCAAAATAACTATTATGAATAAAATCAATCTGGTGTGATGATCACAAGTGTAGCTGTGAATCTCTTCACAATGGTAGATTTAGGTTAGATATAAGGAAGAAATTCTTTACTGTGAGGGCAGTGAGGCACTGCAACAGGTTGCCCAGAGAAGCTCAATCCCTGACAGTGTTCAAGGCCAGGTAGGACAGGGTCTTGAGCAACCTGGTCTAGTGGAACGTGTCCCTGTCCATGGTAGGGGAGTTGGAACTAGATGAACTTAATGTCCTTCACAACCCTAACCATTCTGTGATTCTATTATAGTTCCATTTAAATCAGAGAATATGCTCCAGAGAATATACCACTGACATTTTTTGTTGCTGGAATTAGTCTCATCTTTGGCTTTACATGGGTCTTCAAAGTGGTTTGGATCATAAGAACCTAAGAATAAAATTATAGTTAACTTGGAATTCAGTCTCCCAAAGAGAAATTTCATGGAAATGGATCACTTTAAAAACATGTGGATTTTGTTGAGCGATGTTATAGTGGTGGGATCCAGTTGCAGAAGAAATGTAAATTGATAGTGTGTATGAAAAGTGTATGTCTGCATCAGTTTGTGAACACCACTTGAACTTATTAAAGAAAGATAACAGTAAACATATCTGATAACTTTCTTTGCTATAATAAGACCATGTTATACAAGGGAAATGAAGTAGATGTAATCTATCTTCAGTAAAGCATTTGATGTGACAATCGTTGTTTAAAAGGGAAAAGATAGCTACTAGTACCATGACTGGTATGGAACATAAAGGACAGGCTAAAGCAGAGAGAGCAGGTGATTGTGATGAAAGCAAAAGAAACTGGTTACTAGTGAAACATGAGCTTGTCTAACATTTACGGTTTTGAACAGCTTGAAAAGTAGCAATGCAAAATGGAAATTATAGAGATTCATAGGGATTTAGGAGGATTCCTCTCATAAGGAAAAAAAGGAAGAAAGAAAAAGAAGGAAGAAACTAATAATAATAATAAAATAACAGCAGCAACAACAAATAATAGCAATAGTAGTAATAAAAATAATAATAATGATGATAATAATAAAGTCCATGAAAGTCATTTCAGGTTTTTGTATTCTGTTTTAAAGTAAAAAGGAAAAGGATTTATGAATTAATAGAATTTCAGTCATAAATTTACTATGTTCATTTGCAAATAGCAATGGAAGAGCTCTGTCAAGTAGTTAAGAGCAAAGGAGGTGTATTTCACCTAACTGTAACCATGTACAGACCAGTGGAGAGGGATCAGCACCCCAGAGGAGGATTCATACACCTTAAAATATATGTCCAAGATATATGGGAAATACTATGCAGTTTCTGCAGAGAGGGATTGATGGCTCAGGATATGCCACATCCTCCTTGTGGCTTCCATCAAGATCTGCCCGGGGGAGGATGTGGAGGAAAACAGGCACTCTGGAAAGGATGAGCTATGAGCAAAGACTGAGTTGGTTACGATTGCTAAGAGTAATGGCATCAAGATCAGGGGAGGAAGGTACTTACACTTTACTGGTTTTCTGTTAAGAGGCTGCTGAAACAAGGAAGGGAGCAATCTTGAGAAGGTTGGAAATTGCAATGAAAAAAAATAAAAATCACCAATTTTCTGTCAGAAATGAAGTATTGATTCCAATACTGCTATTCTTGTGACTCTGGAGGCCACTTTTCTGTTATTATTGAACTTTGATCTCTGAATCCTTTTCAAGATAAAAGCAGGAACATTGGCTCTGATTGACTCTCAAGTTCTTAAAAGTCCCTACAAAACATCAGTATCTCCATGCAATAGCCTAGGAAAGATAAGAAACAGATTTCACATCTGAACAGCCATTCGAAAAGATGCTGTTATTTCATAAGGACCACACAGAGAGGCTGGAAAGAAGTGTTAGTAGGACTCTACCTAGACTGAAATGTCAGAAAGTGTCCCACTATATAGCAGGATGAGACTAGAGAAGACACAAGAGCATGCCAGTATATTTGCAAAGTTTTGTAACATTTGTATATTTTTCTTTAAAGTAAATGAATGACAGATTAAAATACTTTCTTAAGCTTTATTCCTTAATTTCCTGCCGTATTTCTCCAGGAAATGTGTAAATCACAGTATCACCTTGTAGATGAGCTCTGTGGAATTCTATTTTAAGACGAATTCCCAGAGAGTACTTACTGGGTCAGTTTGTAACCTAGATATTGTTCATAAATAATACATCACCAGAGTGATGGATCATAACTGTGGTTTTCTTTAATTCATTTCCCACTTGTGTGAATGTTATTGGGACATCTTTGTGATGCCCTGTAACCGCAGTGCTGGGTTCATGGAAGATCTCTGCACTGGCTGTGAAAACTGCATAGCTTTTGGTAGCAAATCTTGTGAGAAATAAGGATACCTCTCCCCTCCCTGAAGTGTAGAAACCATGCAATGCACAGATCAGTAAGATCAGGGTGCGTGTCAGTGTTTTGGATATGCAAAGTTAATTCAATTTGCTGCCAGCAGCAGGCGTGACCGTGGTGATCCCGGTCCCTGTACAGAGCTACTTACAAGTGTCAGCACCTCTGTGTGAGGCCAGAGCTGCACTCGGAGCTGCAGAGACAGTAACTGATGGGGGGTCAATGCATATCAGCGCATTCTCATCCCAGGTGGTGTAATGAGTCATATCCAAAAATAATGTTTAAATGCTTGATTCAGTTCAGCTTTCCTGTTAAGTGACATAAAATCCGAAGAGAATTTAACTTGCATGTGTGAGTCCGATTATATTAAAGGTGCTAATGTACTGCTAATCATCTTGCCAACAGCTATACCCAATTGCCATTCAGGGAAGCATGTCACTCAGGGGCATCGGACTAGCTGACCTTTGAAGGTCCTTTCCAACCCGAATTATTCTATGATGCTATGATTCCCTTAACAGTAGGATTATTCTGTTGAGTTGTTTACTATTGACTACCTTCTACATCCATACTCTTTAAACAGGAAGCAGATATGGATGTAAACCTATTAGAATTGTTCCATACATGTAAGACACCAATTCTTAGCTAGTGTAGTCCTGAATATTTCCAGCCACCTCCGTAAATCTGCAGAATAAACTCATCTGAAAAACTTGCTGAGTGGTTTAAATTTGCTGGGGTGGAATCTGTGTACTTCTAGTTTAAGTACTTCATCATTAAATCCCTTCTGGTCAGACTTTTTGAAAGAGTCTGTCACTTACTGGCTGGTCATATTTTTAAAAAGGGCCCAGCTGCTCCCAAAGGAGATGTTAATGTGCCCTTGAATTTATTTGACTCGAGATGAATCTCCACCTCCCTGACTATTCAGTTTTCACTGCATTTTTTAATAGATTCCATAGTGATGGTATTTGCAGAATCCACTTAATGAATATATTCAAGTAGCATTTTCATTTCACTTCGTATTTTCGTTTCCATTTCAATCTTACTTAGATCTTTTTCTTTAGACTACTTATGTTTAATGTGATTGCAACAATAAAATAGTTTTGCTTTTGAAAATGTAAATTATATATGAAACCCATGTAGATCAATATCTTAAAAATACACATTTTAATAGAAGGAAACTGAATGTTGAATGTTAATGATAGGTGATGCACAGTGAATTATAGATCCATGTGAAGTAAAACTGAACAGATCATTTTCCTTTTCCTTATTTTTGTTAAAAATGCAGTTTGCTTAATAGAAATAGTACTTCGACTGCATATTTGCAGGTGATACCTTTTGCCCTAATTGCATGTATAAGGAATTTTAAAGACTGCTAAATAAAGACTTTTAATCCCTTCATTCTTTTCCTAATGACTGAGAAGAAATATGTCTCTCCATTGAATGTTTCTAAAAATTTAATTGGATGTATTTTAGCTATCATGAATCCTTTTTTTATGGCAATCACAACTGGTATCATTTATCAAGGTTTTAAATTGTAATAATATTAATATCGATTTAATGAAACTTTTAAAATATTCTATGGATTTGTTATATAACAGACCAACATGCTGCTCTAATAGTTTATGTTTTAGAGGTAAAAACAAAAGAGTTTTAAAAATCTCCTGGAAAAACTGGAAATGGTTTTAGTCAACTACCAAGTGAAATTCTGTGGTTTTGAGGAATATTTATTTTTTGAAAGATGTGGATTAAGCATCCTTAAAGCACCTTCTCATTACAGTGTTACATCTCTTACAAATGCTTCCGACCTCCAGGCCCTTTGTGCACACAGCAAGAAAAAAAAAAATAAAAAAAATTTGAAAGAAGAGAACGTGCCTGACCAGAAACAGAAATTGTAACAGAATATAACAGGAAGAGAAGGTAGCTTTGAGTGGGCTTGGTACATCCTGAACCTGCATTATCTGCCCAAGAGGATCACTGATGAGACTTTTTGTTTAGATCTGAAGTTTTTTTTTTTTTTATTTTTTATTCCAGAACTGAGCTGAGAGAGCTGTCTTCATGGTTTTGTATTTTTCAGATGATGTTTGTTGTGCTTTGTGCTTTCTAATAGTCTAGCCAGCTCTTTTAAATAAGATTTATTTTTGTACATGAAAGCTCTCAGTCACTAAGGAGAAATATGGCAGGTAAAGACAGCAGTCACACTCCAAAGCAATGCTCACATACTCGCTACTTAGGTGTGTTGTAAAAATCTGAGTATAAATGTTTGCAACATCTAAGAACACAAGGAAAAGGCATGTTCGGGAAGCACAGCAAATGCCAGTATATATGCATGAGACAAAATATGCACACTGAAGGTGCATTTGAATATTAAATAAAAACAGAACTTTGAAAATTCCATTTTTCTTTTAAATTCTGGAAAACAAAAAATAGGGTTGAACATGCCTAGAACTGACTACTCCTTTGTGTACTTTATCTTCCCCAAAGGCCTCTCTTCACACCTCCCTGTGACACAGCTGCTTTCTCTGCCTTCCACTTCTCTGTTTTTCTACAATTTGACTACCTGAAACCACAGCTCAGGGGCAGGGAAACTGCAGATATGAACAAAATAATCTCCCATTTGGCCTGGGCCAGGCAGGCTTAGCTGGGTTTCCTCATCTTACTGTCTGCTGTCTGAAGTCTCTGTCCCTGGACTATTAGATCTCTTTTTATTACAGGACCCTTTTTGATCTCCAAAGAAGATTGCACTTCTGCTTCCCATATCTGCGAGAAGTTTTTACAGCCTGACACATTACAGGATGGAGCAGAGGTTGTTTTGTAACACCATCTAAAAGTTTCTTTACTCTGAATAAAATTGTGTACCTGGTAAAACGCTATTGAGGAGATGAGTCCATTTTCCTAACAAATAGTCACTGGCAACAACAGTACATGTGTCTTAGCGTGTTCAGTGATGTAGTATGGCTTGCAGAGTGCAAAGTTATCCTACAGAAGGGTGCTATATAGTAGGCAGAGAATTTGTATCTGTGAATAAATATTATTCAATGTATTTATAAACTTAATAGAAATGGGTAATTAGAATGAAGTGACAGATCACTAAAAAAAAATCTTCCTAATACAAGAGGGTAATTTTTTATCTTCTTGAATGCTGTGCACAAGCACTTTCCACATATTTCTTTTTCATTTTAAGTGCCAATGTTCCCGAAAAAGTAGCTCTGCTTTTTCTGTCCTCTCCCTCTTCTTTCTCCAATTTAGGTTCACTTCTGCTACATTTATGATTCGTAGGCAAAACTAACAGGTGTTTTTACTGAAGTTATTGCTTTAGAAGAAATACTACATTGATATTTTTCAACTGTAGTTAAAAAACACGGCTTTTGTTGGCTCTTCCCGAGCATTTAATAGAACATGTGCAAGCATGGTCATATTTTGCGGTATTCCTAACAAGCTATCTGTGGTCTGCACACAGAGACATTTGTTTCCAACTTCTTCCTCCTTCAGAACACATTTTTATATGGCCAGCAGGAGGAAAATGATAAATTTTGGCTCAGGCCTGCATGATAACAACTGACCAGGAGTGCCATCATTGCTGATATTTTATGGTATCGTGTTCTCATGAGACTTTACACAGGCAGATTTGCTTATATTTATTTAATCTGGTTGATATTACTTTCTTTGACTAATGCAAGGTATTTTACATCTGCTGTTACTATGTTGTTTATAACCCCAGGTTGCTGAAATAAGAACTTCTTTGGTCTGGAGATACTCGACTCTCGCACTGTAGGAGGATAGGTAACCAAAATGAGGAACTACTTGAAAAAAAAATCTTGCTACTCTGCAAAGCTTTGCAATGCTGTGGAAAGGTTATGGAAAACTTAATTTCTCCATAGATTGGGATTCTGTATGTAAAGGGAAAGGAGAGACACTGCGGAACAGCAATGAAGAGTTTAGAGATCCTAAATATTTTGTACAATTTTGTGGTATTTCACTCTGCCTATTGTTTGGTAGTAAAGGAGGGAAGCTGCTCTTATTAAGCTCCCCAGAGAAGAAGAAAATTTGTTCAGAGAAGGTTTCAGAGCGCTTATACCAACATTTTGCCCATACACCCATGACTCAGGCCTGGTTTCCTGAGTTCTCTGGTATTAGTCAGCATGAATTCTATCTCTTAAATAGCCCTTTTTGATGTTTAAATTTCAGTGGAGGAAAGAACTGCATGCCCACGAGCAGTGGCACAATCCCATGTGGACTGCAGCAGGCATTACATCAAATAATTTTTCTGCTGCTTGTGTAAAGTGTTCATAACCTGTGCCCTTTCATTATTAATGGTTAAACCAAGCCACTGGTGTAGAAATAACTGTAATTGCTGACATAGATTCGTGGAAGATTCCTGATTTAAGTCAGCTCTCATGTGCTTTAAAATGTCTTTCTTGACTTTTTAACACAATCATCTACACTAATATGGTTGAAGTCCCATTATGGTACAGCATTGAAATCTAAGGTGTTTCTGGCAGAAGTATTATCGAAAAGGTAAGTAGGTATACAAATCTGCTGACTTACGCAGTTTACCATATGAAAGTCTCTACTGTATTCCCCTATGGATATTTCATTTATCAGTGCTTCTCTAGTCCCTAATGAATCACTTAATTGGCCAAGATAAATGACTGTTTGAGAGCTGCTATTTATGGCAGTATCGTATTTAACTCAGCTTCTTTTTCAAATTGAGCACTTATGGCTATTTCAGGTCTGTCTTGTCACTGGTCTGTTTCAAATGCCTTAATTGTCTACTTTTACTGCGCTTTAATTTAATGTTTGTTGCTATCCTTTTAACAGTTTCCAAGTTCAACAGAAGTCAGGAATGCAGTAATAACCGACTGGATATCAACACTGAAATATGTGAGAAAGTCAGTTACAATTTACAAAAGATATGGAAAAAATTATAAAGCAGTGTTAAGTTGACTGTGTAGCATTGTTTAACGTATATGAAGTGACTTTAGTTTATTTCTGGAATGAATAAAGTGGAACCAGTCTGAGTCCCCTCTCACTGTGAAGAAGTGGCCAGACAGAAACTTAGTGATCTTGAAACAATCTATACCATTTTCCTAAGTGTCCATGTGCAAACGGACTTAAAGGACTTAACTATTGCCAAGGTTTGGTTGTGTAACTGTCCCTGCTGGGACTCATAATCAAATATTGTTTCAGATTTACTCTACATGACCTCCTTCAATAAGTACTTTACAAATGGCATCCTGTTCTGGTCATGTAAGCAAGGTGTGATTCTACTTTATAGGAGAAGGATTCTAATCTGTATTGCAGAGGACTTGGGGTATGTTGGTTGATAATAAATTGAACATAATCTGGCAGTATGTGCTCACAGCTCACAGAAAGCCAACTGTATCAAAAGGAGCATGACCAGCAAGTCAAAGGAGGTGATCCTGTCCCTTTAATCTTGTGAGACCTCACTTGACGTATTGTGTGCAGTTCTGGTGTCCTCAACATAAGAAGGACATGGAACTGTTGGAACAAGTTCAGAGGAGGCCACAACGAGATTTAGGGGACTGGAGCACCTCCTGTATGAAGACAGGCTAAGAAAGTTGGGGCTGTTCAGCCTGGAGAAGAGAAGCTGTGTGGGGACCTCATAGCAGCCTTCCACTATCTGAAGGGGGCCTACAAGCATAACAGACAGGGACTCTTCATCAGTGCCTGTAGTGATAGGACAAGGGGTAATGGGTTCAAACTGAAACAGGAGAAGTTCAGGTTAGATATAAGGAAGAAGTTCTTTACTGTGAGGGTGGTGAGGCACTGGAATAGGTTGCTCAGGGAGGTTGTGAATTCTCCATCCCTGGCAATATTCAGGGCTAGGCTGGACAGTCTTGAGCTATATGGTTTAATGTGAGGTGTCCCTGCTCATGGCAGGGGGGTTGGGACTAAATGATCTTAAGATCCTTTCCAACTATAAACATTCTATGATTCTATGATATTACTTTCCCAGCTCATGAACTGCAGCATGACAGCATGATCTCTTTTATAGCTTTACTAGCCTTAAACAAACACCAACAGTTAGAGTAAAACTGGCTGTAGGCATCAAGGTGCTGGATTTGGTTTCTAGCAAAGACTTTAGCCATATAAAAAACAGAGCATATATACATAGAACCACGATGTTCTGAAACTAAGATAGTAGGACTTTATACACACATATACATATATATGTGTGTATGTACAGTAATAGTGTATATGTATAGGGCATGTATATGTATACCGTGATTGTCAGTTGATCCTGTAGAAGTATAGCACAGTCACTGCAGTAGTAGCATTGCTGGGAGCAAATACAACCTTTGGACTGAGTCTGCAAAGACTTGCTTCATCCAAATTTGTCTTGTCCTGCCTTGAGCTTTGTTTATACTTGATTTAGCTGAACAGCAAATTGTCTAATGGCTATGTCTAATTTATTTTACTTTTCTTCATATGGTACAGCCATGTTTTTGTAAATAGTATAAACCAACATATTATGCACAGAGTAAGAGATCTGTGGGACAGGTATAAAGATATTTTGTAGAGAAATACAGGCATGGTATGGTAGATGAGGCCTTAAGAAGTGGGGGCAGAGGGAGCAACGTGCAGGCATGGGGCACAAGATGGCACTGGAGACCTCTCAGCTATCACACCTCATGTGTGGTCAAAATAGGGTTAAGAGGAACAGAAATAATTATGACTAAGAGCAGTTACATAAAACCCACGAAATTAAATGAATCAGAACTAACACGGACTCGTAGACCAATGAAGAAAGAATAAGCAGTAAAAAACATGTCATCAAAGAGAAATGTTACCCCAGGTAGGTCATAAGCTGAGGAAGAGCAGACCATCAGCATCAACAGCGCATACCTCCCAGGCAAACCCAGGATGGTGATGACCACTCGTACAGTCCATCACTACCAAATGGGCACTATCAACATTGGGAAGCTAAGAGGCAATGAAAGGGCATGCACTGACAGGCACAGACTCCAGAAAGTAGTTATATATATTATGTACATTAATTTTAATTGTATTATTTTGAAATTTATTTTCTGTAACAGTGTTTTTCTTGTTTTAATTTATTTTTCCATAAAAAATAGATCTTCACTAACAATATTTTGCTGAATATATTGTTCAGATTTAATTTATAGGAGCAATAAATTTCTAGCTCTACCTATTAGGTGTGTTTTCTGTTTGCCCTTAACAATCCTGAGATATGACTTATGAAATAGGCTAGAAGAATCAATACATGATTTGATGTGACATTGCATACCAAGCTGTCAAAGTCTGAGCAGGTTAACCTAGATGTTCTTGAGTAGCCAAATGGAAAATTAGGGTACATCCTAAGAATATTGAATTTTAATTGGCCACCAGGGACGCAGATATGATCTTTGCAAAGCAGGAGTTCATTCTTGGTTCATTCTTGAGTTAAAATTTGAGTGTGTGTTAGCAGATTTGATTTTCGTGATGAATGAATCTTGAGTGCTGTAAAATACTAAGGTGTTGTTTGAGTGACAAGACAACCATGGCAGATTTGAAAAATCACGGTCTGCTGTTTTAGTCAAGGTATTTAACCATATGGAATAGTAGTAGGCTTCCTAATTTGGGAATTTAGGAACTAAAGCCAGAAAAGTTAATACTGGAATAAAAGTCTGCAGCACAAAGATCAGTGAATACCTGCAATGGAAATTGGGTGTTTTGCAAGTGATGGCATCAGAAATTTGACATGTTGTTTGTGGAGGAGACAAGAATTCTTTGATGCTGAGGACATAAATGTGATGCACAGATGAAGGGGCTGGACAACCTTGATGCCCCACCAGAGCTGTCAAGATATAAAGTCTTATTAGGAATCCAAATCAGAATGAGAGTCTTATAGCCGCATCATGTGCTAAAACTTATACAGGGGAAGTTTAGATTGGATATAAGGAGGAAGTTCTTTACTGTGAGGGTGGTGAGGCACTGGAATGGGTTGCCCAGGGAGGTTGTGAATGCTCCATCCCTGGCAGTGTTCAAGGCCAGGTTGGACAGAGCCTTGGGTGATATGGTTTAGTGTGAGGTGTCCCTGCCCATGGCAGGGGGGTTGGAACTTGATGATCTTAAGGTCCTTTCCAACCCTAACTACTCCATGATTCTATGATTCTATGGTAAAAGCCTGGATGAGAGTTCATGTTCCTCAGAGCACAGTCCTTGCTCATGAAGCATTAGGAATAAAAAGAGGCACTGACTTGGAATTGATCAGAGCAGTCCAATAGGGACACAAGGTGGTTTAACATGCTTGGTAACCATCTTGAATTGGTGGAATAATTTTTACAAAGATTGTTCAGGGAATAGAATGCGCTGTTTTTTATCAATGCCATTTTCTTGGGTTTGGTTGGGTTTCTTTGTTTTGGTTTCATTTGTTTGCTTGTTTGTTGGGGTTGTGTTTTTTTTTTTTTGTTTATTTCTTAATTTACTTGATAATAGATGTTCAGTTACAGTATTTCCTCTGTGGTTAATTGCTCAAGGTAAGCTGAAGCGGAAGTAGTGGATGGAGATCCACATGAAAACAAAATTGCAAGGGTTGTTTATGTGTTAGAAACTATGGAAACAGCTGAGAACAGGCACATAGGAATTAGGCATCCGCTTCCCAAAAAGGTGGCAGAATCAGTAGCCCAACTGAAGCGTATCTACACACATGCACACAGCATGGGCAACAAGCAGGAGGAGCTGGAAGCAATTGCACAGTTGTTACCAGTTGTTCTCCAGTTGACCACCCCCCCCCCCCCCAACCTCGAAGACAGTGATGGGGAGCAGAAAAAAAACCAAAAGCTATTAGACACACACAGTTCTATGGGGCCAGATGGGATCCATACCATACAAGGATACTGAGCGAACTGACAAAAGTGGTTATGAAGCCACTCTAAAATATTTATCAGCAGTCCTGGCTAATCAGGGGGGTCCCAGTTGACTGGAGATTAGCAAATGTGATGCCCATCTACAAGAAGGAATATCTGCAGAAGTACAGACCTCTCAGTCTGACCTTGGTGCCAAAGGAGGTCATAGAGCAGATCAATTTGAGTGCCACCATGTGGCACGTGCAGGCCAACCAGGTGAAGAGGCCCAGTCAGCATGGGTTTATGAAAGGCAGGTCTTGCTTGACTGACTTAATTTCCTTCTATAGGAAGACCTTGGCACTATTTCCCACAGCATTCTTCTAGAGAAACTGGCTGCTCATGGCTTGGACTGGCACACATTTCACTGGGTAAAAATCTGTCTGGGCGGCTGGACCCAAAGAGTTGTGGTGAATGGAGTTAAATCCAGTTGGTGGCCAGTCACAAGTGGTGCTCTCTAAGGCACAGTTTTGGGGCCAGTTCTGCTTAACATCTTCATCAATGATCTGGATCAGGGGATCAAGTGCACCCTCAGTAAGTTTGCAGACAAACCAAATTGGGTGGGAGTGTTGATATGCTTGAAGGTAGCAAAGTTCTAAAGAGGGATCTGGGCAGGATGGATCAATGGGCCAAGGCCATTTACATGAGGTTCAACAAGGCAAAGTGCCAGGTCTTGTACCTGAGTCCCCACATTGCTACAGGCCTGGGGCAGAGTGGCTGGAAAGCTGCCCATGGAAAAGGACCTGGGGTTGTTGACTGATGGAGCTGAACATGATCCAGCTTGTGCCCAGTCAGACAAGAATTCCAGCATCCTGGCCTGTATGACCAAGAGGGTGGCAGCAGGGCCAGGGCAGCAATTGTCTCCCTGTACTGGGGCTGCACCTCAAATCTTGTGCTCATTTCTGGGCCTCTCACTACAAGACAGACATTGAGGTGCTGGAGTGGGTCCAGAGAACGGCAATGGAGCTGGCGAAGGGTCTGGAGCACAAGCGTGATGGGGAATGGCTGAGGGACCTGCGGGGAGGAAGGGGGGGGGGGGAATTGGTGTGGAGAAGGGGACTCTCAGGGGAACTGTATTGCTCTCTACAGATACCTGAAAGGAGGATGTAGTGAGGTGGGGGTCAGTCCCTTTTCCCGGGTAACAAGTGCTAGCACTAGAGGAAATGACCAGAGGCTGTTTAGCTTAACTTGGATAGTAGGAAACATTTCTTTCTTGAAAAGGGTTGTCAAGCATTGGAACAGGCTTGCCAGGGAAGTGGTTGAGTCACCATCCCTGGAGGTATTTGCTTAGGAACATGGGTTAGTGGTAGACTTGGCAGTGTTAAGTTTATAGTTGGACGATTTTAAAGGTCTTTTACAACCTAAATTATTTTTTCATTCTGTGGGTTCTATGGCATTACTCAAAGCACTTTATAGTTGTTAATATACAAGCACCATGCTACTATTTTTTAATTTATTTTTGAGCCTGGAAAACCAAAACTGAAACACAATATGAACCACAGTTTTGTATATATTTAGATAATTTGGCTTCAAATTAACTTACCAGAATTTGCTTCATCATTATGATTGTGAGGTGCTTAATTTTTGTCATTTTGCAAACAGTCTGAAATGCCTTTTTGTACTAAAGTGCATTTAAACATCTAAGTAAGTTGTAGGAGGTTGAGCTGATATCTGTATCCTGAACACTCCTAAGTGAACTGAATGAAGGCTCAGCAGAGATTCACCTGGGTAGTGCAAGCAGGACAAGGCTACTGAGTTCAGAAAATTATATCATCCCATTTCTAATACTTTAATCCATTTGCTCCTTTAGATTCCATTACCAGTCCTGTTATCCAGAGAGTGCAGACCAAACGTTCTTTCAATTTTCTTTGATTGTATTGAGATATCCTCAGTAACATTCAGTATAATTTGATGATGTCTTCCTTAATTTCATTTCTTTAAGCATATCCAAAATTTCATACTTACAAAGTAAGAACAATGTCAAACCAGACAATGTCAGGCTAAATGGCAAGGATTCTAAGCCTGGGTAGGTGGCAAGGAAACTTCTTTGCAACGATTTCTGCTGACTAGAGATGCACTTTATGTGGTGAATGAATTGTTTTCCCTTCTGAAGGAGGGATAAGTACATATATGTTTCTTGGATTTTTGCTAGATTTGGAGACATGATGGTTACATATTAAATTTTTCATTTTCGTAACTTTGTTGAAACTGAGAAGAACCCAGATTTGAGAAGGTCATGGACCTAGTGCGCTGCATGCTTTGATAGTGAATAGAGTGATTTTACTTTGAAGCAGGACATTTCATTTAGTAAGTTAAGTAGCAGAAATACATCTCATGATGTACCCATGTGCTAGGTGTGCTCTGAAGTGATTAGGAAGAGATAAGTAACCATTAAGCCATTTTAAGGCAATTCTAACTAGTTTGTATATATTTATATGAAACAATGTGAGATCACTAGAATATGGCACTTACCACAGTCAAAAACCTGATTCTGATTTCCACAAAAGCTAGTGGGTGATTGACATTAATAGACTGTAGATTTTTTTTTTTTCTAGAGAAAAATATAAGCCATTATAACATTAATAGTGCATATTATAGTGCTCAGTAGTATAGTATTCAGTAATAACAAAGAGTGACAACATTTTGGAGAATCTGGACATACTTCTTTTTCACAATTTATTATTACGATCTAGAATTTTGTGCAATCTTGAACTTCAAACCCAAAACAATGCGTTTTAAGAAGCATCATTATGAGACGCAAGGGTAACTTCTAAAAATGGCCTTGCCTATATGTAAGAGGAATGGAGGCAAAAGAACAACACTGATTTTTCTTAAGTTTTACAGAAGCTACTCCAAGAAAAGTATTTGTTAGTGACATAACTTTTCTTCATAACCCAGCTAGGTTCCTTTTTGTTAAAATTAGGATTCTTGGGGTTTATTTCAGAATATACAGTACTGAAATGAATTAACAAAAAGAGACC
The DNA here is from genome assembly GCF_028554395.1 of Pezoporus wallicus. Classification (NCBI taxonomy): domain Eukaryota; kingdom Metazoa; phylum Chordata; class Aves; order Psittaciformes; family Psittacidae; genus Pezoporus; species Pezoporus wallicus. Next base: position 2,086,322 of record NW_026637066.1, on the reverse strand, counting down.
TGTAATAGATTATTTTGTCAGCTGCCTTATATCCTACTAGTAATGTGAAAACTGAGCAATCTTATAACTTCTAAAAGCACTCTGAACACCATCTAAGATAAACAAAGCTTATTTTGTGTAATCTCAGCAAATTTAGAACAAAGTTCTTCTAATGTATGCTTCTCAGCTGAATTTTCTCACAGGCATTTTTACTCAGCAGACAGAAAATTACTCGGCCTAGTGGGTAGAAGGAAAACTTTGCAAAGGTGGCATTTTAAATTAGTATCTGGAAATACCTTTTCATGTTTCAAGCTAGACACCTGAAAACTGATGCACACCTGTATTTGTAAATACAGTAGAAATCAACTCAAGAACAATTCTCAAGGAGAATTGGAAAAATGTAGTCTAAAAGATTTAACTCCTACTTAAAGAAGAGATAATTCCAAAATTAGACAAGGTTGACTGTGGCCTTGTTCAGCTCAGTTTTGAAAATCTCAAAGGATGGAGATTGAAGAATCTTCTAGGAAACCTGTTGCAGTGCTTAATCAAACCACTGTGAAAGTCTTTCTTCCCTTGCAGCTGTCTTTGGTGCAGCTTGTCACCTCTGCTGATTATCCTTTTGCTCTGCGCCCCTGAGATGAGTCTGCCGTTTCCTACCAGCTCTTGGAAGGCTGCAATGGGTTCCCTGCTCCAGCTCCTTGACCGTTACTTGATGACATCATTTTTGTAAACACAGCCCCGTGCGTGGATAACCTCTGTCACCACAAGGGCACACTGCTGACTCATGGCAAAGCAGACACTGGAAATAATATCCTAGCACTCAGAAAGGATTATAGGATTTCAGAGGACTTGATTTTAAGAACTGACCTGAAAAATTTATAATGAAGGCATAGCTTTACCATGTTCCAGAACTTATCTGGAAAAGAATGGAGTAAAATAGAAGACAGAATTTGCCTATCTAATGTTCTGGGCTTCCCACCTGGTGAAAGCTGTCATGGTTTAAGCCCAGGACAACACCCAGTATCCACATTATTTCTCTTGGAATTAAGACTCTAGTATGCAAAGAGTGTTCCTTAAATCATCAAATCCAATCCTATTTCATGGTAGGCAGTTGTAACGTATAATCCCAGGAAAACATTTCTTAAGAGTTCCTTGTAAAACTAGCTAGGGCTTGTGTTTCCAGTGCTCGCACTAAAAAGTGGTTCCACTATGCTGATATCCGGAAAACCTATTCTAATTCTCAAACCAGATACATACAGCTCAAGTTTATAAACTTTTGTAATTGTGCCAGTATTGCCCTTTAAGTTCAATAACTCTTTATCCTCCCCAGTAATAATAGTGCTGATGTATTTATAGTTACATCCCTTCTTAGACTTTCGTTTCCTGGTTTCAAAAAACTAAAAATTGCAGAGCAGAATGTATTTTCTAAAATGCTGTAGAATCATATTAACCCATTTCATGACTGCATCATTTTAGTATTTAATAGTTCCCCTAGTATCTCTCTCTACCTGTACTGTTTCCAGTTATCTCACTCATTAAATATCTGACCTTACCCCTTGTTCTTTTGAATTTCTGAGAGATTTGATTTTGCCTTACATATCTTCTGAACGAGAGCCGCAATCATTGGACTACTAACACTGTAGCTGTATTTCACAGTCTTTTTGTGTGTCTCTAAGAAACTTAAGTTACCCAAGCTTTTTCCCTTTTTTCCCCCTCTCTTTTTTTTTTCTGTTGAACTGTCAGCTGCAAGTAAAATAGATTAAATAGCTCTATCTGACAGAAGAACAATAGAACAAAAGTGAGAGGATAGAAATGTGTTTCTATTGTTCCTACAATAGAGATGATAGCTGTGAATCTTCCTGCTAGAGCTGTCACAAATTATTTGAGCAAAATTCTCAGAAACACTTCTTGTATTGGAAGTTAACTGAAATGGAGGAGCAATTTTTTTTTTTTTCTATAAAGTTACTGATTCAAATTTAAAGAACATTTTTTAATGTTTTAAACTCTGATTTTGATTTAATGCTTAATGTTTAAATGTTTAAATGTTTGGTCCCTCTCAGTACCAAAACCTAAAAAGGTGGACATGCAGGTGAGAGTCAGAACATCATTCAGCATAATTTTGCAATATGGTGTAAAGTCTAGATTTCCTAGAGATGTTAAACATGGGCTACAAGAAACTAATGATGTGTCTACAGCATGGATGGATGAAGAAATGCAGCCATAAAAAGCTATGAAGATGAAAACAATATTAGCAAAGGACTAAGTTAGATATACTTTACTAATTAATAATTACTTATCTTTCAAAAGTATCCTTTTTAAAACTCACCTGTTCAAAAAACTATGGAAATAGAATGATTTCCTTAAAAACAGAAAAGGGTTTGCATTAAGATACAGAAAGGACCAGTCTCATACTATTTTATGCATTTGTTTTGCAATGCTGAAAGGATATGTATATTTTCCCTTCTGCATAACGCTAAAGACAAATATATGCATGTTTAGAGTGAATACAGTAGCTGAACGGGAGAATACCAGCATTACTACATAATTGAATATTATGAATACATTTTTAAGTGATTAGCTGTCTCTTAATTTCAATATGTAATCTATTTCCACTGGAATCAGAAATAGGTATTTAAAACAAGTTTTATTTTAAATGGTAGCAAAATTATGTCTTAATAATAATTTAATTCGATGAGGTACCAGTATTAAGTATAAAAGAGTAGCTTTTAAAATGTAGTGTTTGGGGAGAAAGGGGTTGCCATTTTTATGAAGTTTGGGTTTTCACAGTTTAAAAAATAGATCAGATTTTTTTTTTCTGCTAAGTGTTACCAGGTAATTCAGGGACACATGTTAATTAATCTCATTCCAAATTGTCTAGTCATGCTTGTTAGCCAGAGAAAAAAGGGCTCTCCTTTTTTATATGCAAATCCCATGAGTCCTCTGAAATCCATTTGTAAATGAACATTTTTCATCCAGACAAAATGCCTAAGGCAAAATTAAATAACAGCAATGATGAGGGGTATCCTTACCTGACAAACTCATGCACCCAATGAAAAATACAAATAGATCCAAATAATGACCTATTGGATCTAGACATAAATCTACATTATATTTTCCTATATGTTTATTGCATCTTGCCACTTTGATTCATTTGCACCAAAACAATACTGATTGGTGAGCAAAAGCAGAGCCAACATTCCAGTATAAAAGGAGACTGTAGCTGTTCTATCCAAGTGAAGCACTGAATATTGAATCATATATTTATACTTTCAAAATCCTGAGATGAATTTTGTTAATAAACCTTCTCATCCTCCCATAGGAACAGTGGGTGGTGCTACGTATTTACAGAAGAAAGTCTTCTACCTCTGGAGGAGTACACCTCTCAGGCTGATGACAGGCTAGATGCAAAAATAACTTGCCTTTAGGATTACTTTTTTAATGTGAGAAAAACACATGCAAATAATATATGATACATGAGACATGGAGGATTGCTATTCTGAAGCCCACGCTATGCACCTTCAAAACAAATGAAGGTTCCCTGAGCTGTACTTTTCTTTTTTTTCCAGCAATTAGACCTCAATAATAATTGAAGATACTCATCACTTCTCTGCTTTTTTGATCGAGCCTTGTACATTCTGCACCAAACAAGTCATGACATGAACATCAGTAGAGGTAGAACTAGGATTTTGCCTCTTCTACAAGATACAACAAAAACCCAGTCAAGCTCATAGTTTTCTACCACAAGCCAGCTTGCCTGGCTCCAAAGATATCTGCCAAAAAATAAAACACTGATAAGTTTTAAATTTCAGAAGTAACAGATGCCTTTCCCCCACCCTACCATGTTTTCACTTTAAATTTCCTTCCTGCTATTGAATCACACCTGCTTGTAGCAAGAAAACACACTGACTGCTCAGCCGCTTACTGATGTAAACCAATGAACAGTGGATTTTGTATGGTTTGTCTATTGCACAGAATTTGTAACCTAGTAAAACCACCAATGTACAGGCAGTGACTGTCAATCAAGTTGGTAAGATTTATAACTTCCTTTCTCCAGATGCTTGATTTAATCTCTACTGATAGCTGCCAATTCTTGCCCTGAAGTAGTGAAAAGGTAAAGTCTGCACCTAAACCCATAATTGTCCAGGCTGTTTCTTTGCATTTTCATTCTATTACCTCAACTATGATATTGTATTATTTCCTTTCTGAGTTATAATGTAACACAACCCACCTTCACCCCAAAATGCATAGCTTTCAGACCAGAAGTGACACATGGGATTTTTAGCATTGTAAAAATAAAACTGCTACTTTTGAAACATAGAGTTGTATTGGTTTGGGGTTTTTTTTAGGAAGATGCTCGATGACCTTTCTACTATATTTTTTAATATCCTCTAAAAATGCAACACGTCTTGCATCTGAATGCACTAACCTTCATGATGCAGAGAGAGCACAGTTTCTTTTGCTTTCCCCCTTTCCATTCCTGTGAATTTCGTATTATCCTTTTTTCAGGACAGCACGATTTTAAGATGAGTACTCACTTAGGTTTAGGGCACTCTTCCACCAGATCAGAGCTGTGGGTTTAGCCTCCCTGTGGTTCACTGACACAGATCTTTTCCTCTCCAGGTAATTCCTCTATCCATTTGGTTGTAGTGTTGAAAGGCAGGAAGCCTTCTTTATTAGGATTATAAAAGAAAGCTGATTTGCTCTGTTCTTCAAAAGAATGGTTCAAGGTTACAGCTTTAGCACACATCTGTAGGCTGGGAGTCCCAGACAGATAGAGACACCTCTCTGGATCAAAATTCCGAGCTCCACTGAGAAATGTGATTTCAAAACACATTTTTCTCCATTTTTCTTGTTTGTCAGCATGAGATACTTTCCTGTTCAAAGGCTCCTTTCTGGAGTTCCTGATTTCCCTGGGACATAAGAAAAACATTCCAAGGGTGAAGTAATAAAGAAACTAAAAAGGAAGGTTTACTTTTGAAATCTCTGTTTTAAGTTACAGCAGTAATCTGTTACCTGTATAAGTGGTTGAAGCAACAGTGCATACGTCAAAACCTCTGTGTGATGAACACAGTGGTGGAGTACTGGTAGTGATGGAGGCAGAAAACTTTTTATTTATGTTTATTATGATGAGTGCATGAGTTGCAAACATAATTACACACTGGATTATTCAGCTCACACTTTTGGACCAATTTTGTGTTGTTCTACATGAAAATTAAATTCTCACCATTCCTAAGCAGTTGTAAGGTCCAACTTACCAGTTCCAATTCACAGGTTGACCCTGAAAAAATCTAAATTAATTTACTTTTTAGCAGATATCTAGAATCAATTTCATTTTAGTAACATCTTTCAGATTGTCTTAATTTTTGTTAGTTTCTGTAAATTTATTGTTGATTTTTCCTAAACCTCAGTCACAGTGAGGACTTAAGTCCTAAATTTCCAATATAATCAACCAATTACAATGTTGTGCTCTTTATAGAATGTGTAGCAGGAGTCCTTGTAAGAAAATAACCAGAAATTAATTTGTCAGATGCTTCAGGTTCCAACAGCACCTAATAGACTGATAGCGTAAGAGCATGGGGTATTTTTTGAAGACCTCTTTTCTAAAGGAATAACATTATTCACTGCTCATCAGTGTATGTCCAGAAAAAAAGGACATTGCAGTCCATCACAGATTGACAAGAACAGAAAATATACTTTAGACACTAAACCAGCCAGATTTCTGTTTAAGGAAGGACAGATAAGATATTTCATAGAATTGATTTATATAGATTGTGTTAATCTTAGCTGCATGCTGAGGTCTGATCAGCTTGCTGCTGGACATAATATTCTGCTTTGTCTATTTTGATATTTCTAGGAGTGCTCTATCTCTTTCTGGTGGATGATAGCCCATAAAATATGATTGGTGTGTAGGCATAAAAGAGGCAGTCCAAGGACTCCTGACTCAATAGTGGGAGACTGCAGCTCAGGCTAACATCCTTTATTTTCTTCCTTAGGCACATATATTTTCAGTAGCTAAGCCTGAGAAATATCAGGGTAAGAGGTGTAAGCACTAGGAAAACACAGATCAACCTTACCTCACGGAAACCGATAAAGCAAGTATCACCTGTTTTCTAAGCTGTTCTTTAGTTAAGATTAACTTGTGTTAGGCCACTTAAAATATGCTTCTTGGGGGGGGGGGGGGGGGGGTGTGACTGTAAAACAAAATATTTTGTATGTGTGGCTCACAGTGACCTAAGTGGGTTACACCTCAAAGGAAAACATAATTTTTTCAGCTTTCTGAAAGTCCAGACAACTGAAGAAATGATGCTCTAAAGACCTTCAGTGCCAGTCTGGTCTGAAAACACTGCATGCAAAGAAGTTAATTCCATTCCAAACAATCCCTAATCTGACAGGTTTCTATTTCATGCTAGTAGTACTTAAAGAAAAACATTCAACGCTCATAGTAAATTAAATTCATGCATACGATAACAAAGAAAATGGAGATTCTTAAAATATAAAAAACTTTCACCCAAATGTCTTAACTATCCAAAAACCATGAACAAATGAGATTAGGGTATTGTTATTTCAGTCTTTTGAAAAATAAATAATGCTGAGGACAGTGAACAATTATTTCTGTAACTGCTCAGTAAAGAAAGGAGGCTCCCATTCCAGTGGTTATGGCAAAAATTGCACTTAGTCTAAACTAACTTCTAGGTTTCTGCTTTTCTTTAGGCTTCAGGAGGCTGCAGAAGAACCAGTGTTAATCCTAGCACTATCTTTATTAAGTGTTCATTAAATGAGTTTAGTGTGCTTCATGATGCTGGATTGAGGTTAATATTGCTTCATGACATGTTTTTCAGACCTGTCTGTATGCTGTATGCATCATCACTGTCAACTTTAACGTCATGATATCTTTTAATTACTGAATATGTGCATATGAATACTTCTCTTATTAGATGACATAAATTCTGTTACTTTTATATTATGTATTAATAATGGTAATGAAAAGATGGAAGAAAGGGAAATGATGTTGGAAGAAGTTCTAATATATGTATGTAGATTTATTTGGCAAGACTTGAGAAAATGCTTTTACAAAGGATTGTAATGTTTTTGCAATAGTTATATGCAGAAGTTCTTCAGCAGTTTTGATCCTGGATTGCTCTACACCAACATAAATATTATGGACAAAATTTGTCACAATGGATCTCTTTACAAGAAAAGTCAGATATGGATGCACATGTTTTTCCACATTTCTCAACTTCCTTGACACTTCCTTGCAAGTTCTATGAGCAGCAAAGGCACAGAAGGTGCTCATTATCATAGGGGAATATACAACAACTGATCATAACAGATCAGAGGCTCTACAAGTAAAATACACTTTGTAGTTGCTTTGCTCGTGTTTTCTTTTTCTAGAACTAAAGAAAAGCTGTTCCAATTAATGTGTTGGGTTTGGTTTTTGGTTTGTTGTTTGGGTTTGGTTTTTTTTTTGTTGTTGTTGTTGCAGCTTTAGTATTTTTCCGGAAACAGAGGAATAATCACAAATTATATGAGGTACCATCAACAATTAAGTTGAACTGAGATTAGAAAACATGGTCAATACTTCATTTTTGTAAGTAAATGAATGACAATTATGAAGGTACTTTTGCCACTAAATGTAACGGATTCCATTATATAGTTCTTTTTCTGCACTGTGTGTCCTTGAGTCTCCAGATGAGATGTCCTCTCTCTCCCCATTTTGCAAAAGAAGAACAAATCCTAGAAATCTGGGTTTGGGTTGGAAAGGACCTTAAGATCATCTGGTTTCAACCCCCTGCTATGGGAAGGGACACCTCCTGCTAGACGAGGTTACTCAAAGCCTCAGCCAACTGCCAGCTTCTCTGGACAACCTGTTCCAGTGCCTCACCATCCTCATGGTAAAGAACTTCTTAATATCTCCTGTTTAAGTCTGAACCCATTACTCCTTGTCCTATCTCTACCGTCCCTGATGAAGAGTCCCTCCATAGCACCTTTGTAGGCCCCCTTCAGATATTGTGAGGCTACTTCTGAAGCATTTCTGATGCTAACTGAAAAGAAGTTTTCCAAGATTTTAACTTCCAGTCTAAAGAAAAGAAGATATAAAATAAAATAATCATTTAAACAATATGAGAAAAAAGAAAAAAAAAGAAAGAAAAGAAAAGGCTGCCTCTGCAAGACAGAAAATAGATGACTAGAATTATGGATTGTGAAGCTGAAAGGACCATTAGAACCATTAGGCTGGCTTTCTGTAAATCACAAGCAATGAATATTTAACACACTTCTGTGCTGAGTTGAGTAACTTGTATATTCATGTAAAGCAGAAGTTATTTTTGATTGAAAAATAAGCCTTTTTTTCACTGGTTGCTCTAATGATTTCTCATCCTCGCCCATAAGAGTGTGCACATCTTATTTTCTCTTTGAATTTGCTTGGACCAAACTTAGCTTACCTAGCATCCACAGTTTTGTGAGACAGAAGAAGTTATTTTATCCTCTTAAGGTGCTGCAATTTCTAATGCAGATTTTCTAAAGAAGAATTAAAATTATTTTTAGTCTTAGGTTTTTTTCCTGAACTATTACAAAACTGTTTTCTAGCATAGACTGCTCATCTTTGAAAAATTCCATTTGCAATAATCCACTTTGAATATTGTTTTTTATTTACAATTCCTTCCTAAGGTCTGTAACTTATCTGGATCCTTATTAAATGTGCAAAATTCTTAGTTGTGATATTATCTCATCATATTTAAATTCTTAAGTTTATTGTATCTACGCAGTTACCTTTACTAACCTGATTTCCTGTCTCTTTAGAGAATAGTTTCTCTGTCAAAAAATAACTTCAGTTGTCATTAGTTACATTCTTCACCTTTAATTCTTTATTAGAGGAATCCCTTAACAGCTTTGTCATTTACATTGCCTATGATAAATTTCATTTAACTGGCCTGCAACATTCTGTTGTCCTATGATAAAACAAGAATTGTTCCAATCTTTCTGCTACTTAAAGAAAAAACAACCCCAAACCAAAAAAACCCTGTCTTCAATACTGTTAGAATGCCTAACATCACTTTATCTGCATGTAATAATTTTAAAAGCTTAATCCCTATTATGCAGTTAAGCCATATTCCCTAATCACAGAAGGGCTGGGAAGTATTTCAGCAGGGAACAGCTTCAATTTGATTAGTATTTTCAAGGAAAAATACCTAGAGGTCTCTACTAATTTTTTAACTACCAAGCATGAATAACTTGACAAATCAATGAGGCCCTCTTATAACAACATTGGAACTGCTTACTCAGTATTCTTAGCAACACAGTATAATCCTAGTTGTTTGGACCATGAAAAGACTTGATCTTTGCAAGCTCTCCCATTAGGAGTCTGAATTCTGTGAGTGACATTTATAACTCTGTGTAGCTGGCTATTGATTATTCCTGTATTTATGAGTTCATATGGGAACAGATGTTATCTGACATTGTTTGTTTGATCTTACAGACATGTTGAAATTGCCTTTGGAGATTTGGGTGAATATGGAGAGACATGTTGTCATCAGAAACTGAAGCCATGAGAAAACAAACCAAGAAGATTTTTATTCTCAAAGAATCATAGAAGAATCTGAGACAATACTCTGATCAATCTAAATTCATCACTACAGTAGCTTGTAGGAATTCTATTCTATTGTGCAAAGCCAAGGGCTTACCTAATTTAGGATCTATTTATAGGTCTAGTTCACACCAGCTAGCTAATGAAAACAAAATGTAAAAAACCGGGCTCTATTTTTCACACACATTAATAGTAATCTCTACACATACACACGAGAAAGATAATTCTATATGTATTCTCAGTCTAGAAAATTCTTTATACCTGGAATGCAAGCTCTTATACGGCCTTCACTATGTTTCCCATAGCCTCCCATCACCCTGCAAACTCATGCAAACTCATACACACTCCCTAGAAACAGTACCTGAAGTTTTTTTTAAAATCCTTTTGCAAATACTGCATTTTTACATCTATTAGTTATACCTAGCCTCTAGCAGTTACTGAATGATCCATGGTCTGTTTGGAAGGATGCACAAATGCACACAAATATTTGTAACATCATATGGCTGTTAAGCAAGGTTGTTGACATTCTCTAATGAAAATATTTAAATGCCCCATGCTGACTTTTAAGTTTTACTGGTTGCCTAAGGTGCAATCAAGGCTCAAGCAGGGTTTAAAATGAGGCCTGTGATCACATGATCACTCAGTTTCAGAAGTGTACCTTATTGCCCTTTGGTGGTAGCCTATGTACATTAGCTGATTGCAATGCCAAATCATGAAATTGCAGTAGTCTGTGGGTGTTCAACCTGTGGTTAAAAATGTTGGGAGAAGAGTCAGAATGTTTCTGAGACCAGGATCTGAAGAGTTAAGGCACTTCCTGAATATGTTATAAGGATCTGAATAGTTAAGGCACTTCCTGAATATATTATAAGACAGAGAAAGGTTTCAGTCTTAAACAGCACAGTCTAGTGCCTTGTATTGAGTTTCTGGGTGGCTACTCAAGAAAGCTTTTTATTTAAAGTCTACAGCATCACTAGGCACCCTGGTGTTTCAAAGTCATCTCGATTTACTACCTGACTGCACAGTTTTGGAGCAACATGACCTTCCTGTCTGCTTGATGACTGCATTGAGATTTTTGGAAATGTTTTCAACACTGTTCTTGAACATAGGTAATATATTTACATACACATCCTCAGCATCTTACACTTCTTGATGTCTGCAGAACCATTCATTTGCACATTATTTGCAACTGAATAAAGTTGTGAGACAGTGACAAGCAATTCTGGCATGGAAAAAAACAGGCTTTCTCCACAGATTGCTTGACTTGACAGAACAAAATAGTGGGAAACAGCACACACATCACATATCCTACAATTTATTGACCAAGATCTGTATTCACTCTGCCTGACAGACAGATTCCATCTTGACATTTAGACAATCCCAGACAATTTCAGCTTAGCAGACCTACAACATCTCAAGCTGATCCATTACAGCACAGACCTTCAGCACAAGGGAGCTCTGTGTAGTAACTATATCATACTCTTGAAAGGGTATAATGTGCCTTGAAAGCCTTCTCCAACTACTTGGAGATGATGGAAAACTCTCTTTATCCACTGCAGAGTCAGGTATGAAGTATGGAACGGCTAATTCCCCAAAAACCATATTATGAATAATAGCTTAAAAGTAAGTGGAGCCACAGAATACATAGGACTGCATCTCCCAGCTATATCAGAGAATCATAGAATGGTTGGGGTTCGAAAGACCCCAACCTCCTTAAGACCACCTGGTTCCAACCTCCTTGTCACGGGTAGGAACACCTTCCACTAGATCAGGTTGCTCAATGCCCCATCCAACCTGGCCTTGAACACTGCTAGGGATGGAGCATTCACCAATTCTTCGAGCAACCTGTTCCAGTGCCTTACCACTCTCACAGTAAGAACTTCTCCCTAATATCCAACCTAAATCTCCCCAGTTTAAGTTTGAACCCATTACCCCTTGTCCTATCACTGCTGCTCCTGATGAAGAGTCCCCCTCTAACATCCTTTAGATACTGGAAGCTGCTATGAGGTCTCCATATGGGAAGTGCTCCAGTCCCCTTATCATCCCTGTGACCTCCTCTGAACTTGCTCCAACAGCTCCATGTCTTTTTTATATTGAGGACACCAGAACTACACACAATACTCCAAGTGAGGTCTCATGAGAGCAGGGGGGCAAGATCACCGCCTTTGACCGGCTGGTCACACTCTTTTTGATGCAGTCCAGGACACGGTTGGTTTCCAGGCTCCAAGCACACACTGAAGCCATTCATGTTCAGTTTCTCATCAAGTAGCACCCCAAGTCCTTCTCCACAGGGCTTCTCTGGATCACTTCTCCATCCAACCTGTAGCTGTGCCTGGGATTGCCTTGACCCAGCTGATCGGAGCTAGCCTAGCTAGAGCCACAGCCCGCACGCTTCAGCGACCGAGAGGGTCAACGGAGATGAGGAAAATCAGAGGGGATAGCACAGAGACATCGCAACTCCCGACATCTCCCGATCCCCGAAGCCCCAGCAGCCCTTGCGAGAGAGCGGCTGACGTGGCGGGGGGCGTTCCACGGTGACGGTGACCACCCCCCTGCCCCTTGCCTTGAAAGAGCCTCTGAGGCACCGGGCGCAGGGAGGAACAAGGAGGTCGTGTTGCTGACCCTGTTGCTGGTGTCCGACTGCAGACCAATATGGTCGCCTCCAGAAAGAGAGCTTGCAGTAAGAAAACTGCAGCAACTCAGACAGAGACCCCGTCCCAAACTGTGGCTGTTCAGGTCTCTGGATGCAGGGAGTGCCAGAGCCTGCTGCTGCCGGGGGAGGGAGGACAGCATTCCACCTGTGTGAGGTGTGAGCAGGTAGAAGATCTGCTTAACCTGGTGGCAAAACTTAAGGAGGAGGTTGAGACGCTGAGGACCATCAGGGAGTGTGAAAGGGAGATCGACTGGTGGAGTAACTCCCTGGCGTGCCAGTCGGAACGGTTCCAGGGAGATACCGCCCAAAAGGGGAAGGACCCCCTGCCCTCTCAGACAGAGGGGGATGGCCCGAGACAGCCCCTGCTCTGTAGCTGTTGCGCAGAGGTAGGGGACCAAAAAGACGATGAGGGTTGGAAGCGAGTTCCAGTTCGGCGTCGTCGGAAACCCTCCCCCCTTCCTGCCCTGCTTCCCCAGGTGTCCCTCCGTAATAGGTTCGAGGCCCTGGATCTTGAAGGAGAGGTAGGTGAGGATGTGGTGCAAGGCCAGCCTACAAGGCCACATAGGAAAAGGCAGTCGACTTTGCACCTCAGAACTGCCTCTGATAAGAAAGAAAGAAGGGTCATTGTAGTAGGCGATTCCCTTCTGAGAGGAACAGAGGGCCCGATATGCAGAGTTGACCCTCATCATAGGGAAGTGTGTAGTCTGCCTGGAGCCCAGATCAGGGATATCACTAGGGCGCTCCCCAGCCTGGTGCACCCGACAGGTACTACCCCCTGCTGATCTTCCAGACAGGTGAGGGGGAAGCTGCTTCCCGCAGTCTGAGGGGGATGAAGAAAGACTACAGGGCCTTGGGGCGGATGGTGAAAGAGTCTGGGGCTCAAGTGATCTTCTCCTCACTCCTTCCATCTTCCACTAATGATGTGGGAAGGAATGGGAAGATTCAGTTCATAAACGATTGGCTTTGAGACTCATGCTACAGGCAGGGCTTTGGATTCTTTGATAACAGCTGGTTTTATAGGGCACCAGTCTGGACAATGATAAGTGGGAAAGGTTTATCTCACAGAGGCAAAAGGATGCTGGGGCACGAATTAGCAGGGCTCATTTGGAGAGCTTTAAACTAGATTCGAAGGGGGATGGGGTTGTAGCTGGTCTTGCCCCAGTGGGGCAGCGCTCCAGAATTGATGAAGACTGGGAGGCCTCCTATAATCCTAGGGTGAAATCAGTGTGCTCAGCTCGCTCCCTGGAATGTCTGTACACCAATGCACGCAGCATGGGAAATAAGCAGGAGGAGTTGGAAACCTGTGTTAAGTCAGGAGACTATGATCTGGTGGCAATTACAGAGACGTGGTGGGACAGCTCACATGACTGGAATATAGTCATGGAAGGCTATGTCCTTTTCAGGAAAGACAGGCCAGCCAGGCAGGGTGGTGGGGTTGCTCTTTATGTGCGGGAGCAACTACAATGCACAGAGTTCTGTCCAGGGACAGATGACGAGCGAGTTGAGAGTCTGTGGGTGAGAATTAAGGGGCAGGCTGGCAGGGGTGATACTTTTGTGGGTGTCTGTTACAGACCACCAGATCAGGGTGAGGAAGTTGACGAGGCCTTCTACAGGCAGCTGAGAGCGGCCTCACAGTCACAGGCCGTGGTTGTTGTGGGGGATTTTAACTTCCCTGATGTTTGCTGGAAGGACCACTCAGCAACCCAGCCACAGGCCAGGAGGTTCCTCCAGTGTATGGATGATAACTTCCTCCTGCAAATGGTGGATGAGCCAACCAGGAGAGGAGTGCTGCTGGATCTCATCCTCACTAACAAGGAGGATCTGGTTGAAGCAGTAAGGGTTGAGGGCTGCCTTGGTTGCAGCGACCACGAGATGGTGGAGTTCAGGATCTTGTGTGGTAGGACCAGTAGAATAGCGAGTAGAATTGCAACCCTGGACTTTAGCAGGGCAAACTTTGGCCTTTTCAAGCAATTGCTAGGGGAAATCCCATGAGCAAGGCTGCTTGAAGGTAAAGGGGCCCAAGATAGTTGGTTGGCATTCAAGGATTGCTTTTTTCGAGCTCAAGATCAGAGCATCCTGACACGTAGGAAGTCAAGGAAGAGGGCCAGGAGACCTGCATGGCTAAATACGGAATTGCTGGGTATGCTCAAGTGGAAGAGGAGAGTTTACAGGTCATGGAAGGAGGGGCTGGCCACTTGGGAGGAATATAAGGCTGCTGCTAGAGGATGTAGGAAGGCAGCTAGGATGGCTAAGGCCTCCTTAGAATTAAACCTGGCGAGAAGGGTCAAGGACAGCAAAAAGAGCTTTTCAAATACATGGCAGACAAAACTAACACCAGAGGCAATGTAGGCCCACTGATGAACGGGATGGGTGCCCTGGTGACAGAAGATACAGAGATGGCAGAGGTACTGAATGCCTTCTTTGTCTCTGTCTACTCTGCTGCAGGCAGTCCTGAAGAGCCCTGTACCCCTGAGACCTCAGATGAAGTCAGGTCAACGGAGCGGTTTGCCTTAGTCGATGAGGAATGGGTTAGAGACCAGTTGAGCAATCTGGACATCCATAAATCCATGGGTCCAGATGGGATGCACCTGCGGGTGCTGAGGGAACTGGCAGAAGTCATTGCTAGACCACTCTCCATCATCTTTACCAAGTCTTGGGAAATGGGAGAGGTGCCTGAGGACTGGAGGAAAGCAAATGTCTCTCCAGTCTTCAAAAAGGGCAAGAAGGAGGACCCGGGTAACTATAGACCGGTCAGCCTCACCTCCATCCCTGGGAAAGTGATGGAACACCTTATCCTTGGTGCCATCTTAAGGCATATCAAGGATAAGAGGGTTATGAGGGGCAGTCAACATGGCTTCACCAAGGGGAAATCATGCTTGACAAATCTCTTAGCCTTTTATGAGGTAATAACACGGTGGATGGATGATCGTGGAGCAGTGGATGTGGTCTACCTTGACCTCAGCAAAGCATTTGACACAGTCTCCCACAGCATCCTCACAGCTAAATTGAGGAAGTGTGGACTGGATGATCAGGTAGTAGGTGGAGTGCGAACTGGCTGAAGAAGAGAAGAAACCAGAGAGTTGTAGTCTATGGGGCGGAGTCTAGTTGGAGGCCTGTAACTAGTGGAGTGCCTCAAGGGTCAGTACTGGGACCAGCATTATTTAATGTATTCATCAGTGATTTAGATGAGGGAATTGAGTGTATTATCAGCAAGTTTGCTGATAACACTAAGCTGGGAGGAGTGGCTGACATGCCAGAAGCCTGTGCTGCCATCCAGCGAGACCTGGACAGGCTGGAGAGTTGGGCAGGGAATAACTTGATGAAATATAACAAGGGAAAGTGTAGAGTCCTGCATCTGGGCAGGAACAACCCCAGGTTCCAGTATAGGTTGGGGAACGACCTGTTAGAGAGCAGTGTAGGGGAGAGGGACCTGGGGGTCCTAGTGGATGACAGGATGACCATGAGCCAACACTGTGCCCTTGTGGCCAAGAAGGCCAATGGCATCCTGGGCTGTATTAGAAGGGGGGTGGTTAGTAGGTCGAGAGAGGTCCTCCTTCCCCTCTACTCTGCCCCGGTGAGACCGCATCTGGAATATTGTGTCCAGTTGTGGGCCCCTCAGTTCAAGAAGGACAGGGAGCTGCTGGAGAGAGTCCAGCGCAGGGCAACGAAGATGATTAAGGGAGTGGAGCATCTCCCTTATGAGGAAAGACTGAGGGAGCTGGGTCTCTATAGTTTAGAGAAGAGGAGACTGAGGGGTGACCTTATTAGTGTATATAAATATATAAAGGGGGAGTGTCACGAGGATGGAGCCAGGCTCTACTCAGTGGCAAACAATGATAGGACAAGGGGTAATGGGTACAAACTGGAACACAAGAGGTTCCACTTAAACTTGAGAAGAAACTTCTTCTCAGTGAGGGTGACGGAACACTGGAACAGGCTGCCCAGGGAGGTTGTGGAGTCTCCTTCCCTGGAGACATTCAAAACCCGCCTGGACACATTTCTGTGTAACCTTATCTAGGTGTTCCTGCTCCGGCAAGGGAATTAGACTAGATGATCTTTTGAGGTCCCTTCCAATCTCTAGCATACTGTCATACTGTGATACTGTGACCCAGGTGCAGAACCTTTCATTTGGCCTTGTTGAACTTCATGTGTTGGCATTGGCCACCTCTCAAGCATGTCAAGGTCCCTCTGGGTGGCATTCCTTTCCTCCAGTGTATCAACTGAACCACACAGCTTGGTGTCACCTGACAACTTGCTGAGGGTGCATCAATCCCACTGTCCATGTCACCAACAAAGACGTGAACAGGATCGAGCTGTCCCCTGAGAGATACCATTCATTACTGTCTCCAGTTGAATACTGAGCCATTGACTACAGCTCTTTGCATGTGGCCATCCAGTCAATTCTTTATCCACTGGATGGTCCATCCATCAAACACATGTCTCTCCAGGTTGGAGACAAGGATGTCATGCTGGACAGTGTCAAACACACTGCATAAGCCATGTAGATGATTAGGTCATGTCTTATCTCAAGGAAAAGAATATCTGGACATCTCAAGAAAAATAAAACAACCCAAATCAAATTATTAGGAGCTCAAATTAAAATGTTTTGAATGTTGTTTCAGCAGCATACAATTTCTTGTTTAGGAAAAAGAGGGACACTAATTTGGTTTTATCTGCTACGATTTGTGGTGCAAAGCTGCTATCTTTATTTTGCAAGTCCAATCCTGAATTTTGTGACTGTTGTATTTGCATAATTCACGGACAGTGCTGGGATTATGACTGGAGTTATCTTGTCCAAGAGGTGAGGTTGCAAAGCAAAACTCTCAGGAGCAATTGAGAGAGTAAAATATTTAACCTTGCTGTTTGTATGCTTACTGTGCTCCAAACAACTTCATAATCCTAGATTTTGTATTTATTTCTTAATTTATTAAAAAATATTTATATGCTGTGCATAAATTCTCTTGATAAACATATTCAGACTGCTCTCCAATTTTCAGTATATGTCATTGTGGAAGTTTACACGAGGACAGTTCTAAATTCCAGAAGGACTTGGACCAGCTTGATAGGTGGACCCATGTGAATCTCATGAGGTTCAGCAGGGACAAGTGCAGGGTCCTGCACCTGGGTTGAGCAATGCCTGATGTCAGTACAAGCTGGGGGATTAAGGGATTGAGAGCAGTCCTGTGGAGAAGGACCTGGTAGATGAATGTTTGGATATCAGCCAGCAACATGCACTTGCAGCCCAGGAGGCCAATTGTATCCTGGGCTGCACTCAAAAAGGTATGGCCAGTGGTCAAGGGAGGTGATCCTGCCCCTCTGTTCTGCTCTGCTCTGGTGAGACCCTACCTGCAGTACTGCATCCAACTCTGGAGTCCTCAGCACAAGAAAAATATGGTCCTTTTGGAGAGGGTCCAGAGGAAGGCCACAAAAATGATCAGAGGCTGGAGCACCTCTCCTGTGAGGAAAGGCTGAGAGAGTTGGGGTTGTTCCACCTGGAAAAGAGAAGACTGTGAGGAGACTTTATTGTGGCCTTTCAGTTCTTAAAAGGGGCCTATAAGAAAGATGTGGGGAGACTTCTTAGCAGAGCCTGTTACAATAGGAAGATGGGTGATGGTTTAAAACTAAAAGAAGGGAAGATTAGGTCTGGATGCGAGGAAAAAATATTTTACAATGAGGGTGATGAGACACTGGAAAATGTCACCCAGAGAAGCTGTGGCTGCCCCATCCCTGGCAGTGTTCAA
Source organism: Pezoporus wallicus (assembly GCF_028554395.1). Lineage (NCBI taxonomy): Eukaryota > Metazoa > Chordata > Aves > Psittaciformes > Psittacidae > Pezoporus > Pezoporus wallicus. The sequence continues at coordinate 2,068,369 of NW_026637066.1, read as the reverse complement.
GCCTGGATGAGACTTTGAGCAACCTGGTCTAGTGGAAGATGTCCCTGCCCATGGCAGGGGGGTTGGACTAGATGACCTCTGAAGGCTTTTTCCAACTCAAACTACTCTATGATACTAGATTCTATGATTCTGGCATAATGAAATTAATACCTGAATGTATTATCTACTAAAAAAACTAAAAGCAGAAAAAAATATAAAAATATTAATAATGAATTTCAGTGGCTGCACTCTTAAGGAGCTTGGGGGGAAAGCAAAAAGCCATTTCCACCTCAACATATCTCTGCCTTCTTACTAAATAGAACACATCATCTGAAAGACAATTTTGGAGATGTGATCCTTCTACTATGCTTGTAATGTTAAAGATTTCATTCTGTGTCACTTTGGGTTTGGTCAAGTTATAGTGGTATTGCTAAAGGAAAACTTACTTTTTCTCATTCCACATAGTAAGATTTGTACATAGCTTAAATTGGAAAGAATGCTGATCAAGATAAAAACCCATTTTTCTTGTGCCTTAAAGTGGAAAAGCAGTACATAAACTCCAGTTCTTCTCTATCTTACTCTATTTTTCCTTTGGTTAGCTGATGGGCAATTTATCTCCCCAGACCACAAGATTTTTTAGAACCAAATGTCGAGCAATTTCCAGCAGAACTTTTTCTGAAGTATTTAAACTGTAAGGACACCACCACCAGCAGTGAATCCAGTGACAGTTAAAATTATTTTTACCCATTATTTTTTGTGTGAAAGGCAAATTTTTAGTAGCATGCTGTACCTGGGAATATAGCCAACCAGTTAAGGGCATATTTTCAGATCTGAATGTGGTTTGACTTTACTCACCAGGCAACACAGCAAAGAGTTTCTTGTTAGTAACAGAGTGAGACCCAAGACCCATATCTCTTTTGACCTGTGGAGGATTTCCAGAGCTCCTTCTACATTTGATTTCTTTAGGAAGACAACTTGTTCATAACAATAAGAATCATTTATTATGTGAGGTGCAAAGCTCATTTTAAGTGCAGAAGTGGAGATCTTATGTCAAATAAAGCCTACTCCTGAGTAAGAAACCTCAGTAAATGTTGGCATGTATTGGAAATAATGTTTTGGCTCCTGGCACTAGGTTGATTTTAATCTAAGTAAGATGGACAGACAAAGCTTCATCTCACTTAATGCCTTTCTCTTAAATCTGTCTGGGTTATCCAGAGATTAAAGTACTTGATATGAAATTTGGACTGGGAAAATGTCAATGCCATGTGACTAAACAGAAGAGTTTTTACTTGAGTAAGAAAAAGGAAAGGAAGATGTGGGAAAATCACTCTTGCATATTTATAGTGTGCAGATTCTTTTTTCCCCAAAATTCCATATATTTACCCTACGCTCACTGACAGCCCACCAGAGCACTTTCAGTTTGCTAACATATGTTGGAAAGGCCAGAATTATGCATAAAAGATCCCATTTTTTCACAGAACAATCACTGTATCCCATTTCTCTTCTAGGAAGGCTGAATTAGCATGGCAAAGTTGGTGTCAGAAAAGGAATAACTTTGAATATTTCGGTTCCTGTTCCTTTGGGATACCATGTACTCTTGAGCATTTATGCTTATATGTGTCTGTACTTACAGAGTAGTTTCAAGCAGAGAGGATTGTGCCTGAGCTAGGATGGGGAAGAGGAGCTACCTAAAATTGACTTTACCTACTCCCTGGTCTGAAAAAAATGTGCTTGCTCAGCTGCATGATGGCTGCTAATTAGTAAATATACCAGTGTGCTAAGAAGGCTTGGCTTCTGGACTTGAAACCACCACACTTCGTAGACACATCACATAATAAAAAGATAAGTCAAAGATCTCAAAGCTTCATTGTGTATGTGTCTGATAAGATGGATATTTAGCTGATACAGTTTTTTTATCATGGCCAATGAAGCTCATGGAAAGCCATTTTGCAGGTAGCTGGTAAAGATATTAAGCATTCTTGCTTCATTAGTCCCAAGGAAGCTATCAGCCACATTAAAATTCAAATGGTTCTCTTGAAAGTTCCAGAAAAGGCATTTATAATACAAAACGCTTTATGAAATATTCATGAAGTATTTTTATGAAATGTTCTAAATGCTCTTGCTCCGCGTCTTCATCTGCCTCTTGTTTAATTAGGGTTAAAATTCTAAAAGTAGTTTAAGTGGCTCTAACCCAGGCTCCTGAAGTTTGTCAATACTTCTGGGGTCCTACGTCACATGTCCACACAATGTCTCTTTGCATATGTAAGACAATATATAGCTGTATAGCCAAGTACTGTATTTTTAAGTGTCACAGATACCTTTTGCTGTACAATTCCTCCTCACCTTCCTGCCAGGCGCAGTTATTCATCATCTGTGGCCACAGTCATGCTCTCACACTCAGGATTTCCAGGACCCACCTGCAGGCTCACAAGCAAAACTCTGCTTAAATTCTAAAAGAGTAAATTGATATAATTAAATTAAATTCTAAGCAAAATTGTTCTCATTATCATCTTAGGTTGCACCTTATTGCTTCTGCTTCTAGCATAAAATTTAAAGGCCACAAAGCTTGTCTGTTGTTTTGTCTCTAGCACTTATTCAACAGCAGATATTAGTCCTCTAAAAATAACTTCAATGCATTAGGATTAATTTAAATAAAGTAATAAAATAATAAAACGAAAACTAGCAATGGGGTGACTACTCATGGTGATGAAAAAGATAATGAGAATTAACATTTTTGCTACTACAAGAACAAAAACTCAGTGGCATATAGTCAGTATATGGGGATATTGCTAGGTATTTACACTCATTTTGCCTTAATTTTTTGTCTGAATTCAGAAAACCTGAGCTATGATTGTGATTTTGGAAACTAGATGCCTCTGCCACCTAACTCATGTTGGATTCCTGTATAATCACATTTTATATTTCTATCACTGGAAATACTGGAAAATGAAGTGAGAGCACAAGGAAGAAGAACCTCTTGTTAAGAACTCCAAAGCCAATTTCTTGAGCAGCTCCCTGCTAGAGTATAGCTTTTAATTGGCTCACCGTCCCTCTGCTTCTCTGACTTCTTTCCTTTGTACTATGCTTGCATAAGCATTTGTGTGGTTACAGGGTGAACTCCTTTAAAGAGCTGATCCAGATGCAAAGTAACCATGAACAGCCATCATTTAATTTAAGCAGTACTGTTATTAAATACTGAACTACACTGAAAATAGTTCTCTTTTGTAAATCACAAATTAGGAGGATGTGATCAAAACATATTATGTTATGGACATAAATTCCAGAAAAAACACATACACATTTTCTTTGACTTTTCAAATATGTACCACTTCGTTCTGTGCCTGAAAGCCCAATGGAAGTTCATGCTGGCAAAGCTCATGCAGCAGGAGTAATGTCCTGGCTCAGAGAGGCAGATATTCCTTTTTCCTCTGGATTTGATTTTTGATAACTTAAGCTTCTGAATGACTGGGGAGCTCCAGCTCTTACCCAGTGCTTTCCAGGGTCCTGGTTCATTTCCAGTTGAGCATATTACATGGGGTAGGAAATTAAAGGGCTAAGCCTTGATAACAGCTCAGTATTAATGGTTTGGACTTCAGTGCCTTAATGAAAGGATGCGGTTTGAAAAATAGCTCTGGAAAAAGCCAGGATTTTTTCTTCTGAGAATATCTCATCATATTTACTGGGGCCTAGTGTTTAAATTCTCACACATTTGCCGCATCTGGCTTTAATCTGCTGGCTGAAGACTTGATCCAAGGACATAAGGACTTGCGCTTCCTGGGTCAAAATGACTTAGATGCTTGTGGTGAACAAGGGCACAATCTGCCTCTCATTAAAGTCTTTGTAATGAGACTAGGCAACTTGGTAAACCTAAGGAAACAGTTTCTAGTTCCCAAGTCACCCTGTGAGATTGCCTTTGTGCTGTTTTGTTAGGTGACTCACCTCAGCCACTCTGCAAGCCGTTGGGGCATCCTTGGAGCACCAGTCAGTCACATTCACGCTGCATCAGGAAGAGCTGCCTTCTGACAGCATGTCTCCTGTATCAAACACCTAGGAAAGTTCTGCCAGTATCCATCCCACAGCAGTATTTCTGGAGGATGGAAAGCACTCATATCTCAGTATACACCTTTAAACAAGAGACTCTACTCTTGTCTCATATCATTTGGAACAAAACTGTAGAAGTGGGAGCAGCCAGTGAAGATACTGTAAGATATACTGTAAGATGCTGTGCCCTCAGCAAGATTATGTTGGTTAAAAGCTAGGAAGAGTGGGCCATGGGACAGATGCTTGTAACCACATAAAACATCACTGATTTCTTATCAGAAATGTTTAGCATTATCTTGATTTTTCTGACATCAATGTCATGAAAGCCTCAAACATTACCACATGTAATTAATAGCAAACTTAGGTACTACGATTACTGTTCAGCTTCCTGAAGTGCCATAGGTGTTACCCAAGAGAATTAGAAAAGTATGCATTTCCAATGCAGTAAAACCAAATGAAAAATACCCACAAAGAGGACCATATCTTTTTCAGACAACTCAATTTCTTTTCTAGGATTAGGTTATGATGCATACCTAAAGAAAAAAAAAAAAAAAAAAAAATTTTTAAGGTTGGATCTCTTTTTTATTTCTAATCTGCTACTGGCACAATCTATTGCATTACTCCACAATATATTTTATTGGATTTCTATATAATGTGAATTTTCCAAATATTTTATCAAACATTGTGCAAATGTCTTTTTACTTTTAAACTGTTTTCTTCATCCAACATCTTAGTTTAAAACAGCCCAAATGCTTCAAGATAACAGTTTTTCGTTTGCATGGAACTTTCCTCCACAATTACCTATTTCCACAATAAATGAGGTGTTCCCTCCATGGCATATTTGCATCTTAGCCAGGTCTCACTGCTCCTGTTCTTCAAAGTAAGGCTGTTTACAATGAAGAATAAAAACCCCTTTGCCTATCATCCCTACAGAGAAAAAGTCAAATAATGGTGGGACACAACTCACTTTCTACATCCAAAAGAGAAATTACATAACCAGAGGACTGAAAAAATTAGGAGCACAACAGAGAGTAGTTATATTTTTAAATCAAGCAAGTAACCTAACATTAGTGTCCCTTACATAATAACACCATAGTATCCATGCAGCCCTGGTCAACCAGAAATGCCCTTTTAGGGATCCCTCAAATCCTAAGAGGTCACTGTCTATTTGCACAGCTCTCTCTTACATCCTTTCCCTCACAGGCTTTTGCCAACCAAGAGCTGCTGCACTTTAGGTCCACCCAGATGGCTCCTAATGGACCAGAGACAAATTAATCATTAATTCAGAGCAGCCGTAGGTTGCTGTAATTTCCACTGAGGCAAATGTAAAGGTTTAGGATCAAGGACTGTGAGCTGCCTTATTGTCACTTATTTAGCTGTACCCAGTACAAGCCAGACAATTCAGGCAAGCAATCTTCTGAGCAAAAATTAAACAAACACCTCCCTTTTCACTCTAAATTCTATTATACTTTGTTCTCTACTACAAAGGTTATACTTTCCAGTCTCATTGTTCCAGCCGCTCTAGGAGAGCAAACTACTAACAAGAGGGGAAGAGGAAAGCAAACATCTTAGAAGACAGAAATCAGATCCTAAGATCTTCTCCCTCATGCTGCTAAATGCAGTTGTAAGTGACCTCAGTATCTATACAACATAAATAAGAAAAAAATGTTTACAAAGGAGAACTGATTTTGTTTGTAAATTGTAATCCAGACCGTGAAAGTGGGGCCTCACAATCCTTCTGGCTTTTTGGGTTTTAAGCAGGAGGTGTCAAAAAAGTTACCACAGGGATAACTGGCTTGTGGCAGCCAAGCTTTCATAGCGACGCTGCTTTTTGATCCTTCGATGTTGGCTCTTCCTACCATTGTGAAGCAGAATTCAGCAAGCGTTGCATTGTTAGCCCACTAATAGGGAATGTGAGCTGGGATTAGACCATTGGGAGACAGGTCAGTTTTACCCTACTGATGATGTGTTGTTGCAATACTAATCTTGCTCAGTACAAGAGGAACCACAGATTCAGACCCCTGGTGCACACGCTTGGCTGAGGAGCCACTGGCGTGAGGTTTATGACTGAACGCCTCTAAGTCAGAATCCCACCTGGATGTTTCACCTTACTGATGTTGTTGTTGCGACATTGGTTGCTCGAGATTGACCCAGGAGATGACAGTCTTGTTCAGAAACATCCTGAATGACCAAGCAGCCTTCTTTCCAACTGGATTTGTCTATCCTACATTGCCCTTTTAGTCATCATCGCACTTGTAGTAAGCGTGGGTAAAGCTCTTCCCAAATCTTCGTTCGCAAAGCCAAACCATCAATCAAACACATTATGCTGACCAAGATACTCTCATTATCTTAAGCAGCTGAAATATGTCATGGAATACTATTAAAATAGAATTTAGATGCAATTAGTCAGTTAGCTTTAAACAAAATTGGCTTAATTGAAAAAATAAACAGCTACACCATCTGTAGTCATTCTCAAGATCGTTGGAAATTCAGCATGATGCTTCATTGGCAGTGAACATTACAAATTAAATTCTCCATACTTACTGTGTTTGTTAGAAATATCCTATAAATATACACCATGTTTCTATGGTATAGAAAAGTGCTACATATTTGTGCCAACGCTTACTAGTTATTAACTTTGATATATTTTGACATGCGTACTGCATATATAGGATGTATGCAGGAACACAGCATATAAACAATCTGATCAATGGATAATATATTAAACTTGAGTTTTCTTTAGAATTCATGTGGCTTCTGTATTGCTGAAACATTTACTATTGTAGCTTTTCTTAGCTCCCATGCACAAGAAGGTTGGCCTAAGTGATTTGGAGCAAAAAAGTATAGAAATTCACCTCAGACCATACCAGTACAATGTGGAGATTAAGATAAATATTGGAAGCTTTCCCTTTTTAAATATCTTTTTTAAATTGCCATTACATTTTTGATAAAGCTAAACGGGAATCAGAATTAATGGAAATAATTACTTCCATGGATTTTAGTTGTGAATGAATGATAAAAAGACTATTTTTTTCCTCTTTTGTAGGCCATAAAATTAAGGTGAGACTACAGCATTTAAACCAAGCTAAAATAATGGTGGTAATTTTAATCTTTGTAAATGAGACTATAATCCCATCATAAGCAAACTGCAGCACGTTTTTAAACCCAGACTGAGCATAGGGACATCTACCTGTGGTCCCCAGTGGCTGTGTCACCCTGTGTCACCCTGGTGTGGCTGAAGCCACACCATCTCCATGTTGCAAAGACTAGATCCACTTAATTCTTGCCACAATTCCACCTCTAGTTTTGATGTGTAGATGTATAGATAGGTTCTCTGGAGGAATGTGTAGAAAGCATTGGCACACTAGAGATGCCCATGGGGCTGGGTATCAACAGTCAAGTGGAACAGTGGGTGGAGGGGGTACGTGATGTCAGGACCATAGAAGGAAGCCAGGACGGCTGAGTTACCAGCACGCATGGCCAGACATGAGCTATAGAAGAGGAGAACAGAACTGAAACCAGGCTGTGTCAACAGGAAGCCACATAATGCTCTGATTGAGGGTCCCTTAAGCCGCGTAAGAGTTGTGCTTGTTTTAAGAGCAACCTTAAAAAAAAAAAAAGTTATTTGTTTTGATAACTGTGTTTGTATAAAGGCTTCTTTTACTCTGTAACTTATAATTGCATAGACTCCAGAGTAGATAGGTAAGGTAGAAATAACCAAATATTTTCAAGCCTCCCACAGGGTTTATGAGACTGCTGTATGCATTAACAGTCATAGGAGCATGAAATAGTAAACACCTCAAGGATTTCAAATAAGATCTCTTTACCATTGCATGAAAAAAAAATGCAAACTCATCTAGTGATTTAGCCATCTGAAAAAGTCAGCTGATTATCAACAGAGCGGTGACTCAGATGTCTCCCTAATATTGCTAGATGACCTGGCAAGGTTTACAGAAATTCCAATTACCAGAAGTTATTCAAGCACTCTCTAGTAATAATTATATTCTCCACTACCAAGTAGATGGTACTAAGCAGCAGGAAATTGGAGGAAACAGATAACCCTACATTCTAATTCTACTTAAAATTTGGTAAACAATCCAAGGAAAAAAATATTATTTCTACATGATTGCCCCTGAGCTTCATGTATAAAGATAAATATTAAGAATCTTCATTGATACATGCTAAATGAAAGCACTACTGAAAACCAATCACCTATTTGATATCTTAATAACCCGGTGTGTTCAGGTATTTCTCATCACCACAGTTTGAGCAGGTATAGGATTTTGCTTCCTTCTCAGTCATTATGGCCTCATTCCAACATTTTAATGTTTAAATGAGTCTTTATCTTTCTGTCCAAGAGACCCAGCTAGTTAATGGTTGAATAGGAATTCTAATAAATGTGTTGAACAAAGTACATGATGATCATCATAATTTAAAATCATTCCATAAATGCTTTATCACCATTGTATAATAATGTAGATTTAGAGTGTGTTTTGGCAAAGCTTGAGCTTCCGAGGCATTGTTGCCCTGGCCTCAAAGCAACAGCCTCATTAAGAAAATTGCTTCAATGTTTTATCTGCAAATTAATGTATGCAATCCAAAAGTGGTCATCATTGACTCATTACAGTAACAAATATAATAAATCTGATGAGGCAGTGAGATTTATGGGGTCAATACATGTGGATGAGAGTGCAGGATGAGTCTAAATTCATTAGTTGCTTGGGATGTGTGAGAGGAAGGAAGATCCTGGGTGGGAAGTGTTGGAACCAGGCAGGAGACAGCAGCAGCATCCTTTTGGAGAGCTACATCTCCTTTCAGAATAGTAAATCAGCATTTTAGCAGTGATCTCATGGCTGGGCGGTCATGAGGGTACTAGACACAAGGTAGATAACCTCATCAGCGAAGGTGGCCAGGCTAAGGTTGAGTATCCTTGCACACTTTTTACATCTCTGACCAGAGCGGCCTTGTCCACATTGGCTAATGAGAACAGTCTCTGACTTGTTCATCTTACCAAGACTATTAAGCAAAATGAATAACTGGAGGTGAGAGCATGAACCCTTGCCCTGGCTTTGTTCAGGTTGTAGACTTCCACATCCTGCCTAATATTCTCTCAAGTGCAGCTGTGCTGACACAAATTGAGTTTCAACACACCAGGAATTTACTTTATCAGCTCTAAATGGAGTCTACGTTTCCACAGTGTGACTTAAAGAGGTTATATGAAAGATATAGGATATATATGCATAAAAATATGATCATATCTTTAAGATGTTCTTAAAAAATTGTACTCTGTGCTTTTCATGACTTCGGAGCAAAATAGCTCATACCAGAACTTCTCAAATATGCCATTACTTTTATCAGATTTTCTCAGATTAGCAGAACAAAAACACAACTAGCAAAGTATGGAATTTAAAACTGGATACCTATTGATAACTTCTCAAGTACAAGAACAAGGAGTACTTATGATGTGCCTGTGCTGTCCCACCGTGTAGTGAGGCTTTCCAAGGCAGCCAGCATGAGAACATGTTTCAGGCTTCAACCTTGGCAGGCAAAAAAGCTCAGGCCTCTCTGTTATTCTGCTGTTATAGCACTGAGAGAAGATATTGGTCTTTTTTCCCTTTACAAGTGGAAATAAAGACTTTTGCTTTCATTATCACAGGGTCTGTGGCATTCTTTGCCATCACAGAAATATGTATAGTGTCTTCTTTTAGAAAGCTGTGTCAGTTCCAGGTAGTAAATTGAAAGATTTTTTTCAGTATGCTTTTATATGAGCAAGTCCTCAGTGGACATCCTATCAGGTAGCAGTGGTGATAGGAAGTCTTATCAATTTTTTACAGAAAAGAGAAAAAGAGAAAGTTGGGAAACAGAACTGCATGCTGACACAATAGCAAAGGCTGTATTACTGTTTTCCAGAAGCTGTTGGATCACTTGGCATAACTGGGACGTGCAATATATATTTATGCCCAGTCTTAACTATGAGTAGCTTGAAGTCATGCATGTGGTTTGTTGTCAAAGATCAAAATTAAAGGCTTACTTAGGAAACTAGCTATAATAGCAACAGTAAGCTATTAATTACCTAGTAATAAACAGGGATATTATATAAATGTCTTGGAGAAATATTCGATTCCAGCTGATCCAGTCTTGTGCAGTAACTCATCACTGCTTTTATAGCAAGGTTAGGTTTTGTGAGGAGTTTTTAAAATACCAGCATATTTGAGACTTTCATAAGCCATCTTGACCATCTGTCCTATTTTTCTGCCCCCAGAGAATCCTGGTGTCAGTTTATTAAGCATCTCCTTGTTATACTTTGGAAAGCACCATACACATGTATCTAAGCAAAATGCAAGCTAGGCCTGGCAGCTGTCTGTCAGAAAGACAGTAGAGGCTATGATTATATTGTTCAAATACTCCTAATTTTTTTTTTTTTCTGTGCCTTATTCTCAGTAGCAGTTTGGGCAAGCACAATCTGCTTTCCCTTCAGTATGTGAAAGGCAGGTTTGGTTTTCTCCATTTTAAAATTGACTGGCATGCTGTGATGTGACTCTGTGCAGACAGCTGCATACATAATTTTTCCTGAGGGAATACACCCCAAACCTCCCAAGACTTTTGAATCAATCTAGAGATTTTTCAGAACTCACTCAAGAATAACTAACTCCTTAAACAGGAGGATCAAGGTTAAGTAGATGAAATTAAAGGATTTCTTGCAGGGATAGCTCCCTTCCTTCAGACTAACAGATAGTTCAGAAAAATCGGTACAGTTCCCTATGGACCCTTTTAGATTTCTCCCTTCCATCTCATCTGGCACTTGGTTATGCAACTACTCTGTGTGCTGCTGGGAACTCTCCCATCCTTTGACTGAACAGCTGAGATATGGCTCGGGAGACCTCTTGCTCTCTGCCTGCCCTACCCAGCAGCCAGAGAAAACACTGAGAGCAAACGATCTCTTTTCTACCACACATGCAAACCCACTGAGTTCTACCACTTTTTATTTGTCAGCAGCTCCAGAAAGTACATGAAGATCAAACAAATCTTTCCCAGATTTGTACCCAATCTGCAAATCATATAATTGCATCTGAAAACATATTCCATTAAGGGTTTTCTTTCTTGGTTAAGCCTCTCTTAGCTATGGGGATAGGTGCTTCTTATTTAGCTAATAATGGCATCCTATATGCAAGCACAGGAAAATTATTTATGCCAGTTCCTGAGGATCAAAGTCTAGTTCTCTATTTGAATATATGGTGACTCTTTTAGCAAGGAATCTGTTAGATAAGCCATTGCACAGTAGTGCTTCTGGGCATGATTTTGTCTTGCATTTTTATGCTGCAGCATGAAAAACTCCTTGTACTGGTTTTGTTAATTCTGAGTTTAAACAGTACACAACTTTCTCCCTCAGGTCTCCTTTCTTTCTCATTTTATATTCTCTCATGTCCAAACTGCAGAGCCACTATCTGCCTCTATAAACATCAGACCAGATGAAGCAAATTCGCTTGCTTGCCATATTTAATTACTTTGTTAAAGGCAAATTCTGGATCTTTCTGAGTGTTCTGCCTCAAATCCTGGAATAATATGTTTCCTTGATTGTAAACCTTCCTCGATTTTACATTCTTCTGGTATGTGATCAATAAGCACACATCTAAAATTGGTTGGTTGGTTGTTTTTCTTCCTCAGACAAAATGAAATGCAACATTTATTAATACAGTTTTGTCAAAGTTGCATATTTATATAACTGGTCAAAGGCCTATGAAACAATGGAAATTTTAGGTTGATGATTGGCATCAAAGCTATAAGGTTGCTGGATTATAGGAAAATTGGTTTGGGAAAACTTTCTTTTAACATCTTCCTCTGCTGTTACATAACAGTCTGTGTTCCCTAAAGATGAATCAAGTTATAGTCTTTTTTTCAGACAGAAGTTATGGCCAAGTGTAACTCCCTTAATTTATGATTGCCTCTTTGTTAAAGATTTCTTGGTAGAAGGTCCAGAATTCATTACAGAAGTTATAAATGCTGACCTTGATCTACCCTTGCCTCTGGTGCTTTTCATATTTGCCTCCCTGCCCAGGGGCATGGAAGCTAATGTTGAAAATGTATTAAAATATGCTTCCACAAAGAATCTGGCTAATTAGCCAGATTTTTCTAAGATCAATAGCAAGTACACTGGGCTGAACTCTGAGTGTTTGACCTGTGAATGATGAAAAAATCCCAGAAACCAAAATAGACAACTTATTAAAATGTATTTTTAGCAATTGCTAATCTTTCCTGCCCGAAACCTGAAGCCACAAGCTTCATGTCTCTCCTACTGTGTCATGTGGCACCATATTGTTGTCTCTGGGATTATCTCAAAGGTAGGTTTATTTGTCTGGCTTTTTCTGATGTATCCTTCAACTCAAGGAGGCCTCATACATAAATATGTCAAGGCAAACTGGAGAGGAATTGCATCAGTTTAGAATGTCTGCCTCTGCTTTCTCTCCTTTGTTTCCCACTGTGCACTTGCACACCATTTTCTTGTCTATCTGGAAAAACCTGGTTCTGCAAACAGAAAATAATAATTTTGCTGTGTATTTATTTTTTTTGCTTTGTGTTCACACTGTAAATGTCAGCTCTGGTGTGGTCTTTCAGCCCTCAAACTCAGATATCCTTATGTGAAGAATGACAGTAACATTCCACCCAGAAAAACCAAACCTGAAATTTTATCTTTGTTTGATGGGAACATCTAGAATAGGATTCATCTCAACTAACATGACATGTCCAAAGATGCCTAAACCTCCCTCATCAGCAGAGAAAAACACTCACCATCTAAGCAGTGACTCATCCTTTCTATTTTAGGCACTTAGTTTACCAGATTTAGGATATGCTTATTTTTCTTGGTCAAGAGAGATTTCTTGATTCCGAGAAATAAAAGTTTATCAATGCCATCAGAAGTTACATTTTTAACTGCATGAAGTAGACTACATAAATAAAATTGCATGAAATTCTGTCAGATCGTTAAATGTGTTTCTTTGGATAACACTGGAATGAATGATTGCTTGATCTGAAGAACAGGACTCACAGAAACTGCCAGTGTTGAGATTATCCTCTGATTTATAACTCCATTCTTGATTTCTGGTGTGCTCCTTTGTGTGAAAACTGAAACATCTCCTACACTTTATCGTAATCATGTAATAGGAAGCTAGATAGTAACCAAAAGACGCTTTAAAAAGACATTTGCCATTTGAATATATGTTTCTTTTTAAAATAGAAGTGTGTTTAATCACAAAGCAGACACTTCAAATACTGATTCACATTTAAGGAGAACTTAAATGTGTCTTTTAAGAAGCATCTTTTAAACTTGTCTTTTAAGAAGCATCTTTCTCAC